>NW_006921652.1:6140740-6149289 GCF_000298275.1 Orycteropus afer afer
AATGACATGAGACAAAGTATATGTGAACTGCTGTATGAAAAGTGAATTTACTCTGTAAATCTTCACCCAAATCCTAATAAAAAAAAAAAAAAAAAAGAAACCATAAGAGATCTACATAAATGGGAGAACATTCCATGCTCGTGGATAGGAAGATTGAACATTGTGAAAATGTCAATTCTACTCAAAGCAATCTATACATTCAATGCAATCCCGATCCAGATCCCATCAATATTCTTTAAGAATATGAAAAATCCAGCCCCTAATTTTAAATGGAAAGGAAAGAGACCTCGGATGAGGAAAGGACTATTGAAGAACAAAGTAGGAGGTCTCATATTGCTGGATCTCAAAACCTACTATACAGCCAAAGAAGTCAAAACTGCTTGGTACTAGTACAATGACAGACACATAGACCAATGGAATAGAATTGAGAACCCAGAAATAGATCCATTGACCTATGGTCAGCTGATCTTTGGCAAAGGGCTGAAATCCATTAAATAGGGAAGAGAATGTTTGTTTAATAAATGGTGCTGGCAAAATGGGATATCCATTTGCAGACAAATGAAACAAGATCTGTACCTCACACCATATACAAAAACTAACTCCAGATGGATCAAAGACTTAAATGTCAAACAAAAAACTATAAAGTTCTTCAAGGAAAACCTAGGCGGAAATTCAGGGGCCATAATATAGTGATCTCTTCTTGGATTTCCAAAGTGGTGTCACTAAAGAAGTAGATTGTCCAATCTCCCTTCCAAGGAGTGGCTGGTGGGTTTGAACCGTCAGCCTTCTGGTTAGCAGTCAAATGCCTCAGGCACTACGCCACCATAGCTGAAGATAAATATTTAAAAGTTTTTAATCATATTTAGTGTAGAGAGAGGGATGAACACTCAAATACAGTTTACAGGAGTATAAATTCCCTAGTCATTCTGGAGGTCAGTTGGGCTGTACTGATAACTTGCCTTCACATGCACACTTCTTCTAGCAATGCAACCCAAGAAAATATTAGATAACTGTGCAGAAATTATCATTGCTTTGTTTACAAGTCTTAGAAATGGAAATGACCAGCAATAGGGGACTGAAAATTTAATACATTTATAGAACAAAGTATACACACAGATTTTAAATATAATGTCCTAGTCTGACTTGATGGCATATAACAACAACAACAACAACAGTTGTGTGTTTGACAGTCAAAGATACATATTAAGTAGAGAAAAGTATATTTGTAGAACTGGAGATCCTGGACAGAGCGGGAGGAAAAATGTGGAACAAAATCCAAAAACACAATAATGACTAGAATTACCGGTCAGATGGAGTCTGGTGGGACCCCCCAGTACTTTGGGCCTGGAATAAAACTCACTCCCAGGGGCTGGCTCTCAGCTCAATAGTAAACAAGACCACATGCAGACCACTTAACCCAGGGTGATGCACCCATGTACTCTACGGAGATGCATCCCTTGGAGCAATAGACCACGGGGCACCAAAGGGGCAACATTTGTAGGGAAGAAGTGCAGGACACACAGGAGTGCACAACTATGACAGGCATGGGAGGGGGGAGATGTACTGGGAAGGGAGGGGAGAAGAGTGGGTTAGGGTTGGGGATGGTAATTGGGGAGTGAAACCAAACGCACACGAGATATTGAATGTAAAACAAACTCTGCTCTGTAAATTTGCACCTAACGCACAATTTAAAAAAAAAGTATATATGTGGAATACATGTAGAAACAAGTTTCTTAGAATGTTAACAACAGTCATCTCTTGTTGGAATTATCTATTTTCCCCATTGCTGTATTTTTTTCCTAATGAATAGTCTTTGATGGGAAATAGAACTCTTACTAAAACAGCTCAAATATAGGATGCAAAAAATGAATGACTAGATTGTTTCTTTGTTACTGCTGTGACTGAAGGACAGTGTTTGCTGTTATTAGGTGCCATCAGTCGTCTCCGACTCATAGTGACCCTATACACAGAAGAATCAAACACCGCCCGGTCCTGTGCCAGCTCCACAGTCCTTACAGTGGGCACTCTGAAACCTTTAAAGTTGCAAAGGACTAGATCCGTTTTATAGTTCTGATCAGGCTTCTCAAGGTATATTCTATGGATCATCCCAATCAGGATTACTGGGTATGCTTCTTAAAGTTTAAGTTTCTTAGGCCCCAGTCCAGATAGCTTACTGAACCAAAATCAGTGGGGACCTAGGACTGGCATTTTAAGTAAACTCCCAAGGAGCTTCTTGTGCATACTGATATTTGAGAACATCTGTGATCTTCCCCATAAAGCTAGAGAACCCAATTCAAGATTGTCCTTGCAGAGGGAAAATGCTACCCCAGTTTCATAGCAGCAGTTCAGACGAGTTTTCTTTTCCCCTTATTTTAGAAAGCTTAATTTATAATTTATTATTGTTTGCACGTACAGTTAAATCTATTTTTCAATTCCATCCTTGCTACCAATTTGTTTTCTTTTCTGTTCAGGGCCAGTATTACCAGGACATAAACATTGTTTTGCCATATCAAGTAGGAATAGATATTAGAAGCACATCCACTTAGTGCAGATTTAAACGGCAAAATGTCATTCAAATCAATTTTCCCATAGCCAAAATTTTGTAGGCTATTTAGAGCCAAAGACATTTCAGGGTCAGTTAAACAACTGATATAAACCAGTTCTGATATAGAGTATATTATCTGCTGCTACATAGATGGTGTCTTTCAGCACCTATAGGACCAGCCTATAAAGCAAAGGAGTTTATTAGCCAGATAGCTCCTTCTCCAGCAGATCTATAAAGGAAACTATTTTCATAGTAATTGGCTCCAAATATACCTTTTCTTGGCATCTCTGAGTGATGCAAATGGTTAATGCACTCGGCTGCTAACCAACACACTGCAGATTCAAGACCATCCAGAGGTGCCTTGGAAGAAAGTCCTGGCAATCTATTTCCAAAAAGTCAGCCACTGCAAAACCTCTGGAGCACAGTTCTACTCAGACAAGCATGGGGTGGTTGGCATGAATCAGAACTGACTTGACAGCAACTGATTATTCCTTTTTTTAAAAGGGAGATACTGATTGTTTTATTTTTCGTGGTTTCCATTAGCCCTGGCATTGCATACCCAAGCCCCTAAACAGGCCTTACCGGCATGGTGATCTGGATGGGCTGCCGTTCTCCACTCTTGGTTGGGGCCACACCTTCTGTGTCATATATGCCTGTATAAACAATTCTGTCTCCGTCAGGTTCTTTAGACTTCAGCTCAAGCGGGACAAGCGTGCCACCAATGGAAATGCTCCTGCAATGGATATGAGTTGACTACATATGGCAGGACTTAAGCACCCTATCCCAGTATGGACCAAAACTCCAAGCAGGAATTCTACATGGCTTGACTACGGGAGATATTATGGTATGGTGGAAATGACTGAAAGGTCAAAGAGGTTTGAATCCTCCAACTAAACCTCCCACAACTTAGTTATGTGACCTTGGACCAATTACTAAATCTCTCTGAACTGATCTCAGTATTCTCATCTAGAACACCTGTACAAGGCCAAGTTGGACTATATGAGTTGGTATACATAAGAATCACCTGGGGAATCTTGTTAAAATGTAGATTCTGATTCAATATATTTAGGGTGAAAATGTAAATTCTCAGCAGGTGGTCAAACCACTTCAAAGCCCTGGTCAAGATAATGGTTTTTGAGATTAAATCCCTGGACCAGAAGCATCTGCATCACCTGCTAATCTATTAGGAATGCAAATTTTAGGCCCAACCGTAGAGGTACTAAATCGGAAACTCTAGGGGAGTTGCCAAGCAATCTGAGTTTTAACAAGCACTCCAGGTGATTACCACACAAATTTGAGAAGCACCGGGTTAGGTCATTGAAACCCCCTTGAAAAATTAAAGTGGAACTAGAAAAACTAGTTTTGTCATTAACACACATTGGTTCCTTAAGTTAGTGAAAAAGCAGAACCACTGCAAAGAAAATAGAATATAAAAGAGATGACATGGTGGAAGAGATTGTCAGGAAAGAGAGAAGGAAAAGCCTGGATCATATTCAAATGTACATAACACTGGGAAACAGGTACATGGGGCCATGAGGATGCTGAGATATACATCGACCAAATGGATGAACCAGAAACACCAGAAACAACAAGGCTTGGTTCTAGGTCCTTTCATTAGGGCCTGGCACCTAGGTAGCTAATTCAGTTTTATTGAATTAATGAACACATGTGGACACTGAAGCAATAAAATGTGTCTGATGGATTCAAAGTCCCCATATCTGACATATGGTACATACAACAAATAATGGTTGATTTCCTCCTTCCAGACTACACTTCACACCTATGTTCATGTGGAATCTCAAAGGTAAAGGGTTCCCACCTATGGATTATTTCCCAATCAGGGTCCCACACTGGCTTTTCTGCCAGAGGTCTATTGGGTGCAGTGTCCTGTGATAGTAGGGAAGTGACAACCTCTGTCACGAATAAACCAAAGAGCTTTGGTGTCAGTCTGTCAAGGCACCATCACCAGGCTTAAACTCGGGTGAAGAAGAAAAGCACGAGGCAAGGAAAACCGTGGAACGAGTCCTGAGCTGAAGAGACTGCTCTCTGACTTATTTAGCCCGCCCCTCCAGACCTGGGGTTCCCAGCCTCATTACAGGGGATCGAAGAGTGGGTATCATCTCTCAGGAAGCCCCAACAAGGCCCCCTCCCCCTTACACCTCATTCCTCTGCCCTTCTCCCTTCATTCTCTCCCGTAGCACAGGGGCGGGACACCTGCATGGAGACTAGAGAGCTGAGATTGCAGTAGATGACCCCGCGGCAAGCTTCTCCCACCGTCCCCACCCTGGAGGTTTTGGGTTCTACGCAGATCGAGGAAGTAACCCTTCCAGGAATGGCTGTATAGGTGGGGTGAGAATTTACAAGAAAAGAAAACCTGGCCTCCAATAATTACTTCACTGAGATCACGGCATTGGGTGGAGAGAAGTGAGAATAGTCATAAAGCAAATGAGGAGAGGATGGGAAATAGGGAGCTGACTACTTCCCGGCGGCCCTCGGATCACCGCGCGAGGCCAGACGAGCCCGGGAGAGGCTCGGGGCGTCCTGGGGCCCTCAATCTGCACCCCGGACGGGGCCCTGCAGCTGCGCGCGCGCCCAGGCTCTATCCCCAGGTTCTGTCCCCCTCCCCCGACCACACTCACTGGACTTGCAGCGTGGTGGGCTTAATCTTCACTTCCACCTTGTAGGAGGAGCCAGTGAGCAGTTTGATAGTGCGGTTCTGGCCGAAGCGCTGCCCGTCCACCTTGAAGAAGACTGGACCGTCGTTGGGCTGTATGCGCAATGCGATGGAAAGGCGCACCAAGCCCGGCAGGTCCCCCATGGCTGGGCAAGGGGCTGGCGCGGCTGCTCCAGGGGGCGGGGGACGACGCTGGCGGCGACCAGGAGGCTGGAGCGCGGTGGGCGGAGAGGAAGCGCAGGGCGGGAGAGGGAGGTGGTGGATGGGAGGCAACGGCTAGGAGCCCACGCTGTCGCCGCTGTCCACGCGGGCTTTTGAGGAGCAGGTCGTGAGGGAATGGTTCCTTGCCCCACTCCGGGATGAAGCAGGCCCGGGAGGCAGCTCCCAAACCCCAAGCCTCCCCATCCCCCGCTTGCTGCCCTGCTACCTCTGCTCACCAGAGGACGCGCTCCGGCCTCAGGCCGCTGGGCAGACCAGTGGCAGCTGGGGCGGAGAGAGTTAATCCTGTTTACGCACCACAATCCCCATCAGCTGGGAAAGAGGGCTTTTAGGCTCCTCCTAGAATGGCGCAGGGCCGCCTGAGGAGAGGACTTGGGAGGGAAAGGGTGAGGGCGCTGGGGTTAAGGGACTGCTACACTAAGGAGCGAAACCTCTGGAATCTGGATACCATCTCGGACACCTAAGTGATTGGAGATCATTCCTCGTCAGGGCCCCAGCCTGGTAGAGAAGGGGACTGAGAAGGGAAAAGGAGAGGGAAGCGGGGGAGGAAACCGCTAGTCAGTGATTTAAATTTCAGAAATTACAGGTCTTAACAAACCAAAAAACCCAAACTCACTGCCATCCAGTCAATGCTGACTCATAGCGACCCCCTGTGGGTTTCCAAGGCGGTAAATCTTTAGGCGAGTAGATTGCACAGTCTTCCTTCCGCGGAGTGGCTGGTGGGTTTGAACCACCAGCCTTCTGGTTAGCAGTCAAATATCTTAGGCACTAGGCCACTAGCTCTCACTAGCCTTTACAAAGCTTAGGGAAAATGGCCGAGGGAAGGCTCAATTCGATCTAATACCACTGCAAACCAACTGGGCTAGGGATATGAGAGAGACAGAAAAATACATGCATACATACAAATATATGTATACACACACACACATGCAGTTACACCACCTTGTGGGTGTATGGGTGTGTATGTCCATGATGCATATCCTGGTCTCAAGAATGATGTGGTGTAATGTATCACGTATATTTACACAGATCGTGAAGGATGAGCTATTAACCCTGTAGAAGGCAACAGATACGTGTCTGAGGCAGGGGCGGATTACCCAATAAGCAAGGCAAGCACGAGTTTACTTGCATAACCTGTGGTGCACAATTTTTCATGGGTTTCACCACATTCAAGTAAGCCTGTGCTTACTTACTTACCAGGTATTCTGTTCCTGTCAGGGACTGTAAATTTGAAAACAGGCTTTGATTCTGTAGAAAGATGCGTGGTTGGGAGACAGCCATACCTAGAAACAGAATTTTTGATGTGAAAATTTTCACTACAGATTAGTAAGTAAGCACAAGTAAGCCCTTGCTTACCTTGCTTACCTTGCTTATAGTTAATCTGACACTAGTCTAAGGCATATCTAGTCACAATGGTCAAGTGGAGGGATGGGTCAAATGATTGTTGGCAGGACATTGTGCGATATTGCAGAGCATAAATTTGCACATTAAGCATCATTAGTCTTCGTAGCAGAAGCTGGTTGATACCTTATGATTTGGGGAGCAAGAGGAGACCAAGGGTATTGGCTGTGGAAGGAGCCCTGGTGGCATGTGGTTAACCTGCTCAATTGCTAACCAAAAGGGCTGCTGTTCAACCAACCAGCTGCTCTGCAGGAGAAAGAGGAGTCTCCTTCTGGAAAGATCTACAGCCTTGGAAACCCTATGAGGTAGTTCTATTCTATCCTTTACAGGGGCTATACATTGAAATGGACTTCACAGCACTGGGTTTGGTTTGGTTTCTTTTTTGGTATTGGCATGGGTTCAGATAGCTGTTTGTGAACACCTGCTTCAGCACCACCAAGGTGGACAGTACCAGAGCCAGTGAGAGCACCTGGGAAAGAAGCCAGTTACTGAAGGTGAATGGGTTGAGATAAATACCATATCATTTCCAAAGTGATTTGGTTCCTAAATTATTTTTACAAAAAGAAAACTGCTTTCACTCTCAGGGTAGTTTGCAGTATTCCCTACATTGCTCTTGTGTAGTATTAAATTTTGTAGGATTGCAGGACTTTTATATGATCATTACTTTCTCCAATTTTGGGTAGATTTGCTGACTGTGCCATATTTAATGACATTAAATCATACCCTTTAAAAAAGTATATAACCAACTCATAGTGACCTTATAGGACAGAGTAGAATGGCCTCACAGGGTTTCCAAGGCTGCAAATTTTTATGGAAATAGATTGCCACATCTTTCTGCCATGGAGTAGCCAGTGGGTTCAAACCATGACTTTTCTCTTAGGAGCCAAGCACTTTAACCTCTGCACTACCAGCACTCCTAAAAAATGATGTCTATTCTTTAAATATGATATAGTTTGGCTTCCCAAGACTTTGAAGCAGCAGTTTTCCTTCTTCAGAGCTCCAGTAATGTCTACCATATTGTCTTCTGCAAAGAAACCCTTGGGATGTTTTCTAGTTCAACCAAGTCACTCAGACTTCACTAGATAGAAGGGAGTATGACTGGAGGGAAGGGGTGGGGTTGAAAAATGTTCCTGGCAGAAGGAGGAAATTTGTGTAGTAGTTAGATCCTGTAATTCAGACTGGTTGAATTACAGCTCTACCCTTTAACCAGTTGTGTGGCCTTGGGCAGATTTCATAACCTCTTGAAAGCTATTTTCTCATCTGTAAAATGAAATAGGGGTAAGCAGGTACTACCATTCTGATAGCATTGTTTGGAGGATCAAATGAAATAATGCACATTCCAGTACCTGACTCTAATGCTAACAATTATTTATTAAGTGGAAATGCAAATGGTCGATAAACATATGGAAGGATCCTGGATCACTTCTAGTAGAAGAACCAGAGAAATGCAAATTGAATTAATAATAGCAAACTGTTTTTGACCCATTATAAACTTAAAAGACTTAAAATTCAGTGCTGGAAAAAAATGTAGGGGAATTAGCACTATTACAAGCTTGTGTGTGCCATAGAGTTTATTCCAACTTGTAGTGACCCCATGTGACAGCAGAATTGCCCCATAGGGTTTCCTAGGGTGTAATCTTTATAGGAGCATATCACCAGGTCTTCTCTCCTGTGAAGTGGCTGGTGGTTTTGTACCTGCATTGCACCACT
>NW_006921652.1:6149584-6156624 GCF_000298275.1 Orycteropus afer afer
TGGTGTAGTGCCTAAGGCATTTGACTGCTAACCAGAAGGCTAGTGGTTCAAACCTGCCAGCCACTCCTTGGAAGGATGATTAGGCAATTTACTTCTTTAGAGATACTGTCTCAGAAACCCAAGGAAGGGTTGCTATGAGTCAGGACCGAGTTGATGGCAGTGAGTGAGTGTATGTATTTCATCCAGTAATCCTACTTTTAAGTCTATTCTTCAGAAGATATAAAGGCATCATTATATAGGATATATATGATATGGGTGTTTATTTCAGCATTATAAAAATAAAAATAGAATGTCAACAGATACATAAGTGGTTGTATAAATTCATGTGTATCAACACTATAGGATATTATGTGACTATTAAAATAATAAGCTATTTTATGTTGCATTACCAAACACATGCTATAACTGTTAATGATAAAAATGGAGTGACAGGCAAACTGTAGGAGCTGGAGGCCAGACATTTTTGGTCTACTTTGCTCACTGTAGTATCCCCAGCTTGTACACAACAGACTGGCACATAGTGCTCCATAAATATTTGCTGTATTGAATTTCTGTCCTCCTTTTAATCACATTCATACATGAATCCTTCAGTATCAAAAAGTAATTAGTTAGATCCACATGATTGTCCTGGAATGATGTAAGAGAAAAAAAATCCAATTACCAAAAATATCTATAGCATGATGGTACTTAAATAACCTGAAAATGAAAAGATACATAGATTTTCTTAGCATTTTTAAAAGAATGAGAGAGTAAACAATAAACTTAACATTCATTACTCTGATGAAGGAGGAGGCTGGGGAGAGTAGAAACGGTCAGGTGCATGGCCTTTTGGAATTATTTTAACTCACTTCTGGAAATTTCACTTTTTTTTCTGTTTTTTGTTTAAACAGTCTTAGTATCTCAAGCCAACTCCCGTGTGTTGAAAAGCATATTTGTTTTTTGAATCCTGACTTTGCCACTTATTAGCTTTTATGAAAAGCACTTAACATTATTGTGTTTCAATTTTCATTATTTACAAAATGGGCATTCTGAGCGTTAACTTGGAATTAAATGAGAAACAGAAATTGTTTGAAAAAATAACTTACTTTTCAAATGTGAGATGTTACTAATGCTGGGCAACATGCCTTAGGTATAACATTTTCAGAAGCATAAAATGCAACATGAAAAAATATAAAAGCAACTGGAACATTTCTCATTACTGATACATATATGCACAGAGTATTGGTATGGAATATAATGGACTTGTGTTTGCATCTCAGATCTATTAATTATAAGCTGTGTGATCATGAGTGAACTACTTACCTTCTCAGCCCCATTTTCTCATTTGTAAAATGCTGATGGATACATAAATGATGCTGATAGAACTAAATGAGATTGTGTAAAACACAAGAGTATCTGTTACATATATATATACTCAATATATTATAGGTATATTTTATATATTTTAAAATTTTTATTGTGGTTATAAATATATATATATGTGTATATACATATATATGTGTGTGTGTATATACATATATATGTGTGTGTATATACATATATATATGTGTGTATATACATATATATGTGTGTGTATATACATATATATATGTGTATATACATAAATAAATAAATAAATAAATAAATAAATAAATATATATATTTTACCATTTTAACCATTTGTAAGTGATGACACATAACAACAACAAGTGTGCAATTCAATTCAGTGACATTACATTCACCATGTGTGTAACCATCACCACTATTCATCTTCAAAGGTTTTTCATCACCCTAAACAGAAACTTGGTACACTTTAAGAAATAGGTTCCTATCTCCCCCTGCCCCAACCCCTAAACCACATTCTCAATGGTAGTTGAGTGGATTCCCACACACAGAGACCCTATAGAACAGAGAAGAACTGCCCATGGGGTTTCAAAGGCTGTAATCTTTACAGAAGCACACTATCACATCTTTCTCTCACAGAACTGCTGGTTTGTTCGAACCTGCAACGTTTTGATTTACAGCTGAGCGACTGTGCCACCAGGGCAGCCCCTAGTGACCCCTAATAATTTTTGTCTCAGTGTATTTGGCTATTCATACAAATAGAATCAGACAATATTTGCCCATTTGTGTCTGACTTATTTCACTTAATATATTTTCAAGGTTCATCCATGTGCTAGCATGTATAGAACTTCATTTCTCTTGATGGCTAAATAGTATTTTATTGTATGCATATGCGAAATTTTGCTTATCCATTCTTCTGTTGATCGACATTGGATTGTTTCTACCCTTTTGCTATTGTGAATAGTGCTGCAGTGAACATTGGTGAACAAGAATCTGAGTCCCTGCTTTCAATTCTTTGTGTATATACCTAAGGAGTGGAATTGCTGAGTCATGTGACAATTTGTTTAACTTTTCGAAGAGCTGCCAAATAATTTTCCATAGTAGCTACAACATTTTACATTCCCACAGCTATGGTTGGGGAGCTCTGGTAGCATAGTGGCTAAGACACTTGCCTGCCAACCAGACGGCTGGTGGTTCAAACCCACCAGCCACTCCTTGGAAGGAAGGTTGGGCAATCCTACTTACGTAGTGATACTGCCTCCGAAACCCAAGGAGGGGTCGCTATGAGTCGGGTTTGACTCGACGGCAAACAACAACAACAACAGCTATGGTTGAGAATTCCAATTTCTTAACATCTTTGTCAACACTTTTTTTTTTCTTCTGATAACAGCCATCCTAAAGTATAAAAACCAAAGCCTACTACCATTTAATTGATTCCAAGTCATAGCAACCCTATAGGACCGGGTAGAACTGCTCCATAGGGTTTCTAAGGTTATAAATCTTTACAAAAGCATTCCGCCATATTGTTTGCCTGTGGAGCAGTTGGTAGGTTGGAACCTCTGAACTTTCAGTTAGCAACCAAGTGCTTTGACAACTGCACCACCAGGACTGCTATAGCCATCCAAGTGGGTATGAAATGGTATTTCACTTGCTGTGGTTTTGTTTTCTTACTGTATATTTTAATATTAGATATTTCTAATGCTTTCAAGTTTATTGTAGATTATTTATTACCTCAAATTGATGACATTAAATGTTGTCTATAATTATTATATTCTTTGGAAAGTGGGAAATTGAGCCTGAGTGAATGGGGGTTTGACAGAAGAATCAGGTAAACGACAATCCATACTCATTGTCCTGGTCTCTGTGCTGAATTAAAAGTACGTTGTTGTTGTTGTTATTTGCCATCAAGTCAGACCTGACTCATAGTGACCCCGCCTTGGGTTTCCAAGGCGGTACCACCATGGAAGTAGATTGCCCCATCTTCCTTCTGAGGAGTGGCTGGTGGGTTTGAACCGCCAGGCTTCTGGTTAGCAGTCAAGTGTCTTAGGCACTATGCTACCAGAGCTCCTAAAATTCAAAGACTTCAAAAATCATTGTGACATGGGGCTACTTTTTTTTCCATTCAAGTCTATGTCCAGGTACAGTTTATTATCTGCATGAGTTATTTCTTATTTTTAAATCAATGCCAATGATTTATGATGTACCAGACTCCTCTCCTTTTCCTGCCTTAGGATGTCATAGCATCAGAGATCTCAGCCAGTACACTTTACATTTATGTAAGAGCTTCTTCCTCCCCTGGCTTAATTTTCTAGTTTTGAAGAAAAAGCCATCCTCCTGGACCAATATTGAAGAATCCAGGTCCTACCTTAGACCCAAAGGATTTTGTAGCCATGGTGATGGTCAAGAGGCTTCCTGTTTGTCTGCTAGACTCTTGGGGGAATGTGGTTACCTCCTCACACAGTCACAGTGCTGGTGGGAGCCACACCCTGGTTCAGTGAGTGAGCTGAGCTCACTGTTGGGAACTGATGAATAACTAATGTAATTTAGTTCTCACTTGCATCAGTTCTGCATGAATTTAGTGTAGGAATTTACAATCCAAATAAAACTTTCTTTGCTTCCTAACGTGTATCATCTGAAGAAACATGAAAGCAATACTTACTTTTTTCTCCACAAATGTAAATAATCAATTAAAACTAGATTCTATAGCGATAGTTTCCTACTCTTTCTGTTGTTGATACAGACCTTTTGTACCAAAAGGCTGTGTGGTTAGGGTTGCTTGAGTCAGAATCAAGTCAACAGCAATAGGTTTGGTTTTTTGGGTTTTAAAACAAACATCCTTACATTAGGTGCAAATATCTGTATTAAATACCACCACCAAACTGGTATTTACCGTTTTATATCTCCAGCTCCAAACATTCTTCTAACCTCTAGATTCAATAACCAATTTCTGACAGAATATTCATTGTATTCTTTTACTCCTTTTTATTTCTGTGATATCAGTGGTTATGTCCTCACTTCCATTTCTGATTTAGTGATTTGTATCTTTTTTCTCTCTCACTTTTGTCAATCTAGCTAAAGATTTGTCAATTTTGTTGATCTTTTTAAAGAATTAATTTTTTACTTCATTGATTCTCTCCATTGTTTTCATATTCCTTGTTTTATTTATCTCCATTCTAACTGCTATTATTTCCTTCCTTCTGGTAGCTTTGGGCTTAGTTTGCTTTTCATTTTCTAATTCTTCAACATATAGTTAGATTATTGATTAGAGATTTTCTTTTTTAACATAGGCATTGCCCTCTGAGCACTGCCTTTACTGTATCCTGTAAGTTTTAATATGTTGTGCTCTCATATTTTTCATCTTTAAGTGGTTTCTAATTTCCCTTTTGATTTCTTTTTTGACTCATTGGTTGTTTGATAGTATGTAATTTAATGTTCACATATTTGTGAATTTTCTAGTTTTCCTTCTGTTACTGATTTCTATTTCATTCCATTGTGGTCAGGGAAGATAATTTGTATGAATTTAGTATTTGAAAATTTATTGAGTCTTGTTCTGTGATCTATACATATGGTCTATCCTAGAGAATGATCCATGTGCACTGGACAGAGTGTGCATTGTTCTGTTGTTGGGTGGTGTGTTCTATAAAACCTGCCAGGACTAGGTGGTTTATAGTGTTGTTCAAGCCCTCTATTTTCTTATTAATCTTTTGTATAGATTTTCTATCAGTTACTGAAAATGGTATATTGACATCTCTATTACTGTACAACGGTCTATTTCATGGAGTTCCTGGGTGGTGCATGTGGTTAATGTGCTCCACTGTTAACTGAACATCTGGCAGCTCAAGTTCACCCAGAAATACCTTGGAAGAAAGGCCTGGCAATATACTTTTCAAAGGTCAGATCCTTGATAACTCTGTGGAATAGGTCTACTCTGCACACATAGGGTTTCCATGAGTTGGAATCAACTCACAGGCAACTAACAACAACATAAATTTTTTTCCCAAAACATGAAAGTGATACAACTGCTTTTAAGGACACAGAATGTCACATGAATTGCTTAATTAAAAAAGGAGTCTAAAGTTCTTTGTTCCCAAATACATCCACTCCTCACTTATCAACATGGTTAGGTTATAAAGACTAGGTCATTATGTAAAAATGGAGGATGACTGCATCAGTGTCTAACTGCCACTGAGAAACATGGTCCCACCATGCTGACACATAACCTTAACCATCACAGCCAACATTACTCTTGCTTTGCACCTTGGCATTTGTTACTGCCAGCTGTACATCATTAATGTGCAAAATAGTCAGTAGATTTTTTACTATTGCAAACGTGAAATACAGATAATGATAGCTGATAAGTAAGAAGTGGGTGTAGTACAATGAAACCAATGAAATATCAGTTTATCATTGAAGAAATTGTCTTTTTAGAGCCCTAAATTTTCCAGCCATAGTCTGAAGTGTTGATCATGATTTTATTTTTGCTCTCTCCTCCAACTCATCCTCATCATTCTCTATCTTGACACTGAGAAACCTCACAAAGTTGTTATTTCTCAGTGTTTATAAGCAAAATTTCCATGTATCACACTCAAGCCATTGGCCATTATCATTTTCTTCAATGTATGCTCTGAAAAACTCATAGTATTACATGACCATGGTTACCCAGCAAAAAAACATTAAAGTTACCATCTTTCTTAAGACACCAACAAAATTTTGTTCAGTGCAGATCAGACCAGACAAGGGTAATCCCTGTGTCTCCTATGGTCAGCTGACACCATCACAATCTCATCCCTTATGTTTATATGAGCTTTTATTTTCACGACTCTTTCTTTTTGCTAGTCTTTTAAATGGAGGTGACAAGGATGTGAGTTCCTTAATATTTTTCCCTTTCCCATTTTTCTCAATTTTTCAATTATTTCAAGTTTATCTTTAATGTGGAGGTGCTGACGTTTTGATTACTAAGGTTGATTTAATCACATTTAAGCTTTTTAATGTTTGACATTGTATAGCTCACAATTTCACAGAACAGTGGCAGAATGCCAGACTGTGGCACAATATTATAGATTTAATCTGTTTGGTGAGCAGTTTAATGCTTAGCATGAGGTCTTTAATAATGAAAACCAAACCAAACCTGTTGCTCTCTAGTTGATTCCAACTCATGCTGATCCCATGTGTTATAGAGTGGAACATAGCTCCATAGCATTTTCTTGACTATAATCTTTTTTTTTTTTTTTAATTGTGATTTGGGTGAAAGTTTACAGAGCAAAGCACTTTCCATACAGCAGTTCACATACACTTTGTCTCATGACATTGACTACAGTTTCCCACAATGCAACAGCTCCCCTCCCACTTCCTCTCCATAGTTACCTCTTTCTTGTGTCCTTCTCTCCCATGCACTCCTACTCCCTGAGTTGTCTCCCTGTGCATACGTAGCCCTTCTATTCTTCGATGATTGATCTCTACAAGGAGTGTATCAATCTAATGTTCACCTCATAAGCCTGTCTTTTGTTTGGCTGTAAGCCACAGGTGTGGGTTCAATTCCAGACCTGAAGGGCCACTAGGGGCCATAGTCTCAGTGGTTCCATCAGGCTCTATCAGACCAGCAAAACTGGTCCCTTTTTTTTTTTTTTTTTGTTAAATGATTCTGAGTTTTGTTCCATATTGTTCTCCCACTCTATTCAGGATCTCCTACATAGATCCCCCTTCGAGTGGTTGACAGT
>NW_006921652.1:6157064-6164785 GCF_000298275.1 Orycteropus afer afer
GGGTTTGAACTGCCAACCTCTGGTTAGCAGTCAAATGTCTTAGGCACTACACCACCAGAACTCCTTGTATCTAATAATAAATGTCTTTTTATATGCAGATGTGGCTATTTTAATAATCTTTTCACAAATGCAATGTCTTTTTTAAATGCAGTTTAGCTGAAAATCCACTACCAGATAATTGGTAATTGATTACTGTAGTATTTATATGATATCTTATGTAATTCTTCTCTATTTTTTTTCCCTTTTTCTTGCATATCACTCAGACCATAATTACCTCTTCTTTTATTGCACCACAATACCTGTCAGAATTCTTTTACCAGTGGTTGCAAGTAAAGAAACTCAATTCTAACCAGCTTAGGGGAAGACTACCTGGGTATATCATGTTAAAAAAAATAGGAAAAGCCAACAGAGCAGTACAATAATTTGAACTAGAACCTATCCAACCAAATAGTTGGAGAGGGAGAATAATTTTCCAAAACAAGGACTACTATTTGTGCTTGGCTACTAATGGCCCTATGGTTAAGGCATTGGACTGCTAACCAAAAAGTAGGTGGTTCAAACATACTAGCTGCTCCGAAGAAGAATGATGAGACAATGAACTTCTGTAAAGATTTACAGCCTTGGAATCCTATGGGGGTCACTGTAAGTAAGAATTGACTTGGTGTCAGTGAGTTTTACTAACTGAAAGGTTGACTGTTTGAAGCTACCTAGTAGAACTGCAGAAGAAAGGGCTGGCAATCTACTTCCATAAGATTACAGCCAGGGAAACCCTTCTGGAGTGCAGTTTTACTTTGAAATATGTGGGATTGCCATGAGTCAGAATTGGCTTGATGGCAACAGGGTTTTTGGCTTGAGTTTTCAAGGAAGGGGCCAGGAAAGGCTTTCTAGACAGTCAAAAGATAAAATGAAAATAAAAATAAATGATGGAGATGGGATTTGAGCTGAGAAGGTTCAACTCTAGTGCCTGAACTCTGCACAGTGCCTGGCAATCTGGTCATCACTCGATACCCATATCATATAAGTCAAATTCAGCTAGCTCCCTATGTGTAATAGGGAGTGGCATAGTGCCTAAGGCATTTGATTGCTAACCAGAAGGCTGGTGGTTCGAACCTATCAGCCATTTCTCAGAAGGAAGACTGGGCAATCCACTTCCATAGAGATAGCAGGGAAGGAGACAGGCTCCACTCCCAGGGGCAAGAAAGGGAGGGGAATGCCGGGGATGACAAAGCTGCAGGATCCAGGTAAGGGGAGGGTGGAGAGTTTTCGAACAGCTAAGGCAGACGAACTTGTCTGTCAGTTAGTCTTACTGTGGTGGCTTGTGCATTGCTGTGAGGCTTGAGACTGTGCCACTGGTGTTTCAAACGCCAGAAGGGTTGCACATGGTGCACAGGTTTCAACACAGCTTACAGACTGAGACAGACTAGGAAGAAGGAAGAGGCCATCCACTTCTGAAAGAATTGGCCAGGGAAAACCTCATGAATAGCAGAGAAACACTGTCTGATACATTACTGCACAACTTCATGAATAGCCCTGAAACATTGTGTGATATAGTGCAGGAAGATGAGCCCCTTAGGTTGGAAGGCACTCAAAATATGGCTGGGAAAGAGCTGCCTCATCAGAGTAGAACCAACCTTAATGATATGGATAAAGTAAGTCTTTCAGGACCTCCATTTGCTGATGTGGCATGACTCAAATTGAGGAGAAACAGCTGCAAACATCCATTAATAATCGGAACATGGAATGTACAAAGTATGAATCTAGGAAAATTGGAAGTTGTCAAAAATGAAATGGAATGCATAAAGATTGATATCCTAGGCATTAGTGAGCTGGAATGGATCAGTTTTGGCCATTTTGAACCAGACAACCATATGACCTTCTATGCCAGGAATGGCAATTTGAAGAGGAATGGCATGACATTCATCTTTGCAAAGGATGTCTCAAGATCTGTCCTGAAGTACGATGCTGTCAGTGATAGGATAATATCCATACACCTACAAGGAAGACCAGTTAATACGACTATTATTCAAATTTATGTACCAATGACCAAAGCCAAAGTTGAGGAAATTGAAGATTTTTATCAACTTCTGCAGCCTGAAATGGACTGAATGTGCAATCAAGATGTGTTGATTATCTCTGGTAACTGGAATGCAAAAGTTGGAAACAAAGAAAACTCACTGGTAGCTGGAAAATTTGGGCTTGGTGACAGAAATAATACTGGATAGAATTTTGCAAGACCAACGACTTATTCATGGCAAATACCTTTTTTCCACAACAAAAAAGGCAGCAATACACGTGAACTTTGCCAGATGGAGTACACAGGAATCAAATTGACTACATCTGTGACAAGAGGAGATTGAAAAGCTCAATATCTTTAGCCACAACAAGGCCAGGAGCTGTTTGTGGAACAGACTGCTCATATGCAAGTTCAACTTGAACATGAACACAACTAAGCCCATGAGAGCCAAAATATGACCTTGATTATATCCTTCCTGAATTTAGAGACCATCTAAAGAATAGACTTGATATATTGAACACCAGTGACCAAAAACCAGAAGAATTGTGAGATGACATCAAAAACATCATCCATGAAGAAAGCAAAAGGTCATTAAAAAGACAGGAAAGGAAGAAAAGACAAAAATGGATGTCAGAAGAGACTCTGAAACTTGTCCTTGAATGAAGACAAGCTAAAGCAAATGGAAGAAATGAAAAATAAAAGTGCTGGTCAGAATATTTCAAAGAGGAGCTCGAGCAGACAAAGCTAATTATTACAATGGAGTGTGCAAAGACCTGGAGTAGAAAACCAAAAGGGAAGAACACGCTTGGCATTTCTCAAGCTGAAAGAACTGAGGAAAATATTTAAGCCTTGAGTTGCAATATTGAAAGATTCTATTTGCAAAATATTGAATGATGCAGGAAACATCAAAAGAGGATGGAAGAAATACAGAGAGTCACTGTACCAAAAAGAACTGGTAGATATTCATTCATTTCAGGAGGTAGCATGTATTCAGGATCCAATGGTATGGAAGGAAGAAGTTGAAGCTGCACTGAAGGAATTGGCAAAGAACAATGCTCTAGGAATTGATGGAATACCCATTGAGATGTTTCAACAAACAGATGCCCCACTGGAGGCACTCACTCAGCTATGCCAAGAGACTTGGCAGACAGCTACCTGGCCAACTGACTGGAAGAGATCCATATTTGTACCCATTCCAAAGAAAGGTTATCCAACAGATCACAGAATGTGGAAATTATCAAGCAATACCATTGATATCACACGCAAGTAAAATCTTACTGAAGATAATTCAAAAACGTTTGCAGCAGTATATTAACAGACAACTTCCAGAAATGCAAGGTGGATTCAGTAGAGGACATGGAATGAGGGATATTATTGATGATGTTAGATGTATCCTGGCTCAAAGCAAAAAATACCAGAAAGATGTTTACTTGTGTTTTATTGACTATGCAAAAGCATTCTATGTGTGGATCCTAAAAAATTATGGATAACACTTAGAAGAATGGGAATTCCAGAACACCTAATTGTACTCCTGAGAAACCTGTACCTAGTCCAGGAAGCTATAGTTCAAACAGAACAAGGGGACACTGCATGGTTTAAAATCAAGAAGGGAGTGTGTTAGGGTTGCATTCTTTCACCATACTTATTCAATCTATATGCTGAGCGTATAATCTGAGAAGCTGGACTATATGAAGAAGAACATAGCATCAGGATTGGACGAAGAATCATTAATAACGTGCCATAAACTGACAACACAACTTGCTTGCTGAAAGTGAGGATGACATGAAGAACTTACTGATGGAGATTGAATACTACAGTCTGCAGTATGGATTATATCTCAATATAAAGAAAAAAATCCTCACAACTGGACCTATAAGCAGCATCACGATAATGATTGAAGTTGTCAAAGACTTCACATTGCTTGGTTCTACAACTGATTCCAATGGAAGCAGCACTCAGGATGTCAGACGACATACAGCACAGGGTACATTGGCTACAAAGGACCACATTCAAGTGCTGAAGAGCAAAGTTGTCTTCTTGAGGACTAGGGTGCGCCTGACACAAGTCATGGTATTTCCAATTGCCTCATATGCATGTGAGAGCTGGACAGTGAATAAGGAAGACCGAAGAAGAATTGATCCTTTTGAGTTGTGGTGCTGGCGAAGAATGTTGAAAGTACCATGGACTGCTAAAAGGACTAACAGATCTGTCCTGGAGGAAGTGTAGCCAGAATGCTCTTTGGGAGTGGGAATGGCCAGACATCTCATCTACTTTGGTCATGTTGTCAGAAGGGACCATTTCCTGGAGAAGGATGTTATGCTTGGTAAGGTAGAGGGTCAATGAAAAAGGGGAAGGCCCTCAATGAGATGGATTGACACAGTGGCTGCGGCGATGGGCTCCAATATAGCAGGGATCATGGAGCTGGCACCGGACCAGGCGGTATTTCATTCTGCTGTGCGTAGGGGTCACTATGAATTGGAGATGACTCAACAGCACCTAACGACAACAACAACAACACTGCTTCAGAAACCCACAGAGGGGTCCCTGTGAGTCAGAGTTGACTACAAGACAGTATTTTATGTGTAATAGCTTTGCCCAGCCACTCTAATCTTACAGAAGCCATGGAATCCACAGACCATATGGGGATTTTTAATGATCTCATGAAGTTCTAGAGTTCCATGATTAATTACAAAATAAATAAGGGAAGTTGGACCACCTGGATTTTTCCTGTATCCCAACTGCCACTTTTCTCATCATGTACACACCTGTTCACATGCTGAGGTGCCCAAACAACCTCACACTGAAACAGAATGTACAATCCCAGTCACTTTTCTACATGTATAGAAAGTATTTGTGGGCATTAAGAAATCTCAAAATGCTTAAGTCACAAATTCAATGAGATGGTTTCCTGCAAATGATGACTGGCCTGGTGCCATGCTCTGTCAGGATCATGTGATGGGCTTGGCAGTGTGACCATTATTTTCTTGCTTTTCCTGCCTTATGTTTTATGAAATGTCATCTTGAATAATCATAGGATTTGTAACACTGACAAGTAAGAAGCAATAAACAGTGGAATCGATTGTGTGCCATAAAAGAAAGTTAGATAGCTGATGGGAAAGACAAAGCACAGTTCCTGAAGATAACATTGTCACCTAAACTAAAGGACAACATATTGTTTGAAAAGATATTGAACTGTATAAATAAGACGAGTATGGAGAGCAGTTACATAAGCAGGTTAGGAAGCAGCAAATACAATGTTATGTTTTCAAGGGGTAAGGAGGTTATTAAATCACTCAGTTCAAAAACTCTGACCAGTGTACTGTGGAAAATACTGTGCAGGGAATTTTCCCTTCTTCCTTTACTAGTTCCATATGTGACACGCAGACATTCCAAAGGCTGGAGTTAAATCTTGGTTTCAGGGAGTGTCTGAGTATAGCAGAGTTTGTAGACTGGGCATTTAGCCAAGGAGTTGGGTAATGAGTCAGAGCAGAGGGGTCTTATGAGCAGCAATATTCAAGAGGTTAGTGTTAAGCCCGAGAGATCTTGATCTAAGGCAGACACTGTATTACTTATCTATGGATGTGTGTAACAAATCACCTCAAAATTTATTATCTTAAAATATCAAACAGTTATTATTTTATGGTTTCCAGGGGTCTGGAGTCTGGGAATGTTTAACCAGGTGGTTCTGACTCAGGGTCTCTTATGAGGTTGTGCTCAAACTGTTGGCTGGGGTTGCAATCACCTCAAGGCTCCATTAGGACTGGAAGGTCTGCTTCCAAGCCTGCTCACATGGGTGCTGGCAGGCCTCACTTCCTCTCTGATTGTTGGCTGGAAGCTTCAGTTCCTTGGCATGTGGGCTTCTCCGTAGGGCTGCTCATGACATGGCAGAGAAGCAAGAGAGAGAGAAAGTGCATGCACCCAAGACAGAAATCACAGTGTTTATAACTTCATCTTGGAAGTGATATGCCACCACTTCAACTACCATATGCTATTGGTGACCCAGGCCAACACTTTTGCACTGTAGGAGGGCACTATACAAAGTATGGATACCAGGAGGTTGGGGTCATTGGGGGCCAGCTTGGAGCTGGCACTGAATTTATGGAAGCATTTATTAGGATTGTTCTTCCTAGGAGGAGTCCCTGGGTGGTACAGATGGTTAATGTGCTTGGCTGCTATCTGGAAGGTTGAAGGTTTGAGTCCACTTGGGTGTCTTGGAAGAAAAGCCTTGTAGACTTCTTCCCAACCTCAGCCCCTGAGAACCTTATGGAGCATAGTTCTGCTCTGACAAACATGGAGTCAGCATGAGTCAGGGGTGAGTTAGCAGCTATTTTTCTCCCTAGGAAATGTCAGGTGAAATCTGAAATCTTTCTAATAAGGAAATTCAAAACTATGAGCATATTTTTGTTTGAACAGACAGAAATTTTTGTCAGCATTACACTACAGATATGTAAAACAGAGGTCAGCAAATGACAGCCCTCACACCAAATCTGATTGCCTGTTTTTCTGTGGCCCTTGAGCTAAGAATAGTTTTATATTTTTAATGATTGAAAAAATTAAAAGAATAGTTATATTTCATGATGTGTGAAAGTTAAGTGAAATTCAAATTTCAGTGTCCAAAATAACGTTTTATTGGAATACAGATATATCCACTTTTTTTTTTTTTAGGTATTGTCAAGGGCTGCTTTTGCAGTAAAACAGCAAAATTGAATACTTGCACAGAGACTGCATAGCCTGCAATTTCTAAAATATTTACTATCTGGTCTTTTATCCCTCAGGAACCCAAGGACATTGATTTAAAAAAAAAAAAACATGAAGCACTTTATCGTTGATAATAAGAGTATCTCCCAGGGATTAATATTTGTATAATGAAATATTAAAATTATGTTGAATCTTATAAGCATTCTGGTGTTACTACATTCAAAAGCAAACTCAGTGCTGTTGAGTGGGACCTGACTCATAGTGACCCCTCCTTAGTTTTCTGAGGCAGTATCACTATGGAAGTGGATTGACCAATTATCCTTCTGAGTGGCTGGTGGGGTTGAACCGCTGGCCTTCTGGTAGCAGTCAAATGCCTTAGGCACTATGCTACCAGAGCTCCCTTACTACATTCAGTGAGTATTATATCCAATTGAGATATTTAATGAATAACATACTGTGCCTTAATAGGTAAAGGGAGACATTATCAAACACTTCCTGTCTGTATAGAAAATCTTTAAATTGCCTTCTATTTTGTATAAATTGTTAAATAATGTTTTTCTCTTTCCTTGAACACACACACATACCCCAAACTGTAGAACTTCTCAGAACCCCTAGTTTGATACAGTGCATTTTGCATTTCTAAAAATATAACTTGGTATGCACTATTTCACAAGTGCTTTTGGACTGTCAGAATCCTTTCCGCAGAACTAATACTAATGTCACTGAGGGCAGTTGTATTTCATAACAAGTTTTGGGGAAACACTGCTTTCCATACATAACTGAAAATATTGCCTGTCATGTATCACTTGGTGAATGTGTAGAACTGAATCATACCAAAACATCCCAAACTCACTGCTATCGAGTTGATTCCTGACTCACAGTGACCCTCATTTGGTTTCCAAGTCTGTAAATTTTTTTTTTTTAATTTTATTTTGATTTGGGTGAAGATTTACAGAGTAAATTCACTTTTCATACAGCAGTTCACATATACTTTGTCTCATGTCATTGA
>NW_006921652.1:6169685-6170978 GCF_000298275.1 Orycteropus afer afer
TTACTTTAGTTCAAGAAGGAACTTTGGTCATGTAATGGTTAATGCATTTGGCCACTAACCAAAAGGTTGGTAGTTTGAACTCACCAGCTGCTCTGGTTCCAAGATTTACAGGCTTGAAAACCCTATGGGGCAGTTCTTCTCTGTCCTACAGGGTCTCTATGAGTGGGACTTGACTAGATGGCAGTGGGTTGGTCTGGGTTTTATTGCAAGAAAAGGTTCAAAGACTTTTCAATGATTTAAAAGCTGCCTGTGCAGCAAAAAAAAAAAAAAAAGTGATTGTGATGAAGAACTGGGTGCAGTAGGGGTTGGTTCACTCTTTCAAAGTAAGGGTACATTTACATTACCTTTACATTTATATCCCTATGACTGCCTGACTGCCTGCATTGTAATAGAACCAACTGCTGCTCTTTTGCACTGAATACCTGGGCCTGCCCCAATCCACAATTGTATTGGGTTTCTGAATACTGTGATCCATGCTGGCTGCCACTCAAGAAGAAAGTAGCCTGGAGATGAGTCAGCTGATGGCAAGGTGCTAGGTAGATTGTCCCTGATTTCCACTCCTGAGGGCTAACAGGTTTCCTGTGCATTCTGAGGCCTGGTGGTCTGCTTGAATGATGTGAGTGCTCCAATACCCTTCTCATAGATACTTTTTATAACTAAATCAGTCAGAATCATGGAGCCTGGGTGGTTTGTGATCAGCTGCTAACCTAAAGTTTGGTGGCTTGAACCCACTCAGTGTCTGTGAAAGAAAGTCATGATGAACTACTTCTGTAAGGATTAAAAAACCCAAACCCCAGAAAACCCCATGGAGAAGTTCTACTCTGTAACACATGGGGTTGCTGTGAGTCAGAGGCAAACTCCACACAGTTAACAAGGAGTCAGAATCAACTTTCTTTTCTGGTAATCAAGTAATGATAATGGAGTTGGGGGACTGAGGGGTAAGTGGTAATATACACCAGGATTTAAAAAGTAACAGTTCAAAAACGAACTTCAGATGGATCAAAGACTTAAATGTGAAACCTGAAACTATACAGTTCCTCAAGGAAAATCTAGGGGCAAATTTAGGGGCCCTAATAAATGGCATAAATAGACTTTCAAGCATAACTCAAAATGCATAAACAGCAGAAGAGAAACCAGATGACTGGGACCTTCTAAAAATTAAATTTTTAGGTGCCTCCAAAGACTTCTCCAAAAGAGTCAAAAGAGAACCTACAGATTGGGAAAAAATATTTGGTAATGACATATCTGATAAGGGACTTATCTCTAGAATTTATAGAAAACTCCAACACCTCA
>NW_006921652.1:6172698-6180369 GCF_000298275.1 Orycteropus afer afer
TTGCATTGTGGTAAACTGTGGTCAATGTCATGAGACAAAGTGTATGTGAACTGCTGTATGGAAAGTGAATTTGCTCTGTAAATCTTCACCCAAATCACGATTTAAAAAATAAAAGTAGCAGTTGATTTTTTCCCCCTCATTTTTCTTCTCTATATTTCCTACGAAGTCTGGTGACACAGTAGTTAAAGCATTTGGCTGCTATCCAGAAGTCATTCTGGGTTGGAACCCACCAGCTGCTCTACAGAAGAAAGATGAGGCAGTCTGCTTCAGTAAAGATTTTCAACCTTGGAAACCTTATAGGGCAGTTCTGCTCTGTTCTATAGGGTCATTATGAGTTGGAATTGATTTGATGGCAGTAGGTTTGTTTTTTTTTTTGTCTTGGAATATTTCCTACAATGAAAAATGAATATGTATGCCTTCTAAAATACCAAATGAAAGGATAATAAAGGTAATTTTTACAAATAAGATTAGAGAGATTCCTGGATGTGTTGGTTACCACAACTGAGCCTGTAGATCTGACTTTTCTGGAAGTTAAGGAAAGAAAGTTGAGACAGCAAACATATGGGTTATTTAGTCTGATAAAAAGAAGAAAACATATTTTTCTAGAGACAAAGTTTTCCTGGCACTGAATTTAAGGAGAAATTTTTTGTGTGGGTTCTTGTATAAGGTACATTGAGTAACTTAATGGGTATTATTTTGAAATGTGGTTTTGCAAAAGACAGAATGTTCTTCAAATGGATTTTTTATATTAGTATGATATAAAAACAGACTAATGTTAAATCCTAACAAAGTGAAAACATTTCTGTGAGAAATTAAAATAGGATCAAGGTACATTTCATTCTACTCATGTTACTTAATGTAGGTAGTAGATTCCAGCTCTCACTCTTACTTACCTTGATGCCAAATTCAGAATTTCATTTCTTCTTCCAAAGTTGATCTAAATTCACATAATTTTCTAGAAATGAATATACTTGTAGCTAGTTTGTGAGGAATAGGGAATATGATTCACATTCCTCACCGAATGGTAAAAACTTAAATTCTTCCAGTAGGGTTTATTCCTCTTCTCAGATGCCTCTATTTTATTCTCTCTCACTCCCAAACTACTTCTAACAGTTCTGTTTGTGGGTCTTAGCTGAGGACAATTAATATCTTGTCTTCAACACTCAATAAAACAGAAGACTTGTTTGGTTTGCAGGATAGCTTCCATTTAATTGTTTCTCAAATAAAGTTCTTTGTGCCTTATCAATCTACCAAAAAATGACCCCTCCACCATAGTCGCAGGGGACATCAAGCTCAATTGGCATAACATACTACCCAAAACATTGTTCCACATCCTACTTTGGTGAATAGCAATTGGGATCTTAAAAGCTTGCAAGCGGCATCAAGATGCAACAATGCGTCTCTTTTCATCCAGAGCAAAGAAGAAAGAAGAAAACCAAAGATGCATGGAAACAATTAGTCCAAGCAACTGGTACACCATGCGATCCTCAGCCTGTGTGACTATGCTGTCGTTGTTATGTGCTGTCAAGTCAGACCTGACTATAGCAACTCTTCCTTGGGTTTCTGAGGCAGTTATCACTACGGAAGTAGATCGCCCAACTCTCCTTCCAAGGAGTGGCTAATAGATTTGAACTGTCAGCCTTCTGGTTAGCAGTCAAGTGCCTTGGGCACTGTGCTACCAGAGCTCCCATGTGACTATGGGACCAGAAGAACTAGATGATGCCTGGCTACCATTGTCAACCACTTGGAGGGGAATCAATGTAGGAGATCCTGGATAAAGTGGGTGAACAATGTGGAGCAAAACTCAAAATAATTTGGAAGAAAAACAAAGGGATCAGGTTTGCTGGTCTGATAGAGCCTGTTGGAACCACTGAGACTATGGTCCTTACCTGCTCTTCAGGTCTGGAACTGAACCCACTCCTGTGGCTTACAGCCAAACAAAAGGCATATGAGGTGAACATTTACGTTAGGTTGATACACTCCTTGGAGAGATCAATCATGGGAGAATAGAAGGGCTGTTTATGCACAGGGAGACAGCTCAGGGGGCAGAAATGCATGGGAGGGAAGGACACAGGGAAGAGGTAACTATTGGGAGGAAGTGGGAGGGAAGCTGTTGCATTATGGGAAATTGTAGTCAATGTCATGAGACAAAGTGTATGTGAACTGCTGTATGGAAAGTGAATTTGCTCTGTAAACTTTCACTCAAATAACAACAACAACAAAAAAAGATCCCTCAAAGACTTCTGTTTTGACATAATGGGCCAAATTGTCTTGAGAAAGTCCTGCAATTACAAAATAACTAACCTATTGAAACCAAACTCATTGCCATGGAGTTGATTCCGATTCATAGTGACCCTATGAGGTTTTCCAAGGTTGTACATCCTCATGGAAATAGACTGCCACATCCCATGGGACTGCTGGTGGGTTTGAACAGCCTAATAACTAAAACCTGCATAAAACACAATATTTGTTACATCACTTGAATCACAGGAAATAGGGAAATTTCCAAAGATGGAACAATAAGAACTCAGTGAGTCTTGAGTGCCTCTGAGATGATAGGATTGAACAAAGGGCAAAAGAAATTCCAGTATCAGCCCTGCAACTCAGAAACAGAGCTGTGAGACCAATGGGAAGATGTGGGTGAAGGGGAAGGAGGGATGAATCCAGGCATACTAAGACTTTAAATATGGGTTAAAAGAGGTTGCAGCTGAGTAGCAACTCCCTGAATAAACAAACAAACAAACAAACAAACAAATAATATCTGATGGAAATGTTCTAGAGTTAGACCCATACAACACATTTTTTAAACAGATGAATATCAACCAAATATCAGCTCACAATCAAAGATCATCAAAACCATGGGGAAAAAAAAAAAGACTGACATTTCCCCTTCCTCCCCAAATATTAAGCAACGGATTTAGTTATAGAAGACTTCAGATATTGGAATTTTCAGATAGGAAACATAAAATATATATAATATAAAATTTCTGTAGATGAAATATTTAAAGATAAAATCACAAAAATGAACTTGATCAAAAAGACTACCAACTATGCCCACCAGTCCATTTCCAAAAAATACCATAGAGCCAGGGGGAAAATCCAATATCCACTAGTAGTATAATCGATAAGTTAATGACAATAGAATACCATCCTTCAATGCAATTGAACCAACTAGAGCTAAATGGAATAATTTGAGTGTACCTCTCAATGCTTAACAAAAGAAACAAGAAACACAAAAATACAGTCAGCCTGGGGTTATGAATGAGATCTGTTCCTAAGTGTGTCTTTAAGAATTTGTGGGTAAGTTGGGCCAGGTGCATACAGTTCTTCTATTAGTGCCTTACATTAGTGCAAGAAAAGGTGTGAAGATTTTTCAGCAATTTACAAGCTTCAAATGCAGAAGATTGTGTTGGTGAATTTGTTGCAAGTGGGGTTGGTTGAATCTTTTCAAAGTGAGAGCAAAGTTACATAATATTAAAGGGCAAGTAGGGATTGTCTGTAATTCTGACATTTTTAACCCAGTGACTGCCTATGCATACAATAGGATAGATATAATTCAGAAACAAGTAAAATTATTATACTGTTTAGAAATACATACTTTGATGTGTGCATTTATATGTGCTCATAAATTATAAAGGAAAACAAAACATGATTATCATGCAGTCAAAATAGTGGTCATCTCTGGGTGGAGGGATGGCACGTGAGGATTTCTAGGTGCTGGGAACATTCTATTGCTTGACTTGGGTGCTGGTCACACAGACATTCATACATAATTTTTCTTTTAATTGTCTATATGCTTTATTCACTCCAAAAACCAAACTAAACTCACTGCCATCAATTCCAACTCATAGTGACTCCCATTGGGTTGCTGAGGCTGTAAATCTTCACAGAAGTAGATTGCCTCATCTTCCTTCCTTGGTGTGGCTGGTGGGTTTGAATTGCAGCAGCAGCCAAATGCCTTATCCACTATGCTACCAGAGTTCTTCTATCTATTTTTCACATGACAAAAACAACAATAAAGAGCCACATAAGGACCCATACTCCCACCAATGTGGACAACTATGATGTACTTATCTGACACATTCATTAGTAAACAATGTATCAGAGCTTCTCTTCCAGAAATATACTTAATGTCTGAAGAAAATCATTACAGTGGATTACACTATGTTTCTTCATCCAAAACAACATTAAAAAAGGGAAAAGGCAACCCACAGAGTGGGAGAAGATACATGCAAAACTCCCAGAAGGTCAGATCTAAAGTCAAGGCTCAGCTGTGGTAACCAGCACCACTCCAGGAGCCTGTTCCAGTTCTGTCTCTAAACCTACTTGTAAAAATCTCTTTTTTATCCTTTCAGTTTGTATTATAAAAGTCATACGTATTCATTATTCATTGTAGGAGTTATAGACAAGAAAAATGAAAGAATAAAAGTTGTTATTTGAAAAATCTTTGTATATATATTCTCTGATTATAGCCTATCCCCCCAACTACAATTATTGTTTGGTTGCCAGGAAGGAAAATTGACTTGTAAATGGCAAACAAGTCCTTATTAGAAGGATACTAGAGAGCTCTTCATTTTTCAAATTGAACACCCAGGCCTCAGAATGTACAAGAACTGTGGCAATCCTCAGCCCTAACAATAGAAATCAGGGACAACCTCCTTAGGACCCTGCCACTGGCTGACTCATCTTCAAGTAAATTGGTTTCTGAATGGTTGCATTCAAGATCCAAAATCCCAGGAGAGATGGAGCATGGTATTCAACAGCCCCGCTAAATATATCACATGTGGCCTGGCAGCCACAGACACCCAGATCAAAGGCTTGTGAAGTTCAATCTTACATTCAGGTGAGAACGAATAATTCCTCAGCACCATAAGGTCAGGAACAATGACCACAAGATGGTCATGCACTCTTCATGTGTGTATGTGAAGGAAGGAAAAGGGGGCAGTTTACCATAAAACAGTCTAAACAGTATCCTCTACATACACAAGCATTGTCTATATATGGCAATTTTAAAAAAAGTTATATTTCTTGATAATTCTGTGTCCTTAAGTATTCCCTTAAAATTATTTTTAGCTTTTAAATTGAAATATAAAATGCATACAGGAGAATGGCACAAATCAGAGCAGTACAGGCTGATGAATGATCATGATGTAAAACTATCCCCCACATGAGGAAATAAAATAGTACCAGCATCTCAGAGGTTCTTCTCATGAGGCCCCCCAAACATTATTCAATTCTTCCTTCCCAGAGGTGACCTGAAAAGCTGTGGCAGGCGGCTTTTTGGAGGGCTGTGACTGGTAGGGAAGGTGGGAGTAGAGCAGTTTGGAACAGCTAAGGGAGATGAACTTGTCTGTCAGTTTGTAATCCTGTGGTGGTTTATATGTTGCTGTGAGGCTGGAGGTTATGCCACTGGTGTTTCAAGTGCCAACAGGGTTACCTGTGGTGGATAGGTTTCAGCAGAGCCTCCAGACAAAGATAGACTTGGAAGAAGGAGGAAGCCATCCACTTCTCAAAGAATTGGCCGGTGTAAACCTTATGAATAGTGGTGAAACACTATCTGATATATTACTGAAATATAGCCCTGAAGCATTATCTGATATAGTGCTGGAAGATGAGCCCCTCAGGTTGGAAAGCACTCAAATATGACTAAGAAAGAGCTGCCTCCTCAGAATAGAGCTGACCTTAATGACATGGATGGAGTAAAACTTTCAGGACCTCCTTTTGCTGATATGGCACAACTCGAGATAAGAAGAAACAGGTACAAACATCCATAACATGGAATGTACGAAGTATGAATCTAGGAAAATTGGAAGTTGTCAAAAATGAAATGGAATGCATAAAGATTGATATCCTAGGCATTAGTGAGCTGAAATGGATTTGTTTTGGCCATTTTGAATCAGACAACCATATGATCTACTATGCCGGGAATAACAAATTGAAGAGGAATGGCATGGGATTCATCATCACAAAGAATGTTTCAAGATCTATCCTGAAGTACAATGCTGTCAGTGACAGGATAATATCCATACACCTGTGAGGAAAAACAGTTAATATTACTGTTACTCAAGTTTATGACCCAACCATGAAAGCCAAAGATGAGGAAATTGAAGATTTTTTACCAACTTCTGCAGTCTGAAATCTAACGAACAGGCAATCAAGATGTGTTAATTATCACTGGTGATTGGAATGCAAAAGTTGGAAACAAAGAAGAATCACTGGGAGTTGGAAAATACAGCCTTGGTTATAGAAATGACACTGGAGATCACATGATAGAATTTTGCAAGAGCAATGACTTATTCATTGCAAATACCTTTTTCAACAACACAAACAGTGGCTGTACACATGGACTTCACCAGGTGGAGTAACACAGGAATCAGATTACCTACATCTGTGGCAAGAGGCAATGGAGAAGCTCAATAACTTCAGCCAAAACAAGGCCAGGAGTTGATTGTGGAATAGACCATCAACTGGTCATATGCAAGTTCAAGTTGAAGCTGAAGACAATTAAAAGAAGTCCATGAGAGACAAAATATGATCTTGATTATATCCCTCCTGAATTTAGAGACCATCTAAAGAATAGATTTGATGCATTGAACACCAATACAGTGCTGAAAAACCAAAAACCAGAGGAAATGTGGATGACATCAAGAACATCATCCATGAAGAAAGCAAAAGTTCATTAAAAAGACAGGAAAGGAAGAAAAGACCAAAGTGGATATTGAAGGAGACTCCAAAACTTGCCCTTGAATGGAGAGTAGCTAAAGAAAATGACAGGATAAGAGACCTGAACAGAAGATTTCAAAGAGCAGCTCAAGAAGACAAATCCAATTATTATAATGAAATGTGCCAAGAATTGGAGTTAGAAAACCAAAAGGGAAGAACACACTCAGCATTTCTCAAACTGAAAGAACTGAGAAAAAATTTAGGCCTCGAATTGCAATATTGACGGATTCCATGGGCAATATGTTGAATGATGCAGGAAACATCAAAAGAAGATGGATAGAATACACAGAGGCACTATACCAAAAACAACTGGTAGATGATCATCCACTTCAGGAGGTAGCATATGATCAAGAGCCAATGGTATTGAAGGAAGCTGAAAGAAGCTGAAGATGTCAAAGCTGCACTGAAGGAACTGGCAAAGAACAAGGCTCCAGAAATTGATGGAATACCCAATGAGATGTTTCAACAAATGGATGCTGCATTGGAGGTATTCACTCAGCTATGCCAAAAGATTTGGAAGGCAGCTACCTGGTCAACTGACTGGAAGAGATCCATATTTGTACCCATTCTGAAGAAAGGTAATCCCACAGATCACAGAATGTGGAAATTATCGAACAATATAATTGGTATCACACACAAGTAAAATCTTACTGAAGATAATTAAAAAACATTACAGCAGTATATTGACAAAACACTTCCAGATATGCAAGCTGGATTCAGAAGGGGACGCGGAGTGAGGGATATCATAGTTGATGCCAGATTGATCTTGGCTCAAAGCAGAGACTGTGAGAAAGATGTTTACTTGTGTTTTATTGACTATGCAAAAGCATTCGATTGTGTGTTGTTGTTATTGTTGTTAAGTGCTGTCAAGTCGTTTCTGACTCATAGCGACCCCATGCACAGCAGAACGAAACACTGCCTGATCCCACACCAGCCCCACAATCCCTG
>NW_006921652.1:6181979-6188145 GCF_000298275.1 Orycteropus afer afer
GAAATCTTCTGTTCAGCCCTTTTACCTTTTCATTCCTTCCATTTGCTTTAGCTATTCTCCGCTCAAGGGCAAGGTTCAGAGTCTCTTTTGTCATCCACTTTGGTCTTCTCTTCTTTTCTTGTGTGGATCATAGCAAATTGTGGATAACATTGAGAAGAATGGGAATTCCAGAATACTTAATTGTACTCATGAGAAACCTATACATAAATCAGGAGGTGGTTGTTCAAACAGAACAAGGGGATACTGCATGGTTTAAATCAGGAAAGTGGTTTGTCAGGGATGTATCCTTTCATACTTATTCAATCTGTATACTAAGCAAATAATCCAAGAAGCTGGGCTATATGAAGAAGAATGTGGCATCAGGATTGGATGCCAACCTGCAATATGCAAATGACACAATTTTGCTTGCTGAAAGTGAGGATGACTTAGAGCAGTTACTGATGAACATTAAAGACTACAGTCTGTCATATGGATTACACCTCAATATAAAGAAATAAAAAATCCTCACAACTGGACCAATAAGCAGAATCATGATAGATGGAGAAAAGATTGTGGGTGTCAAAGACTTCATATTACTTGCCACAATCAACACCAATGGAAGCAGCAAGCAAGACATCAAGAGATGTATTGCATTGGACAAATCTGCTGTGAAAGACCTCTTTCCAGTGCTGAGGAACAAAGGTATCTCCTTGAAGACTAGGGTCCACTTAACCCAAGCCATGGCATTTTGAATTGCCTCATATGCATGTGAGAGCTGGACAATGAATAAGGAAGATCGAGATCGAAGTAGAGTTGATGCTTTTGAATTGTGGCATTGGCTAAGAATGCTGAAAGTATCATGGACTGCCACATGAACTAACAAATCTGTTCTGGAAGAAGTGCAGCTTGAATGCTCCTTGGAAGTGAGAATGACCAGACTTCATCTCACCTACTTTGGTCAGGTTGTCAGAAGGGACCATTCTCTGGAGAAGGATGTCATGCTTGGTAAAGTGGAGGGTCAATGAAAGAGGAGAAGGCTCTCAACAAGTTGGATTGACATGGTGGCTGCAGTGATGGGCTTAGGTATAGTAGGAATTGTGGGCCTGGCACAGGGCTAGGCAATGTTTTGTTCTGTTGCACATAAGGTTGCTATGAGTCAGAGATGACTCGACAGCACATAAAACAACAACAACAACAAAAAAAAAAACAACAGAGGTGACCTACAACCTGATTTCTGACATTATGTTTTTCTATCATTGTGGATTCGTTTTGCCTGTTTTCTAACTTTATATAAATGAGCTAAGCAGTATGAACTATTTTGCTTGGCTTTTTTGGATCAACATATTTGTGAGATTCATCCATATTGTTGTGTTCAGTCAATTCATGCTTTTGCTACATAGTTCTTTTATTGAATAAATAAACCAAATGTATTTATCCTTTCTATTGTCAATGGAAATTGGGCCATTTCTACTTTTTGGCTAATACCAACAGTGCAGTTATGAACTAATTATACCTTCCTTTGGTGAACATATGAACATATTTTCAAATGTTTGGCATTAGTAAATATTGCCAACCAGCTTTCCAAAATTGTTGTTAGTCATTTACTTTCCTTCCAGCAGTGTACGAGTGTTCCACTTCCTCCATATTCTTGCCAACATTTAAGAGTGCTAATCTTTATTATTCCACTCCTCAGAAGGAAGATGGGGCAATCTACTTCCGTAGTGATACTGTCTCAGAAACCCAAGGAGGGGTCACTGTGAGTCGGATCCGACTTGACGGCTCATAACAACAACAACAATCTTTACAAGTTACCCATTCTGGTGGGTGAGTAGTCATATCTCATTCTAGTTTGAATTTATGTTGTTATATTAAATTGCATTTCCATAATGACTAATGAGGATGAGCATTTTCTCATAATTTCAATGTGCTTTTAGACTTTCCCTTTTGTGAAGTACCTGTTCATGTCTTTTGCCTATTAAAAAAAAATTATGGTCTATGTTTTTCTTATTGATCCTGTTAGAAAAAATTATGGTCTATGGTTTTCTTATTGATTTGTAAGAGTTCTTTGTATATTTTTGATATGATTCCTTTGTTGGGATACTTTCTGTTCTGTGTAGCTTTTCATTTTCATTCCCTCAATGATGCCTTTTGATGAACAGAAGTTTCTAATTTTAATTAATGTAATTTAATTCCTCAATATTTTATATTGCTACTTGCCCACCCTAAGTTCTTAAATATATTTTCCCATTTTTGTTTCTCATAGCTATTTGATTTTTTCCTTTTACATTTAGATCTATACTTCACTTGGAATTTATTTTTGAGTTCTTATGTTTTATGCATTAAAAAAGTATAATTTATATATAGTAAAATACTAAATTCTATGAATTTTGGTAAACATATAGAATTGTGTAACTACCACCACCACTGAGATGTAGAATAGTTCTATCATCTTCCAAAACACTCTTATGCCTTTGTAGTTGACCCCTTCCCTCATTCCCAGGGCTAGGTAACCACTGATCTTTTTTATTGTCTCTATAGTTTTGCCTTGCCCAGAATGTCACATAAGTGAAACCATAAAGTGTGTAGCCTTTGAGGCTGGCTTTTTTTCACTTTACATAATGCAACTGAGTTTTATCCATATAGATATATATATCAATAGTTAATTATTTTTATTATTGTTACATATTCCATTGTGTGAATATACCAATTTGTTCATCCTTTTGCCAGTGGAAAGACATTTGGGTTGTTTTCAGTCTGTTGTTGTTAGGTGCTGTCTAGTCATCTCCAACTCATAGTGAACCTATGCACAGCAGAATGGACCAATGCCTGTTCCTGTGCCAGCCTCACAATCCTTGCTATACCTGAGCCCATCATTGCAGTCACTGTGTCAATCCATCTTGTTGACAGCTTTCCCCTTCTTTGTTGACCTTCCACTTTACCAAGCATGATATCCTTCTCCAGGGAATGGTTTCTCCTGACAACATGACCAAAATAGGTGAGACAAAGTCTGGCCATTCTCACTTGCATGGAATATTCTACTTGGAATATATCCTGCACTTCTTCCAGGACAGATCTGTTAGTCCTTTTAACAGTCTATGTTACTCTCAGTATTCTTCTCCAGCACCATAACTCAAAACCATTGACTCTTCTTTGGTCTTCCTTGTTCATTTTCATTTTCCAACTTTCACATGCATAAGAGGCAATTGAAAATATCATGGCTTGGGTTAGGCTCACCTTAGCCTTCAAGGAGACATCTTTGTTCTTCATCACTTGAAAGAGGTCTTTTGCAGCAGATTTGCCCAAAGCAATATGTCATTTGATGTCTTGACTTTGGTTTTCATTGGTGTTGATTGTAGAACCAGGTAAAATGAAGTCCTTAACAACTTCAATCTTTTCTCCATCCATCGTGAAGCTGTTTATTGGACCAGTTGTGAGGGTTTTTGTTTTCTTTATATTGAGGGGTAATTCACACTGCAGACTGTAGTCTTCAGTCTTAATCAGTAAGTGCTTCAAGGCATCCTCACTTTCAGCAAGCAAAGTCGTGTCATGTGCATATCTCAGGTTGTTAATGAGTCTTCCTCCAATCCTGATGCCACATTCTTCTTCATACAGTCCAGCTTCTTGAATTATTTTCTCAGCATACAGATTGAATAAGTATAGTGAAAGGATACAGCCCTGACACACTCTCTTCCTGGTTTTAAACCATGTAGTATCCCCTTGTTCTATTTGAACGACAGCCGCCTGATCTGTGCACAGGCTCCTCATAAGTACAATTAAGTGCTCTGGAATTCCCATTCTTTTCAATGTTATCCATAATTTGCTATGATCCACACAATCAAATGCTTTTGCATAGTCAATAAAACATAAGTAAACATCTTTCTGATATTCTTTGCTTTCAGCTAAGATCCATTTGACATGAGCAATGACATCCTTGTTCCACATCCTCTTCTGAATTCAGCTTGCATTTCTGGAATCTCTCTATTAATATACCACTGCAACCATTTTTAAATTATGTTCAGTAAGATTTTACTTACATGTGATATTAATGATATTGTTTGACAATTTCCACATTCTGTGGGATCACCATTCTTTGTAATGGGTACAAATCTGTATCTCTTCTAGTCAGTTGGCCAGGTAGCTTGGCATAGCCAAGTTAATGGATCTCAATGGCTATTCTATCAATTCCTGGAGCCTTGCTCTTCACCATTTCTCTCAGTTTTGGACAATTCTTTGAGTTTTGGACATTTCAAATAAAGGCACTATACAAACAGTAGATAAGCCTACAAACTGAACAACTATACCAGGGAGATGTACTCCTTAGAACAAGCAACCATGGGAGAGCAGAAGGGCAGTATTTGCACAGGGAGGAACGTAGGAAGGCAGGAATGCATAGATATGCAAAGACATTGGGAAGAGGTAACCACAGGGTAGAAGTCAGAGAAGAGCTATTACACTGCAGGAGTTGTAATCAGTGTTACAGAACAAAATATGTATTAACTGTTGAATGTAAAATGAATCTACTTTGGAAAATTTCATGCAAATCACAACAAAAAGTTAAAAACAAAATAAAACAAAAAAAATAAAGGCATTGTAAACATTCATATAGCATTTTCTGTGTGAATGTTACTTTTCATTTTACTTGGGTAAATAATAGATGTAAGATTACTGGGTGATATGGGAGCTCTGGTAACATAGTGGCTAAGACACTTGCCTGCTAACCAGACGGCTGGCGGTTCAAACCCACCAGCCACTCCTCGGAAGGAAGGTTGGGCAATCCTACTTCTGTAGTGATACTGCCTCGGAAACCCAAGGAGGGGTTGCTATGAGTCGGGTTTGACTTGACGGCACATAACAACATGGTAAGTATATGTTTAACTTTAATTGGCTGCTATGGTAAATATATGTTTATAAGAAATTGCCACACTATTTTCTTTCAAGATTTTTTCCTTTGTCTTTGATTTGCTGCAGTTTGAATGCCATAGGTACAGATTTTTAAAAAATATTTATCCTGTTTGGTATTCTCTGAGCTTCCTTTTTATCTATAAATAATTTTGGAATATTTTCAGCTATTATTATTTCAAAAATTTCTACTATTCTTTCTTCTTCTGGTATTACCATTATACATTATACATTTTGTTTGTTTCTTCTCATACTGGCTGATTTTTAGAAGTAGTTTTCCAGGCCTTTTTTCCTGGTCTGTCTTAGTTTAGAAGTTCCACTGAACCTGTTCTGCATCATAGCAGCACACAAACTTCCACTGCATAAGAAGTGCGTTGACCAGGAATCAAACCCAGGTCTTCTGCATGGAAGGCAAGAATTCTACCACTGAACCACCACAGCCTCCTCTGAGTATGTTATACTTTTTGAAAGTGTCTCATGATTCTTGGATACTCTGTTCCATATTTTTCATTCTTTACATCTTTGCTTTTCAGTTCGGCAAGTTTCTGTTGACATATTTTCAAGTGCTCTCTTTCTTCAACTGTGTCCAATCTATTGATAAGCCTAGTTAAGCATTCTTCATTTCTGTTGCAATGATTTTGATTTCTAGCATTTCATTTGGGTTCTCTTTTGAAGTTTCCATCCCATGCTTGTATTATCCATCTGTTCTTGAATGTTGTCTACTTTTTCCATATCTGAGTGTGGTTTTGATACATACTGTCCTGGGAATTTCCCAGGGGATTTGAAATTTCCCTTTGGATGCATTTGGAGAAACCAAAAAAATCTGTCAGGGGGTCCCCTTACTGGCATGAGCTTTATTAAGAATAAGAGGGGGAAAAAACGAGAGAGAGAGAGAGAGAGAGAGAGAGAGAGTTTACAAAATAATAGGTAAAAGAAAAAGATCACACAACTTGCTAGTGACTTCTCTGATCCAGTGGGTGACAGGGCTGGAATGGATCCAAGAATATCCACAAAAACCTGCCCATCTTTTGGGAATATTTATACTTGAGTCTGGGAGATTGAAGACGGGGTCTATGTGACCAGGACTGAAAGGCTACATGACCGGTTCCCAGTCTCAGTGGTGCTGGGACACTCGGGAGGGGCAACATCTTTGGAACCACCTGTATTTGCTTGGATAAAGCACTGCTGGTTAGGGCTTTAATTATCCAGGGCTAACTAAAGGACAGAGCTCTGGTAGCATAGTGCCTAAGACTTTTGACTGCTAACCAGAAGGATGGTGGTTCAAGCC
>NW_006921652.1:6188940-6198661 GCF_000298275.1 Orycteropus afer afer
AAAAGAGTACAAGTTGCTAATTTTGATGTTTTAATTCATAAACTTTTTTTTTAATGGATCATGCCTTTGTTGTTGAAACTTTCACTTAACTTATGATCACATAGATTTTTTTTTCCTATTTTTCTTATACTTTCACATTTTGCATTTAAATCTATTATCAATTTTGAGTTAATTTTTATATAAGGTATGAGGTGTATGTCTTTTTTAGTACTTTGAATCTTGACTGAATGAATGCAAAGAATTACATATAGTTAAAATTCACTGGCTACATAGTGTTTGCTGGTGCATGTCCTGTAGTAGCAGCAATAGCTTCCTGGCCATAGTGTTCCTTCCTGAGCATCCTTAATTTATCTCAAGTATGTAAAAGTAATTATACTGAAGACAAAAACTTTATTTGGGTTCAGTAAAATATAAAAAATCCCTGAACAAACAAGACCCCAAAACAACAACAACAAATAAAAACACCTTCCATAGAAAACAGTGTAAAACCAAACAACCAAACTCATTGCTGTTGAGTCAGTCCCGACTCATAGCCACCCCTCCTTGGGTTTCTGAGGTGATATCACTACCGAAGTAGATTGCCCAACATTCCTTCCAATGAGTGGCTGGTGGGTTTGAACCACCAGCCTTCTGGTTAGTAGTCAAAAGCCTTAGGCACTATGCCAACCGCTTCTTTATAGCATAATAATTTTTAAGATAAAGTGTTTATTATAGGTACTGAATAAGAATAAGACTGATGGATGTTGTACTGCTTGTTTAAGGATTTATGTGAGGAATTCTGAACTGAACAGTATAATATTAATTTATCCTAATGATGGCTTGGCTGGGGGTGCAGTACCTAAGGCATTTAACTGGTGACCAGAAGATAGGTGATTCAAACCCACCAGCCACTCCATGGAAGGAAGAAGGGGCAATCTACTTCCGTAAATATTTACCAACTCAGAAAACCAGTGAGGGGTCACTATGAGTTGGAATCTATGGCTAGATTACTTTGTAGATTACTGTCCCAGAGTATGGTTTGGCCCACTCCTTAATTTAGCTCTTTGTATGTATATCTTTTCTCAGATTTATAAAACAGAAACAAATTCTTCATTAATATATCTAATATTATATTCCTATTTGGGGAAGTTTGGAAGAGAAGAATTAAATATGAGTGCTGGAAATATTCTGGAAATTTAAAGTTCAAGGAAAAAATATGTATTTTTTGAGGAACAAATTGTATTTCTTGGATGACACTCCTACCTATGTGAGATTTTTGCTCAGGTATGGGCCTTTTGCCAGATTAGATGATGAATATCTACGGCAGTGCTTATTTGTTTATTTTGTTTCAACATTTTATTATGATTTGGTGAAAGTTTACAGAGCAAATTAGTGTCCCATTCAATAATTTATACACATTCTGTTCTGTGACATTAGTTGCAGTCCCCTCAGTGTAACATTACCCCTCCCACTTCCTCCCTGGGTTCCTGTGTCCATTCACTCATTTTTCTTGCTTCTTCCTGCCTTCTGAACTTTGTCTTTGGGCAGATGCTGCCCTTTTAGCCTTGTGTGGTTGGTTGTTCCGAGGAGCACATTCCTCATAGTTGTTATTATTCACATTATACGCCTGCCTATTGTTTTCCTGAAAGGTGATCTCCTGGAGTGGGTCCAGGTTTGAAGTGTCTCTAATGGCCATACTCTTGAGAGCTCCACCAGTCCCTATCAGGCCAGTAATTCTGGTCATGTTTATAATTTTGAATTTTGTTCTGCATTTCAAAAAAATATATTTATGTACCTCTTTATCTTTTTTATATTTTCATCGTGTTTATTTATAAGTGATTACTTAAGGATCTACGTGGTTAATTTTTGAGTGAGCAGTTACAAATGCCACAGGATTAGAGATAGGAGAACAATGTACCTTGGCATTAACTAGACTTGTACATGCACTCCTCACTTATTGATGTGGCTAGGTTGCAAAGGCCAGGTCATTGTATGAAAATGGAGAATGACTACATCATTACATAACTGCCAAATTTCATCATTACATAACTGCCAAACCACTGAGAATCATGGTCCAGCCAAGTTGACACACAACCTTAACCATCGCAGCCAGTGTTACTCTCATCTCTCACATCAACATTCATTACTGCCAGACGTACATTGCTAACGCACAAAATAGTCTGATAGTAGGTTATTTATTATGGTTGTAAATGCAAAATGTTGGATAATGAGATAATTGGTAAATGAGAAGTTGTTGTTGTTGTTGTTATGTGCCATCGAGTCGGTCCAGACTCATAGTGACCTCTCCTTGGGTTTCCGAGGCAGTATCACTACGGAAGTAGGATTGCCCAACCTTCCTTCTGAGGAGTGGCTGGTGGGTTTGAACCACCAGCCTTCTGGTTAGCAGTCAAGTGCTTTAGCCACTATGCTACCAGAGTAGGTGTATTTAAATCCTAGCTTTGGCACTTTTTCGACTTTGGAAAGTTTCCTAGATTCCCTGATCCTCAATTTTCCCTTTTGCAAAATGGAGATAATGATGCTTTCCTTGGATACACAGGGTAGGTGCTCTAGAAATGTATATAAAATTCACCGTCTTGAGGGAATTTACTGAAGAGAGCTCTAAACTGATTCTGAGGGATGGTTAGGATCAGGCGCAGATTACCCAATAAGCAAGGTAAATGTAGCTTACTTGTGTTTACTTATTAATCTGTAAACAGTTTCACATGGATTTCAGTGATGTGGAAAACATGTGAAACTGTTTCCTACAAAATTTGTAAGAAAGCACAAGTGAACACATGCTTACCTTGCTTACTGGATACTCTGTCCCTGTCTGGGACTATAAATTTGAAAAGAGGTTTTGGTTCTGCAGGAAGTTGCTGTGATGTTGAGAGAGAAACAGATGCTCTCCAGCAGATCTTTGATGTGGTGAAAAAGTGTGAAATTGTTCCCTACAGATTAATAACTAAGCACAAGTAAGCCCATGCTTACCCAATAGGGTAATCTGACACTAAATCAAAGATAAAGTCCAACAAAGAGGCTGCAAATATGATAAGTTCTTTACTCTCGCTGGTAACGATGCAAACTATTCCTTGCCCTGTATAATAAGCTCATGGAGTTTTTCTATCTACTGTTTTCTAATGATTCTTTTCTTAGCCTCATGGTGTTGCCCCCATGCATGTATTCAACCAAAGATCAGAATTCAAAGATTCTAGGAAACTGCTCTGCAGATATCTGGGGTAACTACTCACTTTCCCTGAAATTTCCCCCTCTCTGATATTCTACCTTGCAAATTCTACCCTGTCTCTCCTAACTGTGATTTCTGCCTCCTCAAATCAGTGAATCCACAAGGCTCTGTTTCAGTTCTTTTTTCCCTGTTGCCTGGTCTAGAAACTGCCTCAAACCATAAGCTGGGACAATTGTAGGTTTCAGCTGATTTCATTCTGTTCAGGTTTTACAGTCCTGTTGTTGATTATCCACTGCCAGAAAATAGTTGTTACATTTTTCTGATTTTCTAGTTGTTTACTCAAAAATGAAAAAAAACTAAGTCCCTGCCATCGACTTGGTTGTGACTCACAGTGTGACCTCCATTCCATGCCATCTTTCTTCTTCAGAACATCTGGTGGCTTTGAACCACCAACCTTTTGGTTACCAATCAAATGTCTTAACCACTGCACCACTCCTTAGTTTTTCCTTTTGGTTTTTAGTTTTTCAGTTGTTTACTATAGAAGGGAAATTCCTATAGCAGTTAACCTTCATAGGAAGAAGTACAGTAATAATAAGGATAAAACAATTTTATTCTTTATAAGTTCTCCAAAAAGTGATAAAAGATATCTCTTGTTGTTGTTGTTATGTGTTGTTGAGTTGGCCCCGACTCATAGCAACCCCTCCTTGGGTTTCCAAGGCAGTATCGCTACGGAAGTAGATTGCCCAACCTTCCTTCTGAGGAGTGGCTGGTGGTTTTGAACTGCCAGCCTTCTAGTTAGCAGTCAAATGCCTTAGGTACTACGCTACCAGATGGTATTGTGGGCATAATTTTTCAAAATACACATACACATAAATATCATTTTTAGAATTTCAATTGAAATATTTATGGACCAAATGATCTAATTTCTGGAATCTGCTTTAAAGACATGGGTAATGATGAAATCACATGGGGATATACATTGATCATGAATTGAAAGTTATTGAAGTTGGGTGATAAGTACTGACTGATGAGTTCTGTGTCCTGATGTTTATGTTTGAAACTTTCCATTTAAATGGTTTCTTAAATAAATTTATAGGAGTGTATATGTTTCTGCCCTCTAAATGGCTTCTACTGTATCAACTTAATAAAAATGAATGACCTGAGAGCAAGTGTTTGATGGTAAAAAAGGGTAGAACATGAAGGCATGCAAAACAAACAAACAAAAAACTGAAATACCAAAAGCAGTCTTTAACAGCTATAACATGTTAGTTCAGATTACTGCCCTCCCTAATTTACCTAATTTCATAGGGTCTCCACTCACTGTGTGACTGACAGATGTCAGAGACCCACCCAATACTACATTGCTATTGCTGCCGTGATTGCCTAGTCCTTATTTTTAGAGAGTGAGATTTCACAAATCACAAAACCAATCTGTCCTGTCTCAAACTCTGTGCTAAAACAAACCTGGATCACCATGGCAACAGCGAGGACAGGTGGTGGGGAAGGGACTGGTGTCTTGTCACAGCTACAGAAAAAAGCAGATGGAAAGGAAAAATCGGATAAAGCATCCTAACTAGTGTCGGATTATCCAATAAGGAAGGTAAGCAGTTACTTTCACTACAGTTTAGTAAGTAAGCCTGTGCTTACCTTGTTAACTGGATAATCCACCCCTGTGTAGATAAGTATAGTCCAATATGTTGCAGTGTTTTGTTACCCTCACTCGAGAGGAGCTCCCACTCATGAAAACCCCTTGCAAATAGAACCAAACTCTGCTGGGTCCTGTGCCATCCCCACAATCAGTTATGGATCTGACTGTTGTGATCCACAGGGTTTTAATTGGCTGATTTTTGGAAGTAAATCACCAGGGTCTATTTTAGATGCTGGAGATGCATCCTGTCTTTATGGGGCATCACCCCTCTAAATAAACCAGCTGTACTTCCTGGCTCAAACTGTCACCCAACTATTAAGATGTAATGGGACTGAGCCTAGCACTAATTTTACTCTATAGACAGAAACAGGTCAGGGAAAACCACATGCAAAGCATCTTTGGTCTCATCAGTAGGTTCAGTCATATATAGGTAGTGCTAGCATAGTCTCCATGAGCAAGGGAATATCCATATCAATTTCCATATCAAGGTTTATGTGATTCACTTTGAAACAAAAAAAATGTGCTGCTTAGTTCCCTGCTTGTCTTTTTGTATGATTCCAGTTACCTAGACCCAAGGCTTGCATGCCAACTCACTCCTCTCTCAGTAAAAAGGACAGATAACCAGCTTCCAGTGAGCAATATTCCACCACCTGTCTGTCAATTTGTTCTGCTGTGGTTGGCTGGCATTGCTATGGTATTGGAAGCTTTGCCACTGGTATTGAACATACCAGTAGAATTACCCTTGTGGACAGATTTCAGTGGAGCTTCCAGGCTGAGACAGACTGTTGTTCTTGTTAGGTAAATTGAGTCTGTTTTGACTCATAGCAACCCTACATACAACAGAATGAAACACTTCCTGGTTCTGTGCCATTCTCACAATCCTTGCTATACTTTAAGCCCATTGTTGTAGCCACTATGCCAATCTGTCTCATTGAGGGTCTTTTTTGCTGACCCTTTACTTTACCAGCCATGATATCCTTCTCCAGGGGTTGGTCCCTTCTGGCAACATGACTAAAGTACAAGAGATGAAGTTGGGCTATTCTTGTTTCTAAGGAACATTCTGGGTGTACTTCCTCCAACACAGATTTGTTTGTTTTTCTAGTAGTGCTTGGTACATTCAATACTCTTCACCAACACCATAATTCAAATGCCTCAATTCTTCTGTGGTCTTCCTTATTCATAGTCTAGCTTTCATATACATATGAGGATATTGATCATACCATGGCTTGGGTCTGGTGCACCTTAGTCTTTAAAGTGACATTTTTGTTCTTAAATACTTTAAAGAGGTCTTTTGCAGCATAGTTGCCTAGTGCAAATGTCCTTTGATTTCTTGATTGCTGGTTTCATGGACATTGATTGTGGGTCCAAGTAAAATGAAATATTTGAAAACTTCAATATTTTCTCCATCTATCATGATGTTGCTTATTGGTCCAGTTGTGAGGACTTTGAATTCCTTTATGTTGAGATGTAATCCGTACTGAAGACTGTAGTCTTTCGTCTTCCTCAGTAAATGTTTCAAGTCTTCTTTACTTTCAGCAAGCAAGGTTGTGTCATCTGCATATCGCAGGTTGTTAATGAGTCTTCCTCCAATCCTGATACTGCATTCTTCTTCATAAAGTCCAGCTTCTTGTACTATTTGTTCAGCATACGGATTGAATAAGTATGGTAAAATGATATAGCCCTGAAGCATTCCTTTCCTGATTTTAAACCACACAGTATCCCCTTGTTTTGTTTGAACAACTGCCTTTTGGTCTATGTACAGATTCCTCATGAGCACAATTAAGTGTTCTGCAATTCCCGTTCTTCAGAATGTTATCCATAATTTGTTATGCTCCACACAGTTAAAAGCCTTTGCACAGTCAATAAAACACAGATAAAGATCTTTCTGGTATTATTTGCTTTTCACCAAAATCTATCTGACATCAGCAGTGATATCCACTGTTCCACACTTCATCTGAATCCAGCTTGAATTTCTGGAAGTTCCCTGCAACATACTGCTGCAAACGTTTTGAATAAGGAAGACTGAAGAAGTGTTGATGCTTTTGAGTTGTGGTGTTGGTGAAGAATACTGAAAGTACCATGGACTGCTAAAAGAACTAACAAATCTGTCCTGAAAGAAGTGCAGCCAGAATGCTCCTTGGAAGCGAGAATGGCCAGACTTCATCTCACCTACTTTGGTCATGTTGTCAGAAGGGACCATTTTCTGGAGAAGGATATCATGCTTGGTAAAGTGGAGAGTCAAGGAAAAAGGAGAAGGCTGTCAACAAGGTGGATTGACACAGTGGCTGCAATGATGGGCTCAGGTACAGCAAGGAGCGTGAGGTTGGTGCAGGACCAGGCAGTGTTTTGTTCTGTTATACATAAAGTCACTAAGCACCAGAGATGACTCTACAGCACCTAACAATAACAACACAACTGTTTTGAATTATCTTCAGTAAAATTTCACTTGTGTGTGATATGAAAGATATGGTTCAATAATTACCACATTCTACTGGATCATCTTTCTTTGGAATGAGTACAAATATGGATCTCTCTTCCAGTCTTCTGTTCTGGTTACCTAGTGCTGCTCTGACAAGAAATATACCACAAATTGGATGGCCTTAACAAACAGGAGTTTACTCTTATAATTGGGAGGCTTTAAGTCCAAGTTCAAAGTGCCAGGCTCTAGGGGTTGCGTGAAAGCCCCTCAACCTTGGGGTCCAGCTTTGCCTCCTGCTTTCTTCACTCAGACAGCTGCAGGCTGCTGAGACTGAGAAAACCCAAGGTTGACAAGTAAAAAGGGCACAGTCCTGATGTTAGCAAACCACACGGCAGGCCATTAACTTAAGTCCATCGTAAATCCCAAGGCTGGCAGAGCATAGCAGGCTGCTGAGCAACGATATGGCTACATGCAGGTCCAAGCATGCCATATGCTAGAGACCATTCACAAAGCGTCTCCTTATATCAGGAAGCAGACCACATACTCAAAGCAGCTACTCAGCTGCTTGTGGTACATCCCACTATGGAGTTGATTGCCAGTCTCATCATGTGGAGTAACTACCACCAGTTGCACAGCCACTCAACCAGGCCCAGCCAAGTTGACATACCAACATAACCACCAGAGCTGGATAAGTAGTTGTATTTCAAACTTCGTGGCATAAACATGAGCACCTCCAGCATTGTATCTGTTTGTTGAATCATCACAATGGGTATTCTGTCAATTCCTGGAGACTTGTTTTTCACTAATACCTTCAGTACAACTTGGATTTCTTCCTTCAGTACCATTGGTTCTTGATCATACACTACCTCATGAAGTGGTTCAATATTGACCAATTCTTTTTGGGAGAGTGACTCTGTCTATTCCTTTCATCATCTTTTGATGCTTCCTTCATAGTTTAATATTTTTTCCCATGTTGTTGTTGTTATATGCGTTGAGTCGGCCCCGACTCTAGTGACCCCTCCTTGGGTTTCCGAGGCAGTATCACTACGGAAGTAGGATTGCCCAACCTTCCTTCCAAGGAGTGGCTGGTGGGTTTGAACCGCCAGCCTTCTGGTTAGCAGTCAAGTGCCTTAGGCACTATGCTACCAGAGCTCCCATAGCATCCTTTAATACTGCACTCTAGAATTGAATTTTTTCTTTATTTCTTTCAGCTTGAGAAATGCCAACAGTGTTCTTCCTCTTTGATTTTCTAACTCCAGATCTTTGCACATTTCCTTATAATACTTTGTCCTCTTGAGCTGCCCTTTGAAATTTCCTATTCAGCTTCTTTACTTCCTTATTTCTCTCATTCACATTAACTACTCTTCATTCAAGGACAAGTTTCCTAGTCTCTTCTGATATCCATTTTGGTCTTCCTTTCTTGTCTTTTTAATGACCTTTTGTTTTCTTCATGTATGATGCCCTTGATGTCATCCAACAATTTGTCTGGTCTTTGGTCGATGGTATTTAATGCATCAAATCTATTCTTTAGGTGGTCTCTAAATTCAGGTGGGATATTATTGAGGTCATACTTTGGCTCTTGTGGACTTGTTTCAGTTTTCTTCAGTTTCAACTTGAACTTGCATAAGAGCAATTGATGGTCTGATCCACAGTCAGTTCCTGGCCTTGTTTTGATTGATTTGATTCCTGTGTATTCTATCTGGTGAGGTCCACATGTATAGTCATTGTATATGTTGCTGAAAAATAGTATTTGCAATGAATGTTGCTGCTGTTCGGTGCTATCAAGTCATTTCTGACTCATAGTGACCTTATGCACAGCAGAACAAAACGCTGCCCGATCCCATGCCAGCTCAATGACCCTTGAGCCCATCGTTGAAGTCACCATGTCAATCCATCTTGTTGAAGGCATTTCCCTGTTTTGTTGACCCTCTCTACCTTATCAAGCATGATATTCTTCTCCAGAGAATGGTCTCTTCTGATAACATGACCAAAGTAGGTGAGACGAAGTCTGGACATTCTTGCTTCCAAGGAGCATTTCGGCTGCACTTCCTCCAGGACAGATCTGTTAATTCTTTTAGCAGCCCATGGTACTTTCGGTATTCTTCACCAGCACCACAACTCAAAAGCATCAATTCTTCTTTTGTCTTCCTTATTCATTGTCCAGCTCTCACATGCATATCAGGTGATTGAAAATATCATGGCTTGTGTCAGGAACACCTTAGTCCTCAAGGACACATCCTTGCTCCTCAGCACTTGAAAGAATTCCTTTGCAGCTGACTTGCCCAGTGCTGTACGTTGTCTAATGTCCTGACTGCTGCTTCCGTTGGCATTGATTGTAGAAGCAAGCAATGTGAATTCTTTGACAACCTCAATCTTTTTTCCATTTATTGCAATAATGCTTTAGGTCCATTTGTGAAGATTTTTGTTTTCTTTATATTGAGATGTAATCCATACTGCAGACTGTATTCTTCAATCTTCATCAGTAAGTGCC
>NW_006921652.1:6200225-6216432 GCF_000298275.1 Orycteropus afer afer
TATAGAAGCCGGCAAGTCCAAATTCCCTGGAGGAAACGTCGGGCTGGAGGCAGCCTTAGCTTCCGCAACCACAGAAGGCCAAGAAATTCAAGGCTGAAAGGCAGTACACTGGTTGTTGACTCCAACAAAAGATGAATCCAAGATCTCCAGTCTGAGCGGTGGGCTGCTAACTCACAGAAGGTTGTAGTCAGCACACCAGGGTCCTGATACACCAGAGAGTGTCTCTCTTCCCAGGATGTCCCTGGGTATCCTGGAAGCAGGCCACACCCCTAGGGAAACTTCCCTTGGACAGATTGACCACTCAGTACACAGTCATCCAATCCCATCATGGGAACAACCACACATAACTGGAGTCCAGCCAAGTTGACACACAGCTCCAACTATCACAGGTAGAAATATGGATCTTTTTCAGTCAGTTGACCAGGTAGCTGTCTTCCAAATCTCTTGGCATAACTAAGTGAGTGCCTCTAGTGGGGCATCCGTTTGTTGAAATATCTCAATGGGTATTCCATCAATTCCTGGAGCCTTTTTCTTCACCAATTCCTTCATTGCAGCTTCAACTTCCTCCTGCAATACCATTGATTCTAGATCATATGCCACCTCCTATAATGGATGAAGATCGACCAGTTCCTTTGGTACAGTGACTCTGTGTATTCCTTCCATCTTCTTTTGATGTTTCCTGCATCATTCAATATTTTGCCCATAGAATCTTTCAATATTGCAAATTGAGGCTTACATTTTTTCTTCAGTTCTTTCAGCTTGAGAAATGCTGAGAGTGTTCTTTCCTTTTGGTTTTCTAACTCCAAGCCTTTGCACATTTCATTATAATAATTGGCTTTGTCTTCTCAAGCTGCTCTTTGAAATCTTTTGTTCAACTCTTTTATCTTGTCATTTCTTCCATTTGCTTTAGTTACTCTCTGCACAGGGCATGTTCCAGAGTCTCTTCTGTTATCCATTTTGGTCTTCTCTTCTTTTCTCGTCTTTTTAGTGACCTCTTGCTTACTTCATGGATGATGTTCTTAATGTCATCCCACAATTCTGGTTTTCAGTCATTGGTGTTCAATGCATCAAACGTATTCTTTAGATGGTCTCTAAATTCAGGGGGGATGTATTCAAGATCATATTTTGGCTGCTGTGGAGTTGTTTTAATTGTCTTTAACTTCAAGTTGAATTTGCATATGAGCAGTTGATGGTCTGTTCCACAAACAGCTCCTGGCCTTATTGTTGCTGAAGATATTGAGCTTTTCCATTGCCTCTTCCTACAGATGTAGTCAATCTGATTCCTGTGTATTCCATCTGGTGAAGCCTATGTGTACAGCGCCGTTTGTGTTTTTGAAAGAAGGTTTTTGTGGAGGACATTACGCTGAGTGAAATAAGTCAGTCACAGAAGGACAAGTACTCTATGAGCCCATTACTGTAAAAAGAGAAGAGTTTGCCTGGGAAAGGGAACACACTAGTAGGTTACTGGGATTGGGATGGAAGGGGAGGGATTAATTTTGGGCTGGTTGGGGCCTATACACTGACTAGCATGGGGTAGTGGGAGGGATATACAGGAAGGATATATGACCACCATGATAAAATTAGGAAATGGGAGGACACCGAATTGTGCACACGAGATAGATGAAAGATGCTAATACCAACCAATGTGTCCACAGTACCACATTGCCATTAACACCAAACACTAGACTATACAGATAAACACATAAACACCTGAGATGATCAGATCGAGTCAATGAACAGAAGTATACTCTAGCCCAAGGATAGATTCAGCTGAGGCTAATCTTGCACAGACACCAGTGATACAAAATACCTGCAGTCCTTACAGAAACAATAGAAGATAGGCACAGAGTAATCCCTCACAGACAACCAGACACTATGGGAGAGAGATCCAATAGATCTACTGCCTCAGGACCATAGTACTGGGGGACATCAGACTCAATGGACACAACAAAAGTCATAAAAGTGTTGCTCCACATCCTACATTGTCAAGTAGAGAGTAGGGTCTTAAAAGCTTTCAAGTGTCCATCTAACATGCAGCTAACAGTCTCCTAGCATCAGAAGTGAAGAAGAATGAAAAAAAAAAAAAAAAAAGAGGGGGCATTTAGAAGCAATCAGCCCTAGGACACGATGGACCTCGTGACCAGAAGAACTAGATGGTGCCTGGCTACAAATGCCAACCACTCAGGAAAGGATCAAATATGGAGATCCTGAATAGAGTGGGAGGGAAAATGTGGAACAAAATCCAAAAACTCAATAATGACCAGAGTTACTGGTCAGATGAAATCTGGTGAGACTCCCAATACTATGGCCCTGGAATACATTCTGTGCCTGGAATAAAACTCACCCCCAGGGGTGGGCTATCAGCCCAATAGTTAACAAGATGTACATGAAGATCACTCAACTCAGGATGACACACCCACATACTCTATGGTAATACATCCCTTAGAGCAATAGACCATGGGCCATCAGAAGAGCAACATTCAAACTGAGGAAATGCAGGGCAAACAGGAGTGCATAAATATGAGGGACATGGGGGGAGGTTACAGGGCAGGGAGGGGAGGAGATTGGGTTAGGGTTGGACATGTTGAATGGGGAATGAAACTAAATGTACGTGTTATGTTGAATGTAAAACAAGCTCTTAAAATAAAAAATAATAAAAGGAAAAAAAAAAGGTATTTGCAATGAATAAGTTGTTGGTCTTGTAAAATTCAACTATGTGATTTCCAGCATTATTTCTGTCACCAAGGCCATATTTTCCAACTCCCGGTGATTCTTCTTTGTTTCCAACTTTTGCATTCCAGTCACCAATGATAATTAACACATCCTGATTGCATGTTCAGTCAATTTCAGACTGCAGAAGCTGATAAAAATCTTCCATTTCCTCATCTTTGGCTTTGGTGGTTGGTGCATAAATTTGAATAATAGTAGTATTAACCGGTCTTCCTTGTAGGCGTATCCTATCACTGACAACATTGTACTTCAGGACAGATCTTGCAACATCTTTTGTGATGATGAATGCCACACTATTCCTCTTAATTTGTCATTCCCAGCATAGTAGATCACATGGTTGTCTGATTCAAAATGGCCAAAACCAGTCCATTTCAGCTCACTAATGCCTAGGATATCAATCTTTATGCATTCCATTTCATTTTGACAACTTCCAATTTTCCTAGATTCATACTTTGTACATTCTATGTTCTGATTATTAACAGATGTTTGCAGCTGTTTCTCCTCAATTTGAGTTGTGCCAGATCAGCAAATAGAGGTCTCAAAAGGTTTACCTTATCCATATCAGTAAGGCTGGTTTTACTCTGATGATGCTGCTCTTTCCCAGTCATATTTTGAGAGCCTTCTAACCATAAGGGACTCATGCTTCTCTTCTGTATTGGACAATGTTTCTGGACTATTCATAAAGTTGCGCAGTAATGTATCAGACAGTGTTTCTTTGCTATTCATAAGGTTTTCCCTGGTCAATTCTTTGAGAAGTGGATGGCCTCTTCCTTTTTCCTAGTCTGTCTCAGTCTGCAAGCTGCACTGAAACCTGTGTGCCATGTGCACCCTGCTGAGTTTGAAACATCCGTGGCACAGCCTCAAGACTCACAGCAACATGTCACCATAGTAGGACAACTGACAGACAAGTTTCTCTCTCTTAGCTGTTCCAAACCTCTCCAACCTCCCCTTACCTGGATCCCTACTGCTGCCTCCTTGCTCTGTCCCGGTCCCCCTGGCCTTTTCTGTCCTTTCTCCTGCTTTCCCGCCTTGCCACTTGTGGGGTGTGGCTTGGATTCCCTCCCCTCACCTGGATCCCTGTGGCTGATTCCTTACCCTGTCTCCATCCCCCTGGCCTTTTTTTGTCCTTTCCCCCCGCTTTCCCAGCTTGCAGCTTTGGGGCGTTGCCTGGATTCCCTTGTTTTCTTGCCTTGCTGCTTGTGGGGTGTGGCCTGGGTTTCCTCCCCTCACCTGGATCCGTGAGGTTGACTCCTTGCTCTGTCCCTGTCCCCCTCGCCTTTTCTGTCCTTTCCCCTGCTTTCCTGCCTTTCCACTTGTAAGGGTTGGCTGGGGTGTCCTCCCCTTACCTGGATCCCTGCAGCTGACTCCTCCTTTTTGCAATGAATAAGTCATTCCAAACCAAACTCAATGCCATTGAGTCAATTCTGACTCATAGTGACCCTCTTTGGGTTTCTGAGGCGGTATATCTTTACAAAACTAGATTGTCCAGTCTTCCTTCCATGGAGTGGCTGGAGAGTTTGAACTGCCAACCTTCTGGCCTTAGGCACTACACCACTATGTGATCTCCATTGTCATTTCTATCACCAAGGCTGTATTTTCCTACTACCAATGTTTCTTCTTTGTTACAACTTTCATGTTCCAGTAACTAGTAATTATCAATACATCTTTATTGAATGTTTGGTCAATTTCAGACTGCAGAAGGTGGTATAAATCCTTAATTATTTCATTTTTGGCTTTTGTGGTTGGTGCATAAATTTGAATAGTAGTTGTATTAACTGGTCTTTTTTGTAGGTACATAGATATTATCCTATCAGTGACAGTATTGTACTTCAGGATAGATTTTGAAATATTCCTTTTGATGAATGCAACGTCCTCCTCTTTAATTTGTTATTACTGGTTTAATATACCATATGACTGTCAGATTCACAATGGCCAATACCAGTCCATTTTAGCTCACCAATGCCTATGATATCGATCTTTATGTATTCTTTATGTATATCTTTATGCATTTCATTTTTTACAGCTTCTAATTTTCCAAGATTCATACTTCATTCATTCCATGTTCTGATTATTAATGGATGTTTGCAGCTGTTTGTTCTCATTTTGAATCATGCCATGTTAGTAAATGAAGGTCCTGAAAGATTTACTCCTTCCATGTCATTAAGGTTTACTGTACCTTGAACTGGCAGTTCTTCCCCAGTTGTATTTTGACTGTCTTTCAACCTGAGGGTCTCATCTTCTGGTACTATATCAGATAATGTTCTGCTACTCATAGGTTTTCACTGGCCAGTTTTCTTAAGAAGTATATTGCCAGGTACTTTGTCTTTGTTTGTTTTTGTCTAGAAGCTCTGCTGAAACCTGTCCACCATAGGTGACCTTGCTGGTATTTTGAAATACCAGTGGCATAACTTTCAGCATCACAGCAACACATAAGCCACCACAAACTGACAGATGAATGGACAGATGAATGGTGGGCCTATTTCTCTACATAGAATTTAATCAATACTGAGTGTAATGTAAATGTTGATTCTGATATATCTGAAATGTAGCGTAGCATCTCATCTTTGCTCTAATGCTCATGCTTTTAAAAAAAAATATTGTGATTTGGGTAAAGTTTACAGAGAAAATTTATTTTCCATACAGCAGTTTGTACACATTTTGTTTCATGACATTGACTTCACTTCCCCAGAGTGTAACAGCTCTTTTCCCACTTCCTCCTTGTGGTTACCTCCTTTCCTATGTATTTCTGCCTTGTGAGCTATCTCCCTGTGCAAATACTGCACTTCTCTTCTCCCATGATTTATCATTCTAAGGAGTGTATCTACCTGATGTAAATGTTCACTCTATATACCGTGTAGGTGTAGGTGGAAGCCACAGGAGTGACTTCAATTCCAGACCTGAAGGGTAACTAAGGGCCATAGTCTCAGGGATCTCACCAGGCTCCATCAGACCAGTAAGCCTGGTCTTTTTTTAATGATTTTTGAGTTTTGTTCTACATTGTTCTTTCACTCATCTTACATACTGCCCAGTCCTGCACCAGCTCCATGATCCTTGCTATACTTGAGCCTATCGCCCTGCCACTGTGTCAGTCCATCTCCTTGAGGGCCTGCCTTCCTCTCTTTCGTGGACCCTCCACCTAATCAAGCATGGCATCCTTCTCCAGTGAATGGTCCCTTCTGACAACATGACCAAAGTAGGTGAGACGAAGTCTGGCCCTTCTTGCTTCCAAGGAGCATTCCAGCTGCACTTCCTCCAGGACAGATTTGTTAGTTCTTTTAGCAGTCCATGGTACTTTCAGCATTCTTTGCCAGCACCACAACTCAAAAGCATTGACTCTTCCTCGGTCTTCCCTATTCATTGTCCTAATAAAAACTAGCTTATTATTATTATTATTATGGATTCATGTTGATCAAGATGTTAAGAAGCATGCTGTTATTAAAAAGGTTGATTTTTAAAAAGCACTTGAATGATTAACACAAGTCTTATATGCATTGACATCAGTCCTCCCATGAAGAGCTGAATTATTTCTGTTTAGTTGTTCTTAGTATTCTAGAAACCAGAAGCTTGAGAAAGATCATACTATCTAAAAATAAACAAACTAAAAAGCAAAACTTATTTATTTACTTATCCTATTTATTTAATAGAATTACAGAGTCCAGATGTTGGAATGGAACTTAGGTATGGTCTAGTCCAATTATCTTCCCAAAGTAATTTGGTAAATATTTAAATCAACACAAATATTAACTATTTTCCCTATGAATGGGACTATGTTGTTGTTGTTGTTATGTGCCGTCGAGTCAAACCCGACTCATAGCGACCCCTCCTTGGGTTTCCGAGGCAGTATCACTACGGAAGTAGGATTGCCCAACCTTCCTTCCGAGAATGGGACTATAGTATAGTTTAAAGGAATAGCAAGTCTGTTTGAATCAGAATGAAATATGTACATATGAATGTGCAGAAGCTGGTGGTTCGTACTACCAGTGGCTCTGCAGGAGAAAGATCTGATGATCTGCTTCCATGAAGATTTCAACCAAGAAAACTCGATGGGACAGTTCTACTTAGTCACTTGGCGTCACTATGAGTCGAATCAACTTGACAGTACCTAACAACAATTTCTAATCTTTAGAGTGTCAAAATATTTTCAGAACTCAGTCACTTTTTTTTTTTTTTTTTAAATATTTCATTTCACTTAAATTCCTTTGGGAAACTGGCCCCTCTGCCTTTTATGGGTGGTACGCTGAAACCCACAGAGCAGTTTGGCTGTTAGAGAGTGTGAGATTAGCCAGGCTCTTGGTGCCACACCCAGCTCCTTGTAGGGTAATCCTTAGGCCATAATCAGCAACTGCTGCCTCTGCTGCAGAAAGGAAGTTGTGCTGACCCAGGAATGACAGCTCTAAGTTGATGATGTCAGTGACTTTTAAAATAGCTTATTTTAAAATCTCTTCAGTGACCTCAGCTACACTCAATGCCACTTAGCTCATTGGGACATTGGTTGGAAATGTAAGAAGGATGGGTGACAACTGTAGCTTCAAGCAGCTGTACCTAAGAAGTCCATTTTAGAAAAGACCTTGTCTGAACAAGCTGAAGATTGAAGATATCATTGGTATCCAATGACCATGACACAGATATCCAATCAGTGAGCCTGTAGCCATGCTAGTCTGGAGAAAATCTAGCCTCACAACAGCCGTTGCACTGAGCTCTACTTCACTGATGGGAATACCTTCTGTGATGGGAACTCTGGCCCCCTTTCCTGGTCTCTGTGTATTTGGGGATTCTGCAGGAGATGGCTCGTGGACACAGTGCTATGAATTAATATAGGTTTCTCTTATAGGCCCTCCCATTATTCTCTTCTGCAACCCATGCAGCCACTATACCTGGTGTTGCCTGCCAAGATCTACTGCCTCAAGGCTGAGCATGCCTGATGCGTGCTGATGTGTGCACTGAAAGTATGTCTCCAGCTTGCACCTCGGGCAATGGTGCTGCTGTAGCAGAAACGCTGATGGGCCACAATCACTAGAAAGCTACCTTAGTTTTCTGGAGTCTTCAGTGTGCTGAAGCTATATCAAAGCAGGTGCACTTTTGCATTAATGGGATATTTTGTTATTTGAACACCAGAGTTTTACTATAAAAGGACCAGCACTTATACCTGTTACTACTGGAACATTTGTTGTTGTTGTTGTTATATGCTGTGGAGTTGGACACGACTCATAGCGACCCCTCCTTGGGTTTCCCAGGCAATATCACTACGGAAGTAGATTGCCCAACCTTCCTTCTGAGGAGTGGCTGGTGGGTTTGAACAGCTAGCCTTCTGGTTAGCAGTCAAGTGCCTTAGGGACTACACTACCAGAGCTCCTTTTGGAACATTTATGAATCGTTATTAAACATACTGTGATATTTAAGATGGTGTGTCACCTTGGCTAGACCATGATTCTGAGTGGTTTAAGCAGTTGTGGTGTGGTCATTTCCATGATGAGATCTGATGTAAGGTAGTCTCTTCCATGGTGGGATATGCTTTGAGCAGCCAATCAGTTGAAAGGGAGTTTCTTTCGGGGTGTGGCCTGCTTCCAATATATATATGGACATCCTGGGAAAATTTGGGAACTTTCTGTCGGATCTGGATCCTGATACCTAAAATGTGGAATCAGGAGTGGAGTGCGTCTTTGGACCCAAGAGACTGCAGAGATGATAGCAGGGCTGAGAGACTAGCAGGAGACAGTGATGGGCTTGCCAGCCCATGGAGCAGGAAAGTGGAATGACTTTGGGCAGGAGGCTTCCTGGCAGAGTGGGTTGCCTTTGGGCACTAATTGATAGACCTGAAGAGCATTATAATACTTGTTGGAATAGCACAGAGGTGTGGTTGGCTTGTTGGAGAGAACAAGGAAAAAGTAAGCAGAGCTTCAGGACCATGGTCTTTGGGGTTTCAAAGTGTGAATCTACCACAGGCTCCTAGGTTTCAGAGTCAGATCTTCACCAGCTTGGTCTGGAGCATGGGGCTATTGTACATGAGGGCCAGTGGGATGGGGCCATATCCGCTGCCCCAAAGTGAGGGGGTGGGGCTACAATATTCCAGGGGCAGAAGAATGAGGCTTGCCAGGATGAGGGAATGAGGTTGCCATTCAAATGGACTAGGACACTCAGGCCATCTGATGAAGGAAAACTGTACAAGTGCCAAGTTGAAAAAGGGTAGAATGTGGTAGTTAAGGTTGTGTATCATCTTGGCTGTGCCATGGTTTTGAGTGGCTGGGCAGCTGGATGCAGTTATTCTCCATGGTGAGATTGTTGTTGTTGTTGTTATGTGCCGTTGAGTCAGACCCAACTCATAGCGACCCCTCCATGGGTTTCCGAGGCAGTATCACTACGGAAGTAGATTGCCCCATCTTCCTTCCGAGGAGTGGCTAGTGGGTTTGAATCATCAGCCTTCTGGTCAGCAGTCAAGTGCCTTAGGCACTATGCTACCAGAGCTCCCATGGTGAGATTAAGTGTGGTGTAATCAACTCTATGGTGAAATCTGTTGTGATTAAGTAGTCTTTGGGGTGTGGCCTGCTTCCAATATATAAGGAGAAGTTTTGAGAAAGGTCTCTAGCTTCTGGCACATCTGGACCCTGCATTTGACCAAGTCTTCATCTCAGTGGCCTGCCATGTTGTCTGCCTATCTCGGGATTGTTCCTGGACTTGAACTAATGGTCTGCTGTTGTTGTCTTCTAATCTTGGGACAGCGACACTTTACTTGTTGATCTTGGGTTTGTCAGCCTCAGCAGCCAGTAGCTGTGTGAGTTGGAAAAAGCCTCCGGCTCTAGTGAGCCTGGAACAGGAGCCAGAGCTGAAGCCCAAGGTCAAGGGGACTTCACTCAGCACGTAGAGCTGGCACTCTGAATTCAGACTTCTGGCCTCCTAAGAAGAAGGGACCATTTCCTGGAGAAGGACATCATGCTTGGTAAAATGGAGGGTCAACAGGTGAAGACTCTTAACAAGATGGATTGACACAGTGGCTGCAATGATGAGCTCAGGTATAGCAAGGATTATAAGGCTGGCACAGGATCAGGCAGTGTTTTGTTCTGTTGTACATAGTGTTGCTGTGAGTTAGAGCCAACTTGATGACACCTAATAACAACAACAACAACAAGCCTCCTAAACTGTAAGAGAATAGATTCCTTTAGTAAAAGCCATTCATTTTTGGTGTTTCTGTTATATCAGCACTAGAGAATCAAGACACATAACCTTATTAAAAATATGACAGTTTACTCCACATCACAGGACTTGACATCTTTTCAGCTCAATACAATTTCCAAGTGTGTTGGGTAAAAATTACTATTTCAAGTTTTTAACTGGTTTATGTTTTATTTTTTCATTTATTTCTATTGAATGCCTTTAATTTCATTCTATGCATGTTTCATAATTCATCTAACCTCTTATCCTTGCACTTGTAAACTTTTTGTTTCTATTTCTTGTTATTATAATCAATGGTACAATAAACATCCTCCTGGCTATTTTTTTTTTTCTTCACAACTGTAATTATTCCTTGAGGAAAAAAAAGTTTTTTTATGGCTTTTGACACACTATCTAGTTGTCTTTTGAAATTATAAGACTAATTTACCATCCTACATTGTTCTTGACAACCCTGGCTAAATCATTAAAAGAAACATTTATTGAATCAAAAAACAAAACAAAATAAGAAAAACAATAGCAACCTGTTATAATAATACATGCACATTATAACAAGTTGGAACAATACAGAAGTGATTAAAGTATAAATGAAAGTCCTACTCCTTACCACCCCTCTCCACTTTCTGATTCATCTGATCTTATGTAAAAGTTTCATGGGCTTCCTTTCAGAAATTCTTCTGTATGTGTACAGATAGAATTAGGCCATTCTGCTGCTTTAGCACTTAGCTGCTCTGATGTGATGAAAACAACTCTGTTGAAATAAAAGATCATTAGTTTTAGAGGAAGCTATTAATTCACCCTCTTTCATTTCTGTATTTTATTCATTTATGTAGTATGTGAAATGTCTACAAGTTTATTAGTTTGATAATTAGAAAAACCACACATTCATACTTATTAAGAAAAGGTAGAATTGGTTTAACCTCGAAGGGATGCCATCTGTACCCCAAAACTATAAAAACAAAATTTGTTATTATAATATATAAAGGAGCAATGAAAGTAAACTATTAGAAATTTAATTAAGGATTTTTCTCTTACATTCTAGAACTGAAAAAGAAAACAATACTATATTTCATTTATACAAAAACAAAACCCCAACTCACTGCTACTGTGACGATTCCAACTTATAGCGACCTCCATTTGGTTTCCAAGGCAGTAAATCTTTATAGAAGTAGATTACCACATCTTCCTTCCACATCTTCCTGGTTGGTTTGAACTGCTGGCCTTCTGGTTAACAGCCAAATGGCTTATCCACTAAGCCACCAGAAAGCAGAATTTAATTTTCCATCCTTTAAATTCGGGATCCACAAACTAAGACCTGTGGACCATATCCAGCTTGTTACCTATTTTCGTGTGGCCCACAAGCTAATGGTTGAAAAACATCAAAAGAAGAATAATATTTTGTGACGTGAATATTTTATGGAATTCAAATTTCAGTGTCCACAAATAAAGTTTTATTGGAATATAGTCATACTCATTGGTTTGTTTATTGTCCCAGTGGCTTTTGTGCTACAGTGGCAGAGGTGAGTAGTTCCTACAGAGACCATATGATTCTAGAGCCTAAAATATTTACTCCCTAGGGGCTCTGGTAGCATAGTGCCTAGGGCACTTGACTGCTAACCAGAAGGCTGGTGGTTCAAACCCACCAGCTACTCCTCAAAGGAAGGTTGGGCAATCTACTTCTGCAGTGATATGGCCTCGGAAACCCGAGGAGAGTTTGCTGTGAGTCGGATGCGACTCCATGGCACATAACAACAACAACAACAACAACAACAACACAACAACAACAACAACAGTCCTTAACATAAGAAGTGCACCAATCTCTGACCTGGCTTTTCAAGTGAAAACTAAAGGAATTTTCACTACTAAGCAGTCAAATCTCTGTTAACTTTATTTATTTCTTGTGCTTTAGGTGCAAATTTACAGAGCAGAATTCCTTTTACATTCAACATTTTGTGTACATTTGGTTTCATTCCCCAATTACCATCCCCAACCCTAACCCACGCTCCTTCTCTCCCAGTAACGCCCATCCCTTCTTATTTGTGTACTAATGTGTGTCTTGCTTTTCCTCTCTGTGAATGTTGCCCCTCTGGTGCTCCATGGCCGATTGCTCCAAGAGATGTATGTCCCTAGAGTAGGTGAGTGCATTGCCCTGGGTTGAATGGTCTGTGTGTATGTCTTATTTACTATTGGGCTGAGAGCCAGCCCTTGGTTTTATCCCAGGCCCTAAGTGTATCCCAGGGCCATAGTCTTGAGGGTCCCACAAGACTCCATCTGACCAGTAATTCTGGTTATTATTGTGTTTTTGGATTTTGTTTCACGTTTCTCCTCCCACTCTATCCAGGATCTCCAGTTCTGATCCCTTCCTGAGTGGTTGGCATTGGTAGCTGGGCACCATCTAGTTTTTCTAGTCTTGAGCTCTATCATGTCCTAGGGCTGATTGTTTCCAAATGCCCTTGTTTTTTTTTCACTCTTCTTCACTTCCAACAATAGAAGACCATTAGCTACATCTTAGATGGCTGCTTAAAAGCTTTTAAAACTCCAGTTGCTACTCACCAAAGTGGGTTGTAGAACAAGATTTTTAAGTATTTTATTGTGCCAAATGAGTCTATTAACTTTTTGGAGATGGACCAGCCCACAGTGAAATCTTGGAGAATGAGTGTACCCTGTGCTTAGGAGAATCATGGTAACCAAGTATGGAAAGCATACATGTGATCCTTGGGATGTGTAGTTAGTCTGTCTAGTAGTATGAGTTTTCCATTTTGAAAGCACTAACACATTTTTTTCCAAAGAGATTGTTTTTACCAATTTTAATCTCTCTAATAGTGTATGGGAGTGTCCATTTCCTCATGCTTTCAGCAATATGAAAAATGTAAAAAGTCTGACTGGCAAGAAGTGACTTAATCATAATTAAGTTATATTTCTTTTATAAATAATGAAGTGGACATTTTCTATCTTTATTATTCATTTGTATTTACTTTTTGAAATAATTTTTTATATCTTTTGCCCATTTGTTTCTTGCATTTTCGTTTTCTGTTAGATTTGCAAGAGTTCTTTCTGTATTACAAGTAGTGACATTTTGAATTTTACACTTATTTCAAATATTTTTCCAGGTAGTCACTTATGCATTAACTTTTAATCTTTTAAAACTAGTAATAGCTAGTATTTATTGAGCACTTAGTATGCACATGACATTCATTTTAAGACCTTTATGTACATTATCTCATTTATCCCTCCTAACAACTTTAAGAGGTGGAGACTAACCTTACCCAAATATGAACAAGGAAACTAAGGCACAGAGAAGTCAAGCAAATTGCCCAAAGCCAACACAGCTATGATGTGGTAGAGCTGGGCTTAGAATCCAGGCAGGCTGGGCCTAATGCCCAAGATCTGCACCAGTTTCCCTCATTGCCTGCTTCACAGGCATCACCTAACATCTTATTTAATGTTCGCAACAATCTTAGAGGTGGATACTATTGCTCTCTATGTTTTATAGATGTAGAAACTGAGGCTCAGTGTTTGTTTCTAGGGAAGCCATAACAACACACCAAAAAATGGATGCCTTTAAAGAACAGAAATTTATTATCTCATAGTTCTGTAGTCTAGAAGTTCAAATTCAGGGTATGAACAAAACCATGGTATCTCTGTTCACTCTACATGATCCTTCCTTGTCTCATATTTTTTTAATTATGATTTGGGTGAAAGTTTACTAAGAAAAATGACTTTCCACTCAACTATCCATACACATTTTGTTTTGTGACATTGATTACAATCCCCAGAATGTCATAGCATTCTTTCTATTTCCCTGTGCTTACTGTTTCCATTCATCCTTCTTTCCTGTTCCTTCCTGCCTTCTGAGCTTTATCCCTAAGCATATGCTACCCTTACATAATCCTGGTCTTTTCTTATGTTTTTCAGTTTTGTTCCACACTCTTCTTCCACTCTATCTGGGTGGGACCTTTTACTGTAATCTCTTTCAGAGTGGGTGGCAGTGGTAGCTGGGCACCATCTAGTTTTGATCTCAGGAACGTGGAGGCTGAGGTTTGTGTGGTTCATTAGTTCTTTGGACTAATTGTTTCCATGCATCTTTGATTTTCTTCACTCTTCTTTGCAATGGACAGAGACTGACCAACAGTTGCACCTTCCTTGTATCTTCTAGCTTCTTGTAGCCTTGGCCATCTCTTGGTGTTCCTTAGCTTTTAGATGAATCTTCACATGACATCTGTTCTCCTCTGAGTGACTCTGTCTTTGTGTCTGGTCTTCCCTTTTATAAGACACCACAGGGATAGTTAGGATACACTGTAGTGGGAATTGACTTCAAGGCAACTAATAACAACAACTATCCCAGGATGATTGAATGTTAACTGATAATATCTTCAGGGAAAACCCTTTTTCCAAACAAGGCCAGTTTCATAGGTATTGTTGCTGTTGTTAGGTGCTGTCGAGTCAGTTTCAACTCTCTAATTTTGATCCTTTTCTGAGTGGTTGGCAGTGGTAGCCAGGAAGCATCTAGTTCTTTTGGTCTCAGGACCATGTAGGCTGAGGTTCCCATGGTCCAGTAGTTCCTTAGACTAATTGTTTCCATGTATCTCTAATTTTCTTCACTCTTCTTTGCTCTGGGTGAGGAGAGACCAGTTGTTGCATCTTAGGTAGCTGGTCTTAAGCTTTTAAGACCCCAGTTACTGCTCATCAAAATAGAATGTACAACAATTTTTTTATGTGTAGTATGTTATGCCAGTTGAGCTTGATGTCCCCCACAACCATGGTCCCAAGGCGATAGGCCCAGTGATTCACTCTCTCTAGGTGTTTGGCTGTGGCTAAGAAGTTAACATAACTTTGCACCTATTGCTTTTGTTGTTGTTAGGTGCTGAACAGATGTGCTGTCAGGTTACCCCTGCAACAATGGCTGAGAAGAGACATGAATCATCCATAATCCCATAGTCCTAACCTGAAGGAGCCCTGGTGGCATAATGGTTGACCAGTAAACTGTTAACCAAAAGGTTGGCTGTTGAACCCACCAGCCACTCTGTGGGAGAAAAAACCTGACTATCTGCGTCTATAGAGATCACAGCCCAGGAAACTCTATGGAGCAGCTCTATTCTGTCACATATTGTTGTGGTTAGATGCCATGGAGTTGGTTCCAACTCATAGCAACCCCGTGTACAACAGAACGAAACAGTGCTGAATCCTGCGACATCCCCACTCCTCGTAATCTTTGTTATGCTTGAACCCATTGCTGCAGCCACTGTGTTAATCCATCTTGTCAAGGGTCTTCCCCTTCTGCACTGACCCTCTACTTTACCCAGCATGATATCCTTCTCCAGGGACAGTTCCTTGTAACAACATGACCAAGGCGGGTGAGACAAAGTAAGGTCATTCTTACTTCTAAGGAGTATTCCAGCTGCACTTCTTCCAAGACAGATCTGTTAGTTATTCTGGCAGTCCATGGTATTTTCTATATTCTTCCCGAAAACCACAATTCAAAGGTATCAATTCTTCTTCAGTCTTCCTTATTCATTGTCCAGCTTTCACATGTATCTGAGGTGACTGAAAATACCATGGCTTGGGTCAGGTGCAACTTAGTTTTCAAAGTGACATCTTTGCTCTTTAACACTTTGAAGGGGTCTTTTGCAGCAGATTTTCCCAGTGCAATATGCCATCTGATTTCCTGACTGCTGCTTATATGGGCGTGATTATGGATCCAAGTAAAATGAAATCTCTGACAACTTCAATCTTTTCTCCATTTATCATGATGTTGTTTATTGGTCCAGTTGTAAGAATTTTTGTTTTATGTTGAGGTGTAATCTCTGCTGAAGGCTGTATAGTCTTTGACCTTCATCAGTAAGTACTTCAAGTCTCCTTCACTTTCAACAATGAAGGTTGTCATCTGCATATTGCAGGTTGTCAATGAGTCTTCTTGCAATCCTGTTGCCATATTCTTCTTTATATAGTGTGGCTTCTTAGATTATTTGCTCAGCATATAGATTGAATAAATATGGTGAAATGATATAATCTGGATTCATATCTTTCCTGAGTTTAAATCAGTATCCCTTTGTACAGTTCAAATGACTGGCTCTTAGTCTATGTAGAAGTTCCTCATGAGCACAATTAAATGTTCTGTAATTCCCATTTTTTTTGCAATGTTATTCATATTTGTTATGATTCACACAGTCAAATGTCTTTGCATAGTCAATAAAACACATGTAAACATCTTCCTGGCATTCTTTGCTTTCAGCCAAGATCCATCTGACATCAGCAATGATATCCCTCATTCTATTATATATAATTTTTTCTATCCGTTCACTTTATTAAGTGC
>NW_006921652.1:6217517-6223449 GCF_000298275.1 Orycteropus afer afer
GACCAGCAAACCTGGTCCACCCCCCTTTTTTTTCCAAATGATTTTGAGTTTTGTTCCACATTGTTCTCCCTCTCTATCCAGTATCTCCTACATAGATTCCCCTCTGAGTGGTTGACAGTGGTAGCCGGGCACCATCTAGTTCTTCTGGTCTCATAGTTGTATAGGCTGAGGATCTCATGGTGTACCAGTCATGAGGACTACTTGTTTCCATGAATTTTTGGTTTTCTTCATTCTTCTTTACTCTGGACAAGGAGAGACCCATCGTTGCATCTAGATGGCTGCTTGCAAACTTTTAAGATCCCAGTCGCTACTTATTTTCAACTTTTTAAGGAAGTGCCATACTGTTTTCCACAGTGGTTGTGCCATTTTTTTACAGTCCCACCAGCAGTGTATGTGAGTTCCAAATTCTCTGCACCCTCACCAGCATTTTTTATTTTCTGTTTTGTTGAACTTTGCTATTATTGCTGGGGTGAGATAGTAACTCATTGTTGTTTTGATTTGTGTCTCTCTAATGGCTAATGATAACAAACATTTTCCATGTGTTTGCTGTCTGCCTGAATATCTTTGATGAAGTGTCTGTTCACATCTTCTGTCCATTTTTTAATGGGATCTTTTGTCTTTATGATGTTGAAGTGTTGGAATTTTCTATAAATTTTAGAGATAAGTCCCTTGTCAGATATGTCATTACCAAATACTTTTTCCCAATCTGCAGGTTCTCTTCTTACTCTTTTGGAAGTCTTTTGATGCACGTAAGAATTGAATTTTTAGAAGTTCCCAGTCATCTGGTTTATCTTCTGCTATTTGTGCATTTTGGGTTATGCCACATTTGCCCCTTTTTTTCTTTGATGAACTTTATACCTTTAAATTTTGCATTTAAGTATTTGATTCATCTTGGGTTAGTTTTAGTATACAGTGTGAGGTATGGATCTTGTTTCATTCTTCTACAAATGGATATCCAGTTTTGGAGACTGGTCCCTTCTCACAACATGGCCAAAGTATGAGAGATGAAATCTGGCCATTCTTGCTTCTAAGGAGCATTCCAGCTTCTTCCAAGACAGATATTTTTTGTTCTTCTAGCAGTGCATGGTACATTCAGTGTTCTTGGCCAACACCACAGTTCAATGCATTAATCCTTCTGTGGTCTTTCTTACTCATTCTCCAGCTTCCACATGCGTATGAGGCTATTGGGTCAGGCACATCTTAATTTTCAAAGTGACATCTTTGCTCTTTAACAGTTTAAAGAGGTCTTTTGTAGCAGATTTGCCCAGTGCAATATGTCATTTGATTTCTGGACTGCTGCTTCCATGGGAGTGATTGTGGATCCAAGTAAAATGAAATCCTTGACAACTCAATCTTTTCTTTATTTATTGTGTTTTTTCAGTGTAAATTCCTCACTTTCAACCTCTGTAAGTATAGAGGTTAGGAATTCAACATATCTATTTGAGGGGATTCAATTTAATCCATAACAGTCAAGAAAGGTAAAGTCATTTGCCCAAGGTCAAAGGTAGAGGTGAGGTTTGAATGCAAGTCTGTCTGGCTCCAGCATCCATATTTTTTCCCATGTTACAATTCCTAGGTATCTGTCACCTTAACTTCTCATGAAAGAAAAAGGCTTCAGAAGGGTTAGTTGAGCTGAAGTAGGTTTGAGAAGACCTTGCTAGGAACTGTTAGAGTCATAGGGCTTTGTATTTAGTTTCCAAAGCAGCATCTGAGACCTACCTCCTTCTCTGTGCCTATTACAAATTCTCCCTTCCTCCACCCTAAACCTTGCAGGTGCATCATAGTGTGATAAGGCATTATTCTACTGGTCAGTCTCTAATGGGACATTTGTGTTGCTATAGGACATGAATATCTCACAACACCATTTTCCTCTCTGTGCCACATCCTGTCTTCTACCCACTTCTGCTTTTGAAAACAAAAGTTGACAAGAGTTGGGGAGAACAGTGTTGGAATACACCAGTTCTGTGAAAAGAGATTTCAGAGTCTATATGCTGGGGAGCCCGAAAGAAAATTTCCTATATGGTAGAAGCAGAGGGAGCCATTTTAGGCCATGAGATTGAAATCACATGTCAAGGAAGACAGACTAATCAGCTTGAAGGAATCTGAATCCTCTTCACACAGAGTTGTGTAACAGGAATAATTACTTACATTCAGTTATAAGAGAAAGTCAGCTGTAATATGGGTGAGAAATACATAGCTATCTTGTTTAAGCCACTGCTTTATTTTTAGCTAGCCACTTTTATGATAACACAGCTAATAAGTATATAAAAATACATTTATCCATATTAACAGTCAGGAAAAATACACATTAAAACAACAAAATACTATTTTATACCCACTGTTGTTGTAAAGAGCTCTGGTGACATAGTGATTAAAGCAGGTGGCTGCTAACTAAAGGTTGGTAGTTTGTATCTATCAGCCACTTGGTCAGAGAAAGATAAGGGTGTCTGCTTCCTTAAAGATAAACAGCCTTGGAAACTCTGTGGGGGCAGTTCTACTCTGTCCTAAAGGGTTACTTTGAGTTGGAATTGACTCGATAGAAGTGGGTTTAGTTTGGTTGTTGTTATGTACTGTTGAGTTGATTCCAACTCATAGTGACCCTATAGGACAGAGTAGAAATGCTCCATAGGGTTTCCTAGGCTGAAATCTTATGGAAGCAGATCACCAGGTATTTCTCCTGTGGAGCTGTTGAGGAGTTTGAACCCCTGACCTTTCAACTAGGAACCAAGCACTTAAACATTGTGTTCTCAAGCGTTCTTTTATACTGCTAGATGGGCAAAATTTTAAGTCTGACAATATTGGTGAGACCCAATGTCATTACTGTAAAAGCAAAGGACTGGAACCAACCAAATGTCTATTAAGAGAAGAATTATAAATAAATTTGAGTATGTTCACATAGAAGAATACCATAAAGAGGTGTAAAGGAAGGAATTACAGCTTTGTACATGAACATGGGTAAATTTTAGAAATATAACATTGAGTAATAAAAGCAAGCTACTGAAGAATGCATACAATATGTTTCTAGTACTTGTGCAAAATACTTTCTTAACTCTCTGAGGCTATTAATTATCATAAATAACTATTTTTCTTTTGGTCCTTGCACTGTTTCTGTTTTCATATAGTTCTTTTTGGTTTGCTTGTTTGTTTTCATTTTGGTTTTTAACTTAATGTTTTTCTTCTGATACCTGGTTATCTTTTGATGCCATCAAGAATGAAACATTAAAATTCTGCTTTTAAGCTTGGTGTGCTTGGGTGGAACTTGTCCAGTAGCTGTTTTGTTGTTGTGTTGTTATGTGCTGTCGAGTCTGACCCAACTCATAGTGACCCCTCCTTGGGTTTTCAAGGCAGTACCACTACAGAAGTAGATCGCCCCATCTTCCTTCTGAGGAGTGGCTGGTGGGTTTGAACTGCCAGCCTTCTTGTTAGTAGTCAAGTGCCTTAGGCATTACGCTACCAGAGGCTGTTTCGTGATCTCCTAAAATGTTCATGTATGTTGTCTATTTCCCCAAAGAGGAATGAATCCTCCAATTGTTTTCTGAATGGGTGACAGCCTGGCTGCCAACATTCTGGGAACCAAGCAAAGGGAGTGAGCTGGGGGTGGTGGTGTCATAGTGCTTGGTATACAGAATTTACCCCTCTGTTTTTCATAAGTGCCTCATCTCCATTGTCAGCAGCTGTGATGGTTATCTCAGAATCCTCTCTTGTCTTTCTTGTGCAGTATCTCTAAAATGAGATGATCTCATAGTGTGGTCTACAGACCTTGAGACAGATCCTTCTAGATGGTTCTCAAAGTCAAAACTATTTCATAATAATATCAAGATAGTGTTTGCCTTTTTTTTTTTTTTTTACTTTTTAAAAACTTTATTTACCTTGTTGACATTTGCACTGATGGTGCAAAACCAATGGTGAACAAATTTGCCAATCCCTTACCATGAATCAAGGAGCTCTGTTGGCACAGTGGTTAAGGCATTCAGCTGCTAACCAAAAGATCAGCAATTTGAACCCATCAGCCACTCTGCTAGAGAAAGATGAGGCAGTCTGCTTCCTTTACAACCTTGGAAACTCTATGGGCAGTTCCACTCTGTACTATAGGATCACTATGAGTCAGAATCGACTTGGTGGCAGTGGACTTAGTATGGTTTGCTTTACTATGAATCAAGGCAGTGACACAAAACTGGATAAATTGTTGTTGCATTCTCCATCACCATGCAGTCACAGTGGGGAAATTAAAAAAAAAAAAAAAATACAAGTTTTACTTGTTGTTGTTTGCTGTCGAGTCGGCCCCGACTCATAGCGACCCCTCCTTGGGTTTCTGAGGCAGTATCACTACGAAGTAGGATTGCCCAACCTTCCTTCCGAGGAGTGGCTGGTGGGTTTGAACCGCCAGCCTTCTGGTGAGCAGTCAAGTGCCTTAGGCACTATGCTACCAGAGCTCCTAAGTTTTACTTAGGATCTTTATTAAATTAGAAACTAAAACTGAGAAATGAAAAAAAAAAAAAATTGCTAATTCTTTAAAAAATAATAGGATAAAGTAGTAAAAATTATTAACATTATTAAATATTTACCTGTGAATACATATCTTTTTAATATTCATTGACAATATGAGGAATACACATAAGGGATGTCTGCTGCATGGTAGACAATGATGAGTGTCTCAAGGAAAAATAATTTTGTACTTTGAGTTGTGAGCTTAACTAGCCACTTTTCTCATGGAAATACAATTTTTACTTGAAAGAACAACTGTCAAACCATGATTATTCAGAGGTGGGTATTTGGTAGACATTTTCTTAAAAACGAATAAAGGACCCTTTGACTGTAAAATGATACAACCATGGAATGGAAAACACTATGGCAATTCTTTAAAAAGCTGGAATTAGAAATACCATTTGACCCAGCAATCCCATTACTAGGTATATATCCTAAAGAAGTGAGAGCCAGGACAAGAACAGATATATACATACCCATATTCATCGCAGCACTATTTATAATAGCAAAAAGATGGAAACAACCTACATGCACATCAACAGAAGAAGGGATAAGTAAACTATGGTACATACATACAATGGAATACTATGCAACACTAAAGAATAATGTAGAATCTGCCAAACACCACATAACATGGATGAACTTGGAGGACATTATGATGAGTGAAATAAGTCAATCACAGAAGGACAAATGTAGTATTAGTTCAGTATTATAAAAAGTCAAGGAAAGGTTTTATATGGAAGGAAACTTTTTTTGTTGGTTACCAGGGGTAGGCGAGGAGGGGAGGGAACACTCAAAAAAAAAAAAAATGCATTGACCCATGTCACTTTAGTTTTGTGTATTTCACTGTACATAAATTATATTTCAATAAAATACATTAAAAATGAATAAAGGACCTTTTTACTTTATGGAAAAGAACTGAATGTCTTAAGTTGTTGATAAAAAATTCATGCTTACAAGTGAAAATTTGAATTTTGGAAAACTTGTAGTCGCTGCTATGATCTTGATAGCTTCTCAGTCAGTTCTTAAAGACTATTTTGATTAAACTGCTGGTGATATTAGAAAATGTGATTTTTTAAAACTATTGTAGAAAAAACTGAAAATATTTGGGAGATCTGCATAGGACCTTGGTGAACCAATATGTTCAAATGATCAATGTATAATGCTACAATTATGCAGGAGTAAAAGATTCACTCAAAGTTTAATATAGACCAATAATTTTAATATAGCACCCAAAGTATTGCTATGGCTTCAAATTCCACATTGTGACTAAACTTTAAGACACTTGTTGAGTTTTGGTGTGGTTTCCAAGGAGAATGTTTCTTATTGTTGTTATGTGCTGTTGAGTTGGACCTGACTCATGGCGATCCCTCCTTGGGTTTCCCAGGCAATATCACTATAGAAGTAGATTGCCCAACCTTCCTTCCAAGGAGTGGCTGGTGGGTTT
>NW_006921652.1:6223884-6233466 GCF_000298275.1 Orycteropus afer afer
AATCTACTTCAAGCACCACAACATAGGACAACAGAAACAGGCATGACAATCCAGTTGTATTTTATTAAGCTTGACTTTAAAGAAATTTGAAAATAAATGACAAATGTTACTCTTACCATTATTTTTTTAAAAATACTATTAATAAAGATGTTATTTAGGTTGATATGTTATGAGTTTATTGTTTTTATTTAAAAATGAACTAGTAAATAATTTTTTTAAGTTTTCACTTTTAACATCAGATATGGTAAATGTCAATAAATAGAGCTCATATCCACCAAAGCTCTTTGGAGTCCTCAATAACTGTTAAGAATACAAAGAGTTTCGAGACTAGAAGATCTGAAAACTGCTGCTCTATAAATTGATTCTGTCTTCTACTGGAGTGGGATGCAGCCACTATTGGGCTGTGCTAACTGGGATACTGGGGTGCTTCTCTTCTATAAAGAGAATTTAAAATATTTTTCCCTACAGCCCAAACCCTGGGCTTCTCACTGATATCCCTTCTTGCTGATAGTTAGGGTTATTTTGCGTCATTTCTTGGTTGGGTCATGTACTTTGCCAAGATATGCCCCCCCCCACACACACACACACAAGAAAGAAACCTATATGAGTGTATCATTTCCAAGTTTAAATGTGTGCATTTGTCCTTTTGAGTCTTTTTACATAAATGGTAATTGACTATGAGTCTGGGGAGGTTTTTTTTATAGCTAGTTTTCTGATTCATCAGTTTGGTTTTTTGCAGCTTCCATCCGTTGTTCGTTTGAACTGTTGAACTTATAACCACATGTTAAACTAGACTCTTCTTATCATACTGGGGCTTTGTCAGAGGTTCCCAAACCAGGAAGGAACTAAACAGTGGTTGTAGAGTCAATTCCAGCCCATGGGAACCCCGTGTGTGTCATAGTGGAACTGTGTTCCACAGGGGTTTCAATGGCTGATTTTTCTAAAGTAGATTGTCAAGGCTTTTTATCAAGGTGCCTGGGTGGACTCTAGCCTCCAACTTTTCAATTAGCAGCTAAGTATGTTAGCCATTTGCACCACCCAGAGACTCCAGAGGGAACTGAGTGAGGTTCCAGATCAGGAGTTGACACACTTTATGTGTAAAGAACAAGATAGTGAATATTTTGGACTTCACAGGTCATGTGATCTCTGACACAGCTACTCAACTCTGTCTTTGCAGTGGAAAAGCAACCACAGGCAAAATGGAAACAAGTGATCATGGCTGTATTCCAATAACACTGTATTTATGGCATTGAAATTTAAATTTCATATCATTTTTACTGTCACAAAATAGTATCTTTCTGATTAAAAAAATATTTAAAAAGGAAAAACCACTCTTAGCTTGTAGGCCACACCAAAATAGGTGACAGACAGGATGCGACCTGAGGGTTGTAGTTTGACAACCGCTAAGCTTGACCGTTCAGGTAGAATCTGCAAAAGAGCTCAACAGATTCAGCCAAATACCCACTTCCTACCTATGTTGAGACTGAAGAGGTGTGGAGAGTATTTCTTTGGAGAGCCATCAGTGTGTTGTATTTCTCCTTTATACCTCCACCTGAGGACATGTTCTGCTCACCCCAGGTCAGGTGAGAGAAGCTTCAAGGGGACTTTCAGAGACCTCAAAACCTGAAAGGTTTGAGGAAGGGAAGACGTGAGTGTGGAATCATACCCCACCCCCAACTGACAGACACTGGGGCTGTCCTGAAACAAAGCTGCCTAGAAGCGTGATTTCTGGGGGCAAATGTAGACACTTGAGGGGATCCTTGCCCAAGGGGTCCAACTGCAGGGTGAAGAGACTCCTAATAGATGGAACTTCAGAGTTCCTCTGCTGAAACTTTAGAGGCTGACATGGGAGTGGTCAGCAAATAGCTAGAGGGGGACCTTGTTGATATGCAGAGAATTATCATCATTGTCTCTGATGGAGTAATCAGCATATACATGTCAGGGGACAAGGAGCCAGTCATTGTACATCTGCCCTGCAGAGGCATCAATGCCTATTTGGAGCTGTTTCAGATAAGCAAGACCACATCCAGGGTTGACTATAGGAGGCAATTGGCTTGGGACAGCTTAATGAGTGGGGCTGATTCCACTTGAAAAGAGGCTGCACTGTAGGGCATTTTTCATGGACTCTTAGATTATCATGAAAGGTTGTTGTTGTTGTTGTTATGCTCCGAGTCAGCCCTGACTCATAGCGACCCCTCCTTGGGTTTCCGAGGCAGTATCACTACAGAAGTAGGATTGCCCAACCTTCCTTCCGAGGAGTGGCTGATGGGTTTGAACCGCCAGCCATCTGGTGAGCAGTCAAGTGCCTTAGCCACTATGCTACCAGAGCTCCTAACATTTTCAAATTAAGTGTTAATGATGTTTAGAAAAGAGGAGTGAGACATAATGTCTAATAGACTACTCTACCTGTCCTCTGAAGTATGGGAACTAAGGTAACTGTCCCAAATGTTCTACCCAAGGGAGAGATCTGATGATGTGTTTTTCACCATATTGAGTCCCTGGGCAGTGCAAATGGCTAATATAATGAGTGTTAACCAAAAGGTTCATGGTTTGAGTCTACCCAGGAACACCTTAGAAGAAAGACCTGGTAATCTGCTTCTGAAAAATCAGCCAGTGAAAACGTTGTGAAGCACAGTCTTACTCTGACACACAAGTGGTTGTCATGAGTTAAACTGACTTGTCTTTTGGTTTAGACTTTTTTGCTAAGGCCTTAGAGAGATCAGAAAACGAGAGCTAGCAAATAGAATTGGAAAAGGAGCTAGAACAGGATCGAGAGGCCTATCACATTACTCTCCATCCACTTCAGGTTTCAAACTGGGGGAGAGCAAAAGCTGTACAAAATGAAAAAAAATGTTTGGGATGTTTTTCATTACACTGGACTGAAGTTATGTGATTATTAGACAGATTTGGAGTTTATTTATTGTTTAAAAAGCTAAGAGTTATTGAGAAATCTGTGTGATCTGCCTAAGAGTTCATGCCAGTGGGACAGAATGGGAAGCGCTGAGAAAAAAGTAGATGCTTTATGATTGTACTCTGCTGTGTCTACTGTGTCTGTTTCTTTCATAAGCATATTGCTTTTGGAGAATGAGATGTTTTCACATCTATTTGTTTTTCTGTTTGCTTGTTGTCTTTAAGAGAGCGACCTATATATTTCAGTGCTAGAATTGGAATGAATTCTGCCTCATTCACATTATTCATACCCAAAGAAAGGAAAAATTTAGATTCACTATTGTTTTGAAAAACTAGAAGTCTAATTGTTTGAAGGTTATTGAGAAAGTAACAATGATGTAGGACCGGGCAGCGTTTTGTTCTGTCAGGCATGGGGTGGCATGAGTCCCGGCCAACTCCACAGCAGTTAAGGACAACAGCAGCAGCAGCAGCAGCAGCAGTTGGAATTGAAGAACTTCCCAGGGTTCTATTTCCTGTTGCAGTTGGCAGTTATCTGGTGAACTGCTTAGGCCTACAGCTAATCTTTACAATACCTTTGATAATTAGCAGAAGGCAACCACTCTGGGCAGACAGAGTCCTAAGACCTCAGTGCTTAAGTAGAGGAGGATACTGTTGCACAAAATAAAAAGGCACCCTTTACCCAAGAAAGCCTCAACTTGTGCTGCAGTGCAGGCTTGTGGATTGTCAAACAAGGCTTGGATTTCAGGTCCCTGTTGCCCCCATCCCTGGGCACCATTGTGTAATGAACAGACTTGCCAAGGGTTCTGTAAATCCTGGAGCTCCCTAAGGCACACCCTTTCACTAGAACTGCCTCCCCCTGCCCCAGAAAAACACAAACCAACAAACAAAAAATAAACCAGTTGCTTTGGAGTGTGCTGACTCATGGTGAACCCTTGTGTGTCAGATTAGAACTGCATTCCATAGTGTTTTCAAGCCTGTGACCTTTTGGAAGCAGATGGCCAGGTCTTCCTTTCAAGGTGCCTCTAGGTGGGTTCAAAGTGCCAACCCTTCACTTAGCAATTATCCATTTGTGCCAACCAGGGACTCCTTCACTAAAACAGTTGTCCTCCTCTGTAGGCAGCAGTAACTTGACACTGTTGGCCCAGAGGTGCCCTGCTCTGTACCAAGTGAAAGTGCCCTGCAGTGCTGTTCTGATGAACTTGGTTTGCTCCACTTCTCTGGAGCTTCTAGCAGGACTAGTATTTGGTCCCCATCATCTCTCATACCTCCAGCATCTGGACTGCACAACTTACCCTATATTAGTAGGATTCATCTGGGGATCCCAACATCTTAGTTTTTGGAGGTGTAACCCCTTCATTTAATATTTTTTAAAAATCTAAATTCTGAATACTTTCCATCTTGAGACAACCAGAGAGTTATACAGTGCATTAAAATCCTGAATTTAACAAAGTTGCTCCTTTCCAAAAGCCATCTTCTAGTCCTTCATAATCCTTAGGTTGAGAGAAAGAACCGACAAAGCAAAATTTCTGTTACAAAAACAATTTCTACTGAATTGAAAGACTTTCGAACAAATGGAATATGAACGTAACAATATGGAAATTGTTGCATTGGACTCTCCATCTGCATATGGTAAAAATTAAGAACATGAATTAGGTGCTTTCTTTTTTAAAAAGTAGACTTTTATTTTAGAGTAGTTTTAGATTTACATACAAGTTGTGAGGATGGTACAGAGTTCCCTTCTACCCCAACCCAGTGTTAGGGATTGAGTTATGCCTCCTGAAAATATGTTATAAATCCTGAGAGTTACAGAGATGCCTGTGGTTAAAATAACATTTGGGAAACATATTTCCTTTGTTATGTTGATGTGGCAGGATTAGTGTAGAGTGTATTTTGAAATATGAAAGAGATTAAGCAAGCAAGCAGAGCAGAGATGGGGTAAGAGAGATGCCAAGTCACATGAAGATGGGCCAGGAGCAGAAGCTTAGAGAGAAGGACTTTCCTCCGGAGCCCAGAGAGAGAAAACCTTCCCTTAGAGCTGGCGCATTGAATTCAGACTTCTAGCCACTTAAGCTGTGAGAAAACAAATGTTTGTGAAAGCCCTCCATTTATGGTATTTCTGTTATAGGAGCAGTAGATAAATAAGTCACTCAGATCCCTCTATTATTAAAATTTACATTCACTACAGAAGTAGATTGCACAACCTTCCTTCCGAGGAGTAGCTGGTGGGTTTGAACTGCCAGCGTTCTGGTTAGCAGTCAAATGCCTTAGGCACTACACCACCAGAGCTCCCACTTAAGCTGTAAGAAAATAAATGTTTGTGAAAGCCCTCCATTTATTGTATTTTTGTTATAGCAGCAGTAGATAAATAAGACATTCAGATCCCTCTATTATTAAAATTTACATTAGCATTCATGAAACTCTGGCTGGCTGACTTGTTAGCTAATACAGTAGTATTAATATTTATAATTATTTAGCCAGTATGTTTTGTTGTTGTTAGGTGCCATCCAGTTGTCTCTGACTCATAGTGACCCTATGCACAGCAGAATAAAATACTGCCTGATCCCATGCCAGCTCCATGATCCTTGCTATACTTGAGCCCATTGCCACAGCCACTGTGTCAATCTATCTCGTTGAGGGCCTTCCCCTCTTTCATTGACCCTTCACCTTACCAAGCATGACTTCCTTCTCCAGGGAATGGTCCCTTCTTACAACATGACCAAAGTAGGTGATATATTATTATTAACTAAAGTCCATACTTTACTCAGATTTCCTCTTTTTTTTTTTTTTAGCCTAATGGAGGGGTGGAATCTGTTGAAACTTCACAAAATGGAAATTATTTGCAGATCTATAGACAAGAATGATTTGTATTGCTTTCAGTTATTTCTAATACACAGAATTGTAAAATAGCTCAAAGACAAGGAAGAGCATGAACTCATAGGATCAGATAGCCTATAAGAGTGTGCTCAAAACAACACATGGAGACACCCAGTAATTTTTCCTGTTTATTCCAAAGTCTTACACTTTTTTATATCAATAAAACATAGTACATGAATGTTTCTAAGGTTATCTAAATCGAATGTGGGAGAATCAAAATCAGAAGATTTAAAAAAGTAAACATAGATACATGTATATACATAAGGAAGTTATTCCCATTTGCCAGTTTGTTATGCTCTGGTGGTTTGCATGTTGTTATGATACTGGAGGCTATATTTCAAATACAAGCAGGGTCACCCATGGTGGACAGGATTCAGTGGAGCTTTCAGACTAAAACAGACTAGGAAGAAGGAGCTGGTGATCTACTTCTAAAAAAAACCTTATGAAGAGCAACAGAACACTGTCTGACCTAGGGCTGAAAGATGAGCCCCTCAGGATGGAAGGAACTCAAAATGCAAATGGGGAGGCACTGCCTCCTTCAAGTAGAGCCAACCTTTATGATGTGGATGGAGTGAAGCTTTTGAGACCTTCATCTGCTGATGTGGTATGACTGAAAGTGAAAAGAAACAACTGCAAACACCCATTAATAATCAGAATGTGGAATGCATGAAATATGAATCTAGGAAAATTGGGGTAGTCAAAAATGTAATGCTTGAAGATCAATATTGTAGACATTAACATGCTGAAATGGACAGATATTGGTGATTTTGAATTGTGTAATCATATGGTCAACTATGCTAGGAGCCACAATTAGAAAAGGAATGGCATCACATTCATCACCAAAAAGAGCATTTCAAGATCTATTCTGAAGTATAGTACCATCAGTGATAGGATAATATCCATATACTTACAAGGCAGACTGCTTAATATGACTATTATTCAAGTTTATGCACCAACCATTAACATCAAAGATGAAAAAATTGAAGACTTTTACCAATTTATGCAGTCTGAAATTGATCAAATATACAATCAAGATGCATTAATAATTACTGGTGATTAGTGAGTTGATTCTGACTCATAGTGACCCCCATTCAGTTTCCAAGGTGGGAAATCTTTATGGAAGTAGATTGCCTCATCTTCCTTCCACAGAGTGGCTTGTGGGTTTGAACCTCCAACCTTCTGGTTAGCAGTTAAATGCTGTAGGCACTGCGCCACCAGAGAACTTTGTGTGTGTGTGTGTGTGTGTGTGATTGAAATGTGTAAGTTGGAATAAAGAAGACAGATCAGCAGTTGGATAATACGGTTCTGGTGATAAAAACAATTCCTGAGATTACATGAGAGAATTCTACAAGACCAGTGTATTCATCAGCAATACCTTTTTTCAACAACATAAACAACAACTATGCACATAGACCTCATCAGATGCAGAATCAAACAGACTACTCCTGTGGAAAGAGACAATGGAGAAGCTCAATATCATCTGTGAGAACAAATCCAGGGGGAAGAGACCACAAGTTGGTCATATGCAATTTCAAGTTGAAATTGAAGTAAATTAAAATTACTCCATGAGAACCAAAGTATGACCTTGAGTATATCCTACCCGAATTTAGAGACCTCAAGAATAGATGTAACACATTGAACACTAATGACCAAAGACCAGACAAGTTGTGAGATGATATTAAGGACAACATACACAGGTCATTAAAAAGATAGAAAAGAAAAAAGAGCAAAATGGATGTCAGAAGAGATTCAGAAGATTGCTCTCGAACAGAGAGTAAGCAAAGCAAATGGCAGACATAAGGAAGTAAAAGAGCTGAACAGAAGTTTCAAAGAGTGGCTAGAGAAGGCAAAGTATTATAATGAGATGTGCAAAGACCTGGAGTTAGGAAAAAAAGAAAAAATACATTTGACATTTCTCAAGCTGAAAGAACTAAGAACAAATTCAAGTCTCAATTTGCAATACTGAAGGACTCTATGAGCAAAAAATTGAACAACACAAGAAACATCAAAAGAAGATGGAAGTAATATACAGTGTTACAGTGCCAAAAATAATGAGTTGACATTCAGTCATTTCAGGAGATAGCATATGATCAAGAACTGATGGTATTGAAGGAAGAAGTCCAAACTGCACTAAAGGCATTGGTGAAAAACAAGCCTCCAGGAATTTATGGAATAACAAATGAGATGATTCAAAGAAATGGACGCAATGCTGGAAGTGCTCACTTGTCTATGCCAAGAAATGTGGAAGACAGCTATCTGGCCAACTGACTGGAAGAGAACGATATTCACAATCATTCCACAGAATGCAGAAATATATAATTAATATTGTATATAAGCAAAATGTTGCTGAAGGTAATTAAAAAATGACTTCAGTCATACATGGACAGGCAACTGAAGGAAATTTAAGCTGGATTCAGAAGAGGATGTGGAATGAGCTTTATCATTGCTGATGTCAGCAGAGACTACCAGAAAACTATTTACCTATGTTTTATGACTACACCAAGGCATTCAGCTGTGTGGATCATAACAAATTACAGACAACACTGTGGAAAATGGAAACACTATAACACTTAAGTGTGCTCATGCAGAACCTGTAGATAGATCAAGAGGCAGTCATTTTAACAGAACAAAAGGATACTACGTGGTTTAAAATTGGAAAAGATGTGTGTCAAGATTATATCTTCTAGCTATACTTATTTAATGCTGAGTAAATAATCTGGGAAACTGGACTCTATGAAGAAGAATGCAACATCAGTATTAGATGTTGTATCTAATAAACAACCTGCAATACACAGATGACACAATATTCCTTGATAAAAGCAAAGAGGGTTTGAAGCGTTTCCTGATGAAGATGAAAGATTTAGCCTTCGGTATAGATTACACCTCAACACAAAGAAAACAAAGATACCCACAACTGAACCAAAAAGCAACATTGTGATTAAACAGAAAATATTGAAGTTGTGAGGATTTCATTTTACTTGGATCCACAACCAAAGCCTATGAAAGCAACAGTCAAGAAATCAAACAATGTATCACATTGGGCAAATCTGCTGCAAAAAACCTCTTTAAAGTGTTAAAAAACAGATGTCACCTTGACCATAAATGTGCACCTGACCTAGGCCATGGTATTTTCAGTTGTCTCATATGCATGTGAAAACTGGACATGAATAAGGAAGACAGAAGAAGGATTGATTTATTTGTGCTGGCAAAGAATATTGGATATACCATGGACTGCTAGAAGAATGAACAAATCTCTCTTGGAATGCTCTTTAGAAGCATGAATGGCGAGACTGTATCACTTTCTTTGGACCTGTTATCAGGAAGGACAAATCCCTGAAGAAGGACATTATTCTTAGTGAAGATCAGCAAAAAAGATCCTCAATGAGATGGATTGACACAGTGGCAACAATGGGCTCAAACATAGCAATGATTGTGAGGATGGCGCAGAACGTTTTCATTCTGCTAAGTATAAAGTCCCTAGCAGTCAGTACTTTAATTTTATTCATAAGTAAAATCTTATTAATAGCAAAGAAACACTGTTTGATACATTACCGTGCAACTTTATGAATAGTCCGGTTAGGTTAGAAGGTTCTCAAAATAGGACTGGGAAAGGAAAGAGCTGCATCATCTGAGTAAACCAAGCCTTACTTATATGGATAAGGTAAAGCTTTTGAGAGCTCCATTTGCTGATGTGGCATCACTCAAATTGAAGAGAAACAGCTGCAGACATCCATTAATCATTGGAACATGGAATGTACGAAGTATGAATCTAGGAAAATTGGAAGTTGTCAAAAAGGA
>NW_006921652.1:6234465-6234884 GCF_000298275.1 Orycteropus afer afer
GAGCAGACAAAACCAATTACTATAATGAAATATGCAAAGACCTGGAGTCTGAAAACCAAAAGGGAAGAACAGGCTCGGCATTCTCAAGCTGAAAGAATTGAAGAAAAAATTTAAGCCTCGAGTTGCAATATTGAAAGATTCTATGGGCAAAATATTGAATGATGCTAGAAACATCAAGAGAAGATGGCAAGAATACACAGAGTCACTGTACCAAAAAGAACTGGTCGATCTTCATTCATTTCAGGAAGTGGCATATGATCTAGAACCAATGGTACTGAAGGAGGACGTCAAAGCTGAAATGAGAGAATTGGAGAAGAACAAGGCTCGGGAATTGACAGAATACCAATTGAGATATTTCAGCAAACGGATGCCACATTGGAGGCACTCACTCAGTTATGCCAAGAGATTTAGCAGACAGC
>NW_006921652.1:6235514-6268069 GCF_000298275.1 Orycteropus afer afer
CAGACGATACAACTTTGCTTGCTGAACGTGAGGATGAGTTAAGGCACCTACTGATGAAGGTTGAAGAATACAGTCTGCAGTATGGATTATTTCTCAATATAAAGAAAACAAAAATCCTCACAACTGGACCAATGAGCAGCATCACAATAAATGGAGAGAAGATTGAGGTTGTCAAGGAAATCATGTTGCTTGGTTCTACAACTGATGCCAATGGAAGCAGCAGTCAGGATATTAGACGACATGTAGCATTGGGAAGGTCAACTGTGAAGGAACTGTTTCAAGTGCTGAGGAGCAAGGATGTCTCCTTCAGGACTAAGGTGCTCCTGACACAAGCCATGATATTTCCAATCGCCTCATATGCATGTGAGAGCTGGATAATGAATAAGGAAGACCGAAGAAGAGTTGATGCTTTTGAGTTGTGGTGCTGGTGAGGAATGCTGAAAGTACCATGGACTGCTCAAAGAACTAACAGATCCGTCCTGGAGGAAGTGCACCCAAAATGCTCCTTGGAAGCGAGAATGGCCAGACTTCGTCTCACCTACTTTGATCATGTTGTCAGAAGGGACCATTCCCTGGAGAAGGATGTCATGCTTTGAATGGTGGAGGTTCGACGAAAGAGGGGAAGGCCTTCAATGAGATGGATTGACACGGTGACTGTGTGGATGGGCTGAAGTATAGCAGGGATCATGGAGCTGGCGCCGGATGAGGCAGTGTTTCGTTCTGCTGTGCATAGGGTCGCTATGAGTCAGAGATGACTCAACGACACCTAAGAACAACAAGAATCAGTCAGTACCAACCTGAGGGCACTGAACAACAATTAGAAGCACAAGGAAGACATTGGAAGAGGTTCTAATTATCTGATTTGGGAATGGGCTCTGAAGAGCAGAAGATGATTAAGAGAAGTCCTAAATGATGTCATTGATTCATAGTTCCGTTTACCGACCACTAGGTGTTGCTAAGCAGGCATGATGACAACGCAGGTGACTAAATGGAGGAGTGGCAGCTCCTAAAGCATTCATCCTTTGTAATACTCAGCTGATTCACAATTTTAAGGACCTCCTTGGTAGCAAGACACTTTTACCTCTGCACCTAGACCAGGGCCTGACACATAGTGAGCACTCAATACATATTTCTTGAAATGAATTATTGAGAATTTAGGGAGTGCTTTTACACTGTGTTGTTAGTTGCCATAGAGTCTGGTCTATCTCAGGGCAATCCTTAGGCATCCAAAAACCATCATATCTCTGAGGAAAGATTCTTTAAGCATCCTGGTCGTACTAGGGTGAAAGGAAAAAACATTCCAAATTAAGAATGACTTGGTCAATTAAACTAAAGGAGATGAATTTAGCCATGAAATCAGATTTAGTTAATGTCTACTGGAAACTCTAGGAACTATTTCCATTGCATATACAAATATAGACATGGCAAAAATACTTGTTTGAATGTAGACATGGAAAAATTATTCCTTTATTTGTTTTCATTTTGCTCAAGTGCCATCAAATGTTGATTTCCTCCCCTGTCCTCCTAATATTTTTATAATAATTTGTGACCAAATTTGCCACAATGAGAAATTGAGGGCCAACAATCTATAATTTTATATGGTCTATATTAGCACAAAGATGCCTTGGTAGCACTTGACTGCTAACAGAAAAGTTGGCAGTTCAAACCCACGGGAGAAAAATGTGGCAGTCTGCCTCCATAAAGGTTTATAGACTTGGAAACCCTATGGGGCAGTTGTGTTTTGTCCTATAGGGTTGCTATGAATTGACTCGATGGCAGTAGGGTTTTTTTGTTTGTTTGTTTGTTTGGTTGGTTGGTTTATATCAGCACAATGTCCCGGGGTGTTGCTAACAGTTTGTGCTCAGCTGCTCACTGGAAGTTTGGTTAAGTGAACCCAACCATCAGCACCATTGAAGAAAGGCCTGACAATCTGCATCTGTAAAGACTACAGCCAAGAAAACTCTAGGGAGCAGTTTTGTTCTACAACACGTGGTGTCATTATGAGTTGGAATCAAGTTGATGGCAAAGGGTTTGATTTGCATTTCATAAGCACAAAACAGAAAGTGAAAAATAGAGGGGCAATGACTGCTAGGTGGATACATTGTTGTTGTTGTTGGTGGTGAATACATAGCTGGAAGGAAAGAGGAAAGTGAATTAGGAGACTCTCAGAAAATCTCCAAAACAGAGCCCCCTAACCGTCCTGGCCCGTTAGATAACTTAAGTGGACATTTGTTGGTTTTGCCTAAGGACCTACCCTCTTCTACTGTTAACAGCACCTTGATATTACTTGGGGGACTACGCCTCCTCTGTTGGACACTGACTTGATTGGGTTGTTTGTTTAGGTGCTTCCCCTTCACATGCCTGAGATGTTCACAATAAGCCAGACCAGGCCAATCAGATGCCCATCACTAGAGACTGCCATACAGCCTGAAAACCACTGGAATTCTTCCATCTTTTTGCCTCAAAGAGACCATCCATGGATTCTTACTTCCTGTAACTCCACAGTTGCCCTGGTCTCTGTCTAGATTTCCAGTGACCCGAATCTTCATTTTTCCTTTAAGTCTGTGAGCCACTCCATACTCTTAAAATAAATTCTTAATGGCTTATGTTAGCCAGAGTTGGTTTCTGTTGCTTGCAGCCAAAGAACCCTGCCTGGTATCATGAGGAAAAGAGACAAGCCAAAAATCTAGTTCTATGATTACTTCTGTAATCTCTGTTGAATCTAACATCATTGAGAAGGATCAGCCTGGGGTAGTGGAGATTTGCCTTGAAGATGAGGAATATCTAACATGTATGGACAGTCACTATGTTTCAGATATACTTTAAACACATTATTATCTTATTTCATCTTCAGAATGATCTCATGAAATAGGTATTATTTCTGTTTTATAAATGAGAAAATTGAACTAAAGAATGATTAAATAACCTGTTCATTTTCACATAACCAGGTTAACATTTGTCAGCTTGTTCTGTAGAATGCTAGGTTTTCAGAACAATAATACGAATTGTTTTTTAAAAGTCTACTGTCAAATAAATCTGGGAAACACTAAGTTAAAATTAGAATAGGATTCTCTGCTATAGTACTGCTGGGAAGATGGATCTTTAATTTGTTAATGCGCAAGGGAAGTCCCCAAGATATGACAATAATGTATAGTTTCTTAATCGTTTGATTATGGGCTTCTTTTCATAGGTATTTTGTGGGATTAGCATCCTCTGAAACTGGAATTCTCACACTCACTGGTGAGCTCACTCCTTGCTCTTCTGGTTCTTGCTGTGTAACTTTGAGACAATGTTGGTCCCCCTAGCCCCACCCTGAGCCTGAGTTTTCTTAAGATAAAAACCAAAACCAAACTCACTGCCTTTGAGTTGATTTTGACTTATAGTGACTCCTATTGGGTTTCCAAGGCTGTAAATCTTTATGGAAATAGACTGCCCCATCTTTCTTCTGCAGAGAGGCTGGTGGGTTTGAACTACCAAACCTTTGGTTAGCAGTCAAATGCCTTAACCACTATACCACCAGAGCTCCTTTTGCCTTAACAATTACACCACCAGAGCTCCTTTTTCTTAAGATAATGATGATAATATACTTTTCCCTATGGATTTCTTGTGAGGACTGAATTAAATGAAAACTACTGAAGAACAACTAGTACAATACCTGGCATAGGTAAGGCATTCACTTCATAGTTGTTACCTTTGTTATGCTTACCAGAAGGTTCTGAAATTCTAAGCATTTTTATTAAACTTTTTCAGGATCAAAAGAGTCATTCCTAGTAGGACAATTCCCACCAACACACCAATAAGGCCTTCCTCTTCCTTTCAATTATTTTTTCCCCCTCTTTGGGAGAATGATTTTCTTCATGGTAATCAAATTTTACCTCAAGTAAATCTTTAATCTGAGTTAACCTGTGACTGTGCTTTAATAAGTTTTGAATATTAGCAAAGAATGGGTTGTTTAACTCTGCAGTTCCTTATTCTAATCTTCCACCCCAGTTAGGGGAAGAGGATGTGATCACGCGGTCGCCCGCACAGGGGAAATTGTGAAAAGGGCCTTGCTCTACAAAAGGCAACCTACAGTGGACTTGCCTTCCAGAGGACGCTGAGCTCTGAGAGGACACGTCTGAGTGTTCCCCTCTGTCTGGCGGTCCATCCGACATGGAACCAAAGCGGATCAGGGAAGGCTACCTTGTGAAGAGGGTAAGTACAAGTGCCAACTGACAAAGATATAACTGAAGACTGGGCAGGGAAGAGTTAGTGTCCAGCCTTGTTAAAGAATGTTTAATGCTGAACCTACTGGGTTGAAATAGGAGAGCATCAGAGCATGTAGAATGTTTAGGGCAGAGAGGGCGGAGCTTGTTCACTTTCTGCGGCATTTTCTTTGTTAGAGGTGAGCTAATCCAACTCAGATTCAGACCTCAGCACAGAGCTTCCTCTGTGAGGCTGAGAATTCCAGACTATAAAGCCTGGGAAGCTGAGGGGTGGCTAAGCGAACTACCATTCAAGAGCCACAAATGTGTTCTGCCAGAAGACTCTTCTGCTATCAAGGTTACTTGGAGAGCCCATTCACTTTCTATTTAAATTTCCTCTTTAGCTATTTTTTTTTCTTCTTCTTTTGTGGTGTCGGGGGCTGGGAGATGGAGAAAGAAGAAGGAGATCATTATACAGTTAATACCTAAGTGCTTAATCATAAGCACCAAATAACCATTTGTTTGTGAAGTTGACATAATTATACAATAATTACAGTTTATTTATTGGGCAATCTTAAAATGGATGCATAAAAAACTTATCTTTTTATTGGGCTGAAATCTCTTGACTCATAATGCTTAGTGAGTTTGTATAACATGCCATAAAGGTAGTCTTACTGCCACTGAGTTGATGCCAACTCATACTGACCGCCATTGGCTTTCCAAGGCTGCAAGTCTTTTTGGAAGCAGACTGCCTAATGTTTCTTCTGTGGAGTGGGCTGGGTGAGTTCGAAGTTCCGACCGAAGTTCTGGTTAGCAGCAAAATGCCTTAACCACTATACCACCAGAGCTCCTTAATAAGATGATGTTGTTGTTGTTGTTGTTATGTGCCGTCAAGTTGGCCCCGACTCATAGCGACCCCTCCTTGGGTTTCCGAGGCAGTATCACTATGGAAGTAGGATTGCCCAACCTTCCTTCCAAGGAGTGGCTGGTGTCTTAGCCACTATGCTACCAGAGCTCCTAATAAGATGATAGATGCCCCTTTTTACAGAGTAGGAGATGGAGACACAAGTTTGCTCAAGAATGCTAAGTCTCACTGGTGAGGAGCTCAGGAGTGCTGAATTTTGTTAGCAATGTTGCTCTTTATTTGGATGCTGGGTGCATGCCCAAGTCATTGTGAAACTGCCTACCATGGAGAATTCACACCCAGGGCTTGCTTGGCATCCTGTGGGAAACACCCTTATAACAAGTATGCTCAAAGTGACTTCAGCAAGCTGGGATGTCAAAGAACTGCAGTCAGCACATTCCTCCAGATACCCAGCTTTGTAACTGAACCAGCACCTGACATGGTCCTGTCTAACACTGTTGGGAGAAATGTTTTACTTAGCAGCATACATTGTAGCCTGATCTATTTTGATTGAAAGCTGGCAGGGGCCCTGGATAATCTGGCCTAATACCCTAATTTTATACAAGAGAACACTGAGACCTCAAGGCTCAGTGATTACTCAAGATCTCATGGCTATGATAGAGTTGGGTCTACAAACCTACTCCCTGATTCTGAGCTCCATCTGATACCCCAGGATCTTTCTTAAAGCAAATTTAAGGTAAACCAAAAAAACAATCAAATCCACTGCCATCGACTCGATGGCTTGCAAAAGCCAATCTAGAAAATGTTCCTCGAAAAAAAATAGTAAAATTTCGTATTGATATTTCCAAAAATTACATCTTCCATATTTTTCATGTCTATAATTTACATCATTCATAATTTTATAAGCCATTTTAAAGAAATACTTTGTTTAGAAATATTCCCTTCAACTAGTACAGAACTAAAACTGAACTCAGAATTTCCTATGTAAGATACTAAAGTTATTAATTTTTTTAGATGCTATGCCTACTCTAGCTGCTAATGGTGCTACATATTGATTCTGGTTGGTTGCCAGAGTAATAGTAAAGAAAGAGCTATGACAATCTTTCTCCAACAAGGCTGTCAGATGCCTTGATGAGGTTTATTGATGTTAAAGCATTGCAAACAACACTGTATGGATCTCTCTCCATCCACTCTTTCCTCTTTTAGGAGGCTATACTGTTTAAGGGGAACTCTGTTGGCATAGTGCCTAAGGCATTTGACTGCTAACCAGCCACTCCTAGGAAGGAATGTGGGGCATTCTACTTCTGTAGTGATACTGCCTTGGAAACCCAAGGAGGGGTTGCTATGAGTCGAAATCGACTTGACGACAGTGAGTTTGAGTTTATATGGTTTAAGATACCTGGGTAGACATAAAGAATATGTTTCTTCTTATAGCTTGCTTTGTGCAATTATTTTATTGGAGAGAAGATGTTTTGAGTGGAAAGAACACTATTAGAAAACGATCTTGCAGGGATTTTGTCAAGTCAGAAATCTTGGGATTGGACAGGTCAATGGCAATGGCTATAGAATAATTCTTTTGTTTTGTGCAGGATATCTTTCCACATTCCACAGTTCAGGTTTCCTCCTTTGCCTCCTGACTAAAGTCTTTAAATAGAGATGAGAATTAACGGGAGGGAAAACACATGACTATCATTTTGTAATCTTTTCTAAATAACACCTAGATGTCCTTGCCTCATAGTCTTGTCACTTTTGATTTAAAAAAAGCATTGACAACTCAGAAGATACAATAGGCGCTTTAGACGGTGATGAATTTATGTTAATGATGGAGGAACAACTCAGAAAAGTAGGGTGAGAATGGTTGTACAACTCGAAGAATGTAATCAGGGTCACTAAACTGTACATGTAGAAACTATTACATTGGTGTATATTTTGCTGTGTATATTCTCAACAACAGCATAAAACAATGGGGGGGGGGGACGCCAGTGAGAGCTTCCCATGTTACAGCTACTTTCTACCCAAATACAATCTCTTTCATTCCTGACTGCCCGATGAGACGGTATAACCCACGCTTGTCTCATTCATCCCATACTGCATTCCAAAAGGCAGGCTGAACCAAACCAGCCCCAGGGTGATTGGATGAACTTACCAGAGCCAGAGTTGGGCCTGGGCAAATTGTATTATGGGCAAAAGGGAGTTTAGTAACACCTGTCTCCCTTTACCTCTGCTACAAGGTTACTACTGTCTCCCCCAATAATTGTATTTTGGAGTCCTGGAAAACACTAGTGAATTGAGTGTATTTATTGCCATAATTTTTTTTTTTTTTAAAGAAGATGGAAGAAATTACATGCAAATGCAACAAATAATTTGTTGTTAGGGGGCATTGAGTCACTTCTGATTTATAGTGACCCCATGTGACAGAGTAGAACTGCACCAACTCCTGTCCCAAATCAACCTTATCCTAGAGGTTTATGGAGTAAACTGTTGTTTTCATGACAACCAACTCAGCAGGCAATTGGCTGATCAGGACTGATGACCCAAATTGTCGCTCAGGGATTTACGTGGCCTGTAAGGCTGGTAGAAAGCACAGGGATCAGGGTGGTGGGAAAAAGAAGGAAAAGGAACGTGGGCGAGAAAGAAAAGAGTTGTAGAAGAATAACATGTGGTAGAGCAGGAAAGTGTGGAGAAAAAGAAAGCGGGAAAGCCATCAGCCCCCACCCAGGAATTTTCTCATAAACTTACCAGACTGAGTGCCTATGTCTGTGGTTCTCACTAGGAAGTCTTGTTCTGTACTTGATGCCATGAAATAATCCCCAGACATTTGTACCTGTTAGGGAATGCATCATTGTAATGGCTAACACATGTGGTACTTACCTTGTGGCAGGGACAGTTCTTAGCATTTCATGCATTAATACTTATAGCGACCCTCGAAGGTTGATGCCATTATTATCCACACTTTCCAGATGAGGAAATAGAGATATAGAGAGACAAAGGGTCTAAGGTCACACAGCTAGTAAGTGACAAAGCTGAACTGGAAGCCGGGAATATGACCCTAGTGGCACACAGAGCCCGGCCTAACTGCTTCACCTGGGCCCTCACAGGCTCATATTGTACAGATTTTCTTTTCCAAAGCACTGTTACTGTAATGGGTGGTACCTAGGAGAATCCTAGGCAAGAATGACTTCACAATATTGCCAACAAACCTGTGTAATCTTGTCTAATTACATTGTCACCATTTTTTGACCACTTACTACAAGCTAGCTACTGTGCTAAGTGCTTTAAATATATTATCTCATTTGATCTTTACAACAACCATGGGAGATAGGTGCTTTATTGTCTCATTGTACAGATGAGGAGTGTAATGTTTGGAAAAATTAAAAAGCTTGCCTAATGTCACACATTCTAGAAGAGGCAAAGCTGAGACTTGAGTTCAAATCCCTGAGACTCCATGCTATTAAACACTCTATGCCATTCCTGATTGCTTATCCAAAATACGTTTATTGAAAATTTTCCAACTTGGAAGAGTTTACTTATTTAAAAAGTATACTATTGAGTAGACTAGTTACCTTGACTTCAAAGAATTAAAAGCAAACAAACCAGTTGCCCCTGAGTTGATTCCAACACATGGTGACCCTGTGTGTGAGAACTGGAGTCCCTAGGGTTTTCAATGGCTCATTTATCAGAAGTAGATTGCCTGGCCTGACTTCCAAGGTGGCTCTGAGAGGACTTGAACCTCTAACCTTTCAGTTAATACCTAAGTGCTTAATCATAGGCACCAAATAACCATTTGTTTGTGAACTTATATAAGTGTTTTCATATGTCAAGTTGAAAACTGGATGACATGATTTACAATGTAGCAGAAATAAGGACTTAGCTCAATGGAACAGCAACTTACAATAACATGCACATGTGTGGGGGAGAATAGATGTTAGTAACTCAGAGTTCTGTTTTACTTAGATATATAGTTTTGGTCATAAGGCAATTTTCCTTTGAATTCCAGCCATACGTCAGCATATGAAAAGAAAAGTTTAAGGAAAAGGGGAAGTTAAAGGAGGTGTCTTTACTCTGTATGAGGTGGCTGGGAGGGTTCTGAAATTAAAAATAACATTGCCCCAACCCTCAGCTCTCAGTTGTGGTTTTTTTCAGTGAAGTTGGGCATACACAGGAAATTATGCCTCAATTTGTGCCTTCGTCACACTAAACTGAACCAAGTCATACTTCCCTCTGTCAGATTGTCAACTGTTCACAGGGCAGAGACTGGGTCTCATTCATTTTTATCTCCTCAATACCCAGCCCAATGTCTGATGCATAAGACCTGATCCATCATTATTTATTAAATGAACACTTTTGGAAGAAAGACATTTACTTAAAATACTCATAGAAACTGTGGATCCGGAGCTCCATACTGTAGTGATTTTTAAGTATTAAGAAGAGTAGTTTCAGACTCAGTGCATTCATTTTTAGATGGTCTTGTTAAATATGTTTTTAAGATTTAGTTTTTGGCTTGCAGGTGAGGTCCAAGCATTGGCAGAGGCATCTGAAAATTAGAGAAATCTAAAGGGAAAGTAGGGACAGCAGGCTTTTTGGGGGAATTGTTGTTGTGAACTGCCATGAACCTCCCTTGGCGCATGGCAATCCCATGCATAGTGGAACAAAACGTGTCTGATTCTGTACAATCCCCATGACTGGATGCAGATGAGACTATTGCCATCCATAGATCACCAGGCTTTCTTCTCAGTCTTCCTTAGTCTGAAAGCTCTGCTGAAACCTGTTTAGCATAGTAGCAACATAGCTGTATACAAGCTTAGGGTTGGAAGGGATGTTAAGACTTTTTACATAAGTATTTCATTTAACTTCCCATCTGTGGCTGCATTTCTTTCACTTAATCACTCACCAAGTAAGTTTGAATACCTCTTGTGTTAGGGAACTCACTAATTTGATTTTCTCCCTTAAATTATGCAGAAATTTTTTTCTGGATCATCTAACTATTTATTGTTAGTTATCATCTAAACCATCTATGGTAGCTTTTCACATCCTTGACGACAGCTCTCATTTGCTCTACCTGTCCCTTTTGAGGTCAAAACCTGCCCAGTTCCTTCAGCAATTCCCCAGGAGAAATGAGGTTTCATGTTAGTTATCCACATACAAGGATGAGTGCTTTGTCTTGTCACTCTTTGGAACAGTCTCCAGATCATCTGCAACTTTGACAGTCCCTGAACTTAATGTAGTTCCCCACGTGCACCTGATAAGCACAAAATCACAGGGAATAGATAGCATTTACTGAATGCTTACTATATGGCAAGGAGCTCTGGTGGTGCAGTGGTTAAAGCATTTGGATGATAACCAAAAAGTCAGCAGTTTGAACCCACCAGCTGCTCCTCAGCAGAATGATGAGGCAGGCAGCTTCCTTAAAGATTACAGTCTTGGGAACCCTATGGGAGCAGTTCTACTCTGTCCTATGGGGTCCCTATGAGTTGGAATCCACTTGATGGCAGTGGTTTGGGTGCTATACACCAGATATTGCCTTAAGCAATTTACATGTATTGTTCTATTATCCCCATTTATCTGATGTAGAAAATAAAGTTTAAAAGGTTGCTCAAGGTCACATTGCTAGAAAGTGGCAGAGTTGGGATTTGAGTGGGTCATGGAACTCCAGAGCCCATGATCTGAAATACTGACTGTCCCATTTAAAGTTAGAATATCACTCTCCTCTCTTTAGACCTTATGTTTCTATTTATGGGCCTACAATGACTAGTTTTTTGACAGACCACATCAAGCTGCTGATTCATAGAGCTCCTTCCCCTGACATACCCTAAACCATCACCAGTTTTATAAATTTTGACAACAAAAAAAAAAATTTCAAAGAAAAAGGTTTTATATTATTTTTATTTTAATCTGTGTTTCTTGGGTTGCTGTTGAGGTGGTACATTTCTATATTTATTGAGCACAGTTATTTCTTCCTTTGAAAATTGCATGCTTATATGTCTAGCTCATTTTAAAAATTGAGAGTGTTTGTACATTTTTCTTAACTGATTGTAAAGAGTTGGGTTTAAAAAATACATTAAGGGTATTAACCTTTAAATGATAATATAGCACCTAACACCAATAATAACAAATCCTCCCATTTTCATTAGTTTTTCAGTTTTTTTAACGTACAGAAGTTCAAGATGTTCAAATGTCTTGGTCTTTATGATTTTTCTTTTGGTGTCATGCAGTGTCAGACTCTGGTGCCCTAAGCTATTTCAGGTCCATGATGATGAACAGTTATTCATCAGGAAACTTTAGACCTGACTCAGCATCTAAAACCTGCCCATTGTGGACATGGTAATTGAATAAGTTTTGGTCCTTAATAGGAAAAAACAGACATGCGTGTGTATGTGTATGTCTGTGTGTGTGATTCCATTAAGGTGAAATAGCTAAGTGGCCTTAAATGGATTCATATTCCAGAATTCCTTGGCTTGTAGGTGATGGCATCTGAAGGGAAAAAGAAAGAACATAAAATTGGGAGCCAGGAGACCTAGATTCTAATCCCAGCTCCACATTAAATGGTCAGATGTCCCAGGCTAAGCCACTGTACTGGGCCCACCTTTCTTATCTGTGTGATGAGGGTATTGGCTGATGATCCTAAAGTCCTTTCTAGCTTGTTGTTGTTAGATGCCTTCGACTCACAGCTACCCTGTATAACAGAACGAAACACTGCTCAGTCCTGAGCCCTTCTCAGAATCATTGCCATGCTTGAGCTTCTTGTTGCAGCCACTGTGTTAATCCAGTTCTTCTTTGAGGGTCTTCCCCTTTTTCACTGACCCTGTGCTTTACCTCGCATGATATCCTTTTCCAGGGATAATCACAATTTCAGGTTTGCACTTGGGTGAGTGCTAAGAGGGAAGGGGCCAGAAAAGGGAAAATAGACTTAGGGGTAGCTGAACAGACATGCTGTCAGGTTACCCTGCAGCAGTGACTGAGAAGAGAGCAAAATCATCCATAATTCCATAGTCCTAACCAGAAGGAGTCCTGGTGGCATAATGGTTAAGCCCTCAACTATTAACCAAAAGGTTGGCTTCTGAACCCACCAGCCACTCAGTGGGAGAAAAGACCTAACTATTTGCTCCTATAGCAAATAGTAACTATTTGCCACTCCTCGGAAGGAAGGTTGGGCAATCCTACTTCCGTAGTGATACTGCCTCGGAAACCCAAGGAGGGGTTGCTATGAGTCAGGTCTGACTCGACGGCACATAACAACAACAATTTGCTCCTATAGAGATCACAGCCCAGGAAACCCTATGGGGCAGTTCTTCTTTGTCATATATTGTTGTTGTTAGGTGCCATGGAGTTGGTTCCAACTCATAGAGACCCCATGTACAACAGAACGAAACACTGTCAGATCCTGCACCATCCTCACAATCCTTGCTATGCTTGAGCCCATAATTGCAGCTACTGTGTTAATCCATCTCATTGAGGGTCTTCCCCTTTTTCAAGCATGATCCTCTGCATTATCAAGCATGATCCTTTTCCAGAGAATGGTCCCTTCTGACAACATGAGCAAAGTAGGTAAGATGAAGTCTGGCTATTCTCACTTCCAAGGAGCATTCTGGCTGCACTTCTCCCAGGACAGATTTGTTCATTCTTCTGGCTGACCATGGTATTTTCAGTATTCTTTGCCAGTGCCACATTTCAAAGGCATCAAACTCTTCTTCTGTCTTCCTCATTCATTGTTCAGCTTTCACATGCATATGAGGTGATTGAAAAGACCATGGCTTGGGTCAGGTGCACCTTAGTCTTCAGAGTGACATCTTTGCTTCTTAACATTTCACAGGAGTTTTTCACAGCATATTTTCCCAGTGCAATATGGTGTCTGCCTGACTGCTACTTCCATGGGTGTTGACTATAGATCCAAGTAAAATGAAATCCTTGACAATTTCAATCCTTTTTCATTTATCATGATATTGCTTATTGGTCCAGTTGTGAGGATTTTCATTTTCTTTATGTTGAGGTGTAATCCATACTGAAGACTGTAGTCTTTGATCTCCATTAAGTGCTTCAAGTCATCTTCACTTTCAGCAAGCAAGGTTGTGTCCTCTGCACATCACGTGGTTCTTCCTCCAATCCTGATACTGTGTTCTTCTTCATATAGTCCAGGTTCTCAAATTATTTGCCCAGCATACAGATTGAATAAGTATGGTGAAAGGATACAACCATGATGTATACCCTTCCTGCTTTTAAACCATGCATAATCCCCTTGTTCTGTTTGAATGACAGCCTCTTGGTATATGTATAGGTTCCTCATGAGCACAGTTAAGTGTTCTGGAATACCTATTCTTTGCAATGTTATCCACACCAAGCCAGGAAGAAAATTTAAGCTTTATAAATGGCCTGATTTCTCTTGTTCTACAGAGTCAGTCTCCTCAATGTGCATAATGCCCCAAACTCTAAATGAAGCACCCCCCCTCTGAGTTATCTGACAGAGTCCCCAAGGCTATATATGAATTAGAAAAGGACAAACTTATTTTGGACAGTTGCCTTCACAGTAGCTTTATTTTAATTGTGTACATTAAGACTGCAGTGCTGGCTGATTTCTGAATTCTGAGGCCAAAAGCCTTGAGTGGCTGTGGCAGTTATTAATCTTAGATATCACTGAGATAGAATACTTAATTTTAAATGTGAAAGCAGTCATTCAATCCAACTTCCTATTTTCAGCTATGTGAATACATCTTTTTTTTCTTATGTTCAATTACTTTAATTTTTATTTAAAGTTTTGTTTATACATGTCTCTAAAAGTTTCTCCAAAATTATAATATATAGTAGTATCATATGTTGCTCATTTATTTATTAGAATTTCCCAATTATATTGAAAAAATGTCCAGTCCACAGAAAAATGGGGAAAGAAAATCATAGGACTATCCATATATTCTTTTACCTACTTTCATCAATTGTTAACTTGTGACTTCATTTGCACTATTTCTTCCTATCTCTGTATTTCTATATATACTACTACTCCTGTATTTCTATATAAATACACATATTATGTTTCCATACTGAAATATTTAAGAGTAAATTGTAGACATCATACTACTTCATCCCTGAATACTTCAACATATATATCTTCTAAGAACAAGGATATTCTCCCATATAATCACAATTCCATGGTCATATCCAAGAAATTTAACAGTGATATGATACTATTATCATTCATATTTTTTCCAGAATATCCAGCATAGCTGGTTTTTATAAATTTTTAATGGATGATTCAAGGACATGCACTGCACAAATATGCTGTTTTTCAAATTAGCAAATAAAAGAAGTAAATGAAGTAGAAAATTTCCCTTCTATAGAAGCAACCTGAATGACAGTGTTACTGTGATCATTGTGTAACGCTTACATGGAATTAACTATAAGGACCTAGTAGAGGAGCACTGGTTTTTTCAATCGAGAGTTCATGGACATATAATAAAGTGCATAAGATGCACCACGATATTTTACATATATATTAATCATGTAACCAACACCCAGATCAGTAATATAGAGATCATTTCCAGTATTCCATAAGATTCCACGTGCCCCTCCCTAGTCTGTCCTCTTGGCTCTAGGTAACTACTAGTCATCAGTTATGCTTGTTTCTGAATTACATATAAATTGAATCATGCTGTAAGAAATTTTTTTGTGTCTGCTGTTTTTTTTTTTTCACTCAACACAATATCTATGAGATTTATGCATGCTGTTAAGTGTGCTAGTTCATTCTTCTTTTCTAATTGCTAAGTTGTATTCCATTTTATATACTACAATGTACTTACTCATTCTTCTGTTGCTGAGCATTTGAGTTACTATCTGAGTTTATCTATTATGTGCAGAGCTACTATAAACATCCTTGTGTGTAACTTTTTGTAGACATAAGCATTCATTTCTCTTAGATATATACCCAGGAGTGGAACTGATGGTGCACAGGGCAGATATGTGTATACTTTGATATATACATACTACCAAAGAGTTTTCCAAACTGGATGTGCCATTTTATCTTCCTTCTAGCAATATGGGAGTTCCAGTTATTCCACATCCTTGCCAGATCTTGGTTTTTTCAATCTCTTTTAATTTTAGTCATTCTAATGAGTGTGTAGAGGTATTTCATTGTAATTTTAATATACATTTCCCTGATGAATAAATAATGCTATTGAACACTCCTTCTTATACTTATTTGATACCTTTTTTAGTAAAGCTCCCATTCAACTCTTTTACCTGTTTTAAAATTGGATTGTTTGTATTTTTCTTATTGATTTGAAAGGACTATTTAAATTCTGGATATAAATCCCTTTGAGATAAAACAGAAAGTTTATTGAGAGTCTCTCAGTAAAAACAAAAAGACTTTTAATTGAAATTATATCATGTGGTAGCATAGAGTGCCTGATTTGCTCATTTTATGAAAAGAGAAATAATCCAGTCTCAGTCTGCATAGTTACTCTACTTGAGCAGAAAAGAGATAGTGTGTTTTAATTTTTTTTTTTTGGTAAATAACAAAGGAAATGTTTGGACATGTAGAGTGATAGTCCCACAAGTATTTGCATTTATCTTCTTTACACAAATAGTCTTCCTTTTAGGCAACTAGAACTCTATATACATGTACTTGGTAGGCTGAGATAAGCAACAGGATCTCCTGGGAACTGTATGATAATTCCATTTTACTACAGTCATGACAGCATTGGTTAGGAGATGAGGAAAGGCAAAGAAACGATTCTTTTTCTTTTCTCAAAGCCCTTCCAAGGTATAGAGCAGCATGAAACTTTTCCTTGGTCTAGTTGGAATGTTTAATTTATTGCTAAAGGGGCAGTTGGCACTAAACCAAATAGAAAACTTTTAAAGTAAAGATTTTTCCAAGGGCCACATTATTGTGGGTAGTAACACTCTAATGTTGTAGACCATTTTGCAAGTGATTTTCACACAACTTAGTGATGCCTGCACACAAGATGTACTTGGAATTCAGATGAAATCTGATTGGACTAGGGATGGAAACAACTGCAACTTGCATGCCACCCTTTGTGGCCTTCATGCCCGTGGTAGATAATGTTGTTGGACCATAACACTTTTCCAGTGAGTCCAGCCTCAGCGAGCAGCTGCTCCTGTTCAGTCTGAGTTGCCACTTAAGATAGGATCTATCTGCCATTCTTAAATTAAACAGGACACAATGAGCAGGTATAGAAAGGGAAAATAAACCACAGAAAACAGCTTGAAATGCACAAGAGGTAATATGGAGTAGCCATAGTATTTTCCTTCGGTAATGACCCATGAGGGGTACATGGGCTGATTATATATGTACATATATTTGATTCCTGAATTAAAAAAAAATTTCCAGCTAGGATGGCAGTCCCCCTCTTCCCTGGATGCTGCTTTTCTGAACAGTCTGGCCAAACAAAAAGTGGATTACCTGCTTCCACACTGGCCAAAGCTATTTACTAAGCCCTGCACACATATATAGAATAGTTCTAGAAAACACTGTTATATATTATTATTTCTACTCTTCTGTTGGTCATTTCTTCATATCTTCTTTTTTCAGTTTTATCTACCCATTAGCACATAATGTGCTTTTAATTGCAATCACAACTTTATTTAGCACCTGGTGATATAATGGTGAGATAGTGATGTATGAGTGTGGAACATGTGGTAATTTATAGTTGACAGAATGTTTTTTTAAATACATTGTTCTGGTTACCTAGTGCTGCTCTGACAAGGATATACCACAAATGGGAAGTTTGAACAAACAGGAGTTTATTCTCTTACAGTTTGGGGGCTAGAAGTCTGAGTTCAAAGTGCTGGGCTCTAGGAGCTGGGTGGAAGCCCCTCAACCTTGGGCTTCAGCTATGTCCCCTGCTCCCAGCCCACTGAAGCTAGAGGATTTTCTTCACTCAGGCAGCTGCTGGCTGCTGAGGTTGACAAGTAAAAAGGCATAGTTTTGATGTTACCAAACCACACGGCAGGCCATTAACTCTAGTTCTTTGTAAGTCCCAAGGTCGGCAGAGCATGGCAAGCTGCTGTACAATGACACGGCTACATGCAGGGTTCAAGCGTGCCATAAACTAGAGGCCATTCCCAAAGCTGCTTCTTTTATACAGGAAGCAGACCACACACCCAAAGGTAGCTACTCAGCTGTTCACAGTAGATTCCGCCATGGAGTTGATTACCAGTCTCATCATGGGGAATAACTACATCCAGCTGCCCAACCACTCAACCAGGCCTAGACAAGTTGACACACAAACTTAACCACCACATACATTTTATATATATGTTATGCATTTATATATGCATATTTTATACATTATCTAAACCAAATTTAATACCTGTTACCATCCTGTAAGATAGTATTATCTCCCTCTTACAAAAGAAAGAAACTGAGACTCAGAAAAATTGAACAGTTTTTCCAAGGATATTACAACTAATAAGTGGTCAAAATTAGTCTCAATACCAAATTTGAGGTTTAACCCCAAGTTGTCCCATATCTCCTGGCTTTCTAAATACAAATAGGTCATGCAGTGACAGAGGAGGCATGCAAGCCCAGGGGCAGGCCAGATCCCTCAAAACCCCAGAACTTCATCCCACCCAAACCAAAACCAAACTCACTGCCATTGAGTAGATTTGACTCATAGTGACCCCTCCTTGGGTTTCTGAGGTAGTATCTCTAAGGAAGTAGATTGCCTAACCTTCTTTCCGAGGAGTGGCTGGTGGGTTTGAACCACCAGCCTTCTGGTTAGTAGTCAAATGCCTTAGGCACTACTCCACCACAGCTCCCTCAGGGAGGAAAACAAAGAGAGGTAGCTCATTCTTTCCATAGCACATTCCTGTGAGGCCTTCAGCTTTCTCATTCCTTGCTCTAAGTGACAAGTGGCTTCGAGTTTCTTTGTCATTATCACAATGATAGTGATACCAGTTCATTATCAATTTTCAGGAATAGAGTTAGAAAGAATGTCTGTTTATTTGCTGGAAGGTCAAAGTATTGAAGGCGTTTGTATGTGGCTGTCTCTCAAGATATTTAATAATAAACTTCCAAATTGTTGAGCACATTGGAACTTAAGGAGTTCTGTCCACATGATTGCAGTTAATATGTGCTAGAAATCTCTGATATGGTCATTATTTTCCTTATTTAATTTCTGAGGACCTGGTGCTCAGAAAGGGTAAGTGGCCTATCCAAGTTTGAGCAGTAAGAAAGCAGTAGATCTAGAACTTGAACGAGGTCTTCTGAGATTCAGCAATTTCAGCAGCCAAACCAGGGTTTATAAGTGAAGGCAGATTTGGGATGGGGCCAACTTTTATATACATTCATCTTCAGTGAATCATGTGGTCAGTAGACTATATTTTGAGAAGCGTTGGTAAAAAATCTTACTACATTTTTTACTTTAGAATTTTTGAGTCATCAATTTTGACAAGCATATAACAATTGGAATTTCCTAAAAGCAAAAAACCCTTCCAACCAAACACCAGTGATTACCTGTTTTTCTACTTTTTCTCCTGTTAAAGAAACCAGTTAAACATTTGAAAGTAAATGAAGACAAAAATATATGACCCATATTCTAAGATTATGGTAAGAACTCATTACAGATGGAAGACAGACTAACAGGTCTTACACATCTCCAAGGGGGTGAACATTTTACTATTAAATGGATCTTTTGTGTTTCCTGGTGCTGTGAACCATGTGAATGAAAGGAGATACAAATTTAGGAAACTTATAGCAGGGAAGAGTCTGAGTGAGGACTAAGTAGAGAATGAGAAAGATTTGTCAGTGTTTTCAGTGAAGTATGATGGCAGCTAGCATATGGTGGTCTGGAGAATAGTCCTTCCCATAATTTTAATGAACATGTACTATGTGCTCAGTACCATGAGCAAATTAAAGTGTCTGGTGATGTCATTGCTACAGAGGAGAAAAGATGACTACACTTAAGATAATTGAAGAATTATATAATGCAGCATGCAACAAAGTTCCAGAATATGTGGCACAGCCCATAAGTCAAGCAAGAGTTGATCTCAAGGAGATGAAGGGTGGGCTGGTGCAGGTTGACAGAGCTTCACCAATGAGGTGGGCTAAGCTGAGGCCTGAAGGATGCAGAGGGTTGCTGGGTGGTAGAAATGGTTAACTATTAACTTCCAAGATGTCACTTTGAACTCACCCAGTGGCACCACAGAAGAAAGACCTGGTAATCTGCTTCCATAAGATTATAGCCAAGAAAACTCAATGGAACAGTTAGTTCTACTATAGAGTGGAGCTGGGAAGGGGAATTTCAGAACAGTGGGGTCAGCTGCAGCAAACAGTCTGAGGTAGAAATTAGAATGGCACCTCTAGAAGTCACCATTAGAGAGGACTATGGTGGAACATAGGAAGTGATGTCATGAAACATTTTTAAAGCTCTAAAAAACTACAGAATCTTTCCATTTAGGAAGAAAATGCAGTTTTCAGAACCCCAAACCATGTCAACTCTTTTCATTGTCATTTCAGGCGAGTGTGTTCAACACCTGGAAACCCATGTGGGTTGTATTATTAGAAGATGGAATTGAATTCTATAAGAAGAAAAGTGACAATAGTCCCAAAGGAATGATCCCCTTGAAAGGAAGCACTCTGACTAGCCCTTGTCAGGACTTTGGCAAAAGAATGGTGAGTTGGCATCACTAGCCACAGGGAACATCTTGTCAAGCCCTGATCTGACAAGGGCACAGCCTGCAACGTGGATGGTGCACCCTGAGCCAGTCCCTCCCATCACACTCTGCCCTGGGCTTTGGATCTGGAACCATGAGAACTAAGCACTTTCAGAGCAAGGTTGGGTCAACTGCTCTGCTTCATAAGGGGCTTCAACCCCTTGAAAGGTGTCATTCCTAATGGATGTGTTTTGATTTTCAGTTTGTGTTTAAGATCACTACAACCAAACAGCAGGATCACTTCTTCCAGGCAGCCTACCTGGAGGAGAGAGATGCCTGGGTTAGGGACACCAAGAAAGCCATTAAATGCATTGAAGGAGGCCAGAAGTTTGCGAGGAAATCCACCAGGAGGTCCATTCGACTGCCAGAAACTATTGACTTAAGGTGAGTTTCTGTTTGCTTTCTCTCTGTCCTTTCTTTTATTTTTATTTTTTATTTTGTGATTTGGGTGAAAGTTTACAGAGCAAATTCACTTTCATACAGCAGTTCACACACACTTTGTCTCATGACATTGGCTACAATTTACCCCAATGCAACAGCTCCCCTCCCACTTCCTCCTGATAGTTACCTTTTCCCTGTGTCCATCCCTCCATGCACCCCTGCCCCCGAGCTGTCTCCCTGTTCATAAAAAGCCCTTCTTTCTCCCATGATTGTTCTCTCCAAGGAGTGTATCTACCTCAGGTAAATGTTCAACTCACATGCCTGCCTTTTGTTTGGCTGGAAGCCACAGGTGTGGGTTCAATTCCAGACCTGAAGGGCAGCTAGGGGCCATAGTCTCAGTGGTTCCACCAGGCTCTATCAGACCAGAAACCTGGTCCCCCCCCTTTTTTTTCCCAATGATTTTGAGTTTTGTTCAACATTCTCCCTCTCTATCAGGATCTCCTACATAGATCCCCCTCTGAGTGGTTGACACTTGTAGCCGGGCACCATCTAATTCTTCTGGTCCCATAGTCATATAGACTGTGGATCATATGGCCTAACGGTCACTTGGAATAATTGTTTCCATGAATCTTTGGTTTTCTTCATTCTTCTTTGCTCTGGATGAGGAGAAACCCATCATTGCATCTAAATGGCTGCTTGCGAGCTTTTAAGATCCCAGTCACTACTTGCCAAAGTAGGAGATGGAACAATGTTTTGTGTAGTATGTTATGCCAATTGAGCTTGATGTCCCCTGTGACTATGGTCCGAGCCCACAGGTTCAACTACTTGGTCCCTCTGGATAGCTGGCTATGACCAAGAAGTGACTATAACCTCGTCCCTTGTCAGCTCTACTATACCCCTGGGAATTCTTAAAGAACATACAAATACACTCATAGAACCATTGTCTGCCAACCCTATACATGGTCTTGGTTACAATCCCACTACATAGACATACCTAATAGTTCAGCCTGTCCACCCATCTATCTACCCATATACACGTTTGCCTTCACTGACAATGCAATACTGTATGTTCTGCCCTGTTGTTGTTGTTGTTGTTTGCCGTCGAGTCAGCCCCAACTCATAGCAACCCCTCCTTGGGTTTCTGAGGCAGTATCACTATGGAAGTAGGATTGCCCAACCTTCCTTCTGAGGAGTGGCTGGTGGGTTTGAACCACCAGCCTTCTGGTGAGCAGTCAAGTGCCTTAGGCACTATGCTACCAGAGCTCCTATGTTCTTCCCTATCCTATTTTTTTTTCCTGCCCCAAGGCTTGCTTTGGCCACTTCTGACATGTTTTATATCTTCCATCTTCTCCTGTCATGGAAGTCTTTTTTTTCTAGGAAGCTCTTTTCTTCCCAGTTGTTTTGCTTTTACTACATCAAGGATACCCTGAAACAGTAGCCTTGTCAGGAAGAAGCCCATGATGGCTGCTTAAATGTCCAACAGGGATTCTGTTTACATGGTGAGGGGTGGTCCTTGAGAGGGAACTGAAGACACCCTTCCCATAAGCCTAACCCGGGGCTTGATATATTTTAGGAATCTGATAAAATATGAGAATTAAATTTAGTGAAACTGAGCAGCTTCCCTCACCAAAGAGACTTTCTGGTAAAGAAACAAGAGGTGGAATCTAGACTAGCTGCATCTGCTGGCTGGTGACATTGCTGGTCACATCTGTCAAAGCTATGGGGAAGGATGCTCTGGCTACCTGGAGCCACAGGATACATGGAAGTAGCATTCTGTTTGTTGTTTGGGGATAATCTCATGAGGACCTTTTTCACTTATTACTTCAAGGACAAAAATTTTTGCCTTCTTACTATTTTTAGGGTAAGAGGTAAGCTCAGTCTTAATGTTCACCTTGGAGACAAATGGGTACACCTTCAAATGCTTGCACTTGAAGATCCTTAAAGAACTGGGACATGAGGATTGAGGACCCTTAAAGATCTAGAATGTGAGGATGTCAGGCTCTGACTGGGTATGGAAAATAGGTCCCAACAACATTTATTGTTTGGCCTCTAACTGGTTACAGCTCTCTACTTCAGGCAGAAGGAGTTAAGTGACCAAAAAGATTTATAAATTCAAAATACATTCAGTATTTTCTTAGCACATTTTGCTAGGTAGTGTGCAGGCCATAGAGTTAGGCACATATAAATGCTGTTGTGTACTTGAGGAGCTCTGGTAGCATGATGGTTAAAGCATTTAACTGCCAACCCAAAATTGGTGGTTTGAACCCACTAGCTGCACCGTGGGAGAAAGATGAGGTAGTCTGTTTCAATAAAGATTTACTGCCTTGGAAATCCTAAGGGGCAGTTCTACTCTGTCCTAAAGGGTCACTATGAGTCAGAATAAATATGATAGCAGTGGTTGTAACTACTTAGGATGTGGTTGATGGGGAGATTAGACTCAGGACCACCTGGGGAAAGGGAGCTTGTGCCCAGAGCCAGCCTTTCCAAGGTGATGACTCCCAGAGAGGACATGCCATTCTGAAATGCTCACCACTCACCTGTCTGTTTTCATCTCTGTGCAGTGCCTTGTATTTGTCTATGAAAGATGCTGAAAAAGGAATAAAAGAACTGAATCTTGAGAAGGACAAGAAGATTTTTAATCACTGTTTCACAGGTAAAAGGACTTGCAAGCATGAAGTGGGGTGACTGGGGAAGGTGATGTGGAGCTCTGCCTGGGTGTGAGGTAGGGATGTGGAGCATGATCGGGAGCCACATGAGAACTAAATTTCCCCAGTGTAGAAACAGAGAGAAGGGTAGCAATGATTTGGTTGTTCAAGAAAGTTTTAGGAGTTCCAGATGTAGCAATAGAAAGATCTCCCCCCACCCCCAGTAAATGGCATTATGATGAGAGTTGCTGGCAGCAGACACAGAGTTAAGTAAGATGTGATCCTTGCTACTGTAAGTAGGGGCCAAGAGCATAAAATATAAGATTTAAAGGACAATATTAGGATGTCACATGGATGCACAGGGTCAGGCACTAAGTACTAGGAGCTTAGGCAGTATGGTGTATAAAAAACAAAAACAAAAAATGCCAAACTCACTGCCATCGGGTCATTGCCGACTCATAGCAATCCCCATTGGGTTTCCAAAGCTACAAATCTTTATGGAAGTAGATCACCCCGTCTTCTTCCCCAGAGTGGCTGGTGGGTTTGAACTGTTGACCTTCCAGTTAGCAGTCAAGTACCTTATCCACTATGTCACCAGAACTCCTTAGGCAATATGGTATAGTGGTTAAAAACATGTTCTTTAAAGCCAGGCTGTTGTCGGTTCAAATCCTGGCTCTATAAGTTACTAGGTATAAAACCTTGGACCAATTACTTAACCTTTCTTTGCTTCTCTTTGCTCATCTACAAAATCGGGATAATCATAGTACACCCACCTTATAGACTTGCTATAATGTGCTTAGGACAGTGCCTGGCACATAAGAAGTGTGATATGGTCAAGCACTCAACGTTTTTATTACAACCAAAGCTGCACATGTCTCATAATCAGTTCTGTGAGTTCAGAAAAAGGGGTGAAAAAGTGGTGGTGCTGATGCTTGGGAGAGTAGAATATCATTATGTATTTGTAAAGAACATTTCTGATGAGGAGGCCAGGCAAGAATGGTGAGGATAAAGCTGTGGAGGTAGAGAAGGGCAGAATGTACATCCAGGTAAAGGAACTGGCCAGCCTGGTAGGAGCAATGATGTTTCATTAAAAATCCAGTTGCCATCAAGTCGATTATGACTCATGGTGAGCCCACGTATGTGAGAGTAGAACCAAGCTCCGTAGTGTTCTCAGTGGCTGAGCTTTTGGACGTAGATTGTCAGGTCTTTCTTCCCAGGCGTCTTGGGATGGACTAAAACTGACAGCATTTCTGTTAGCAGACAAACACATTCACCATTTGTACCATCCAGGGACTACAAAGGTACATTATAGGGGTAAGGTGGGTAAAATGAGAGGTAAAGTTTGGGACCAGGCTTGTCAGATGCCAGGCAGGGCTTACCTTCATTGGCAGGAGAGGTCAAGGGAGAAAACTCTATGAAGATACAATAGACATAGAATGTGAGGACATCTAGTCAACAGATAATCCATGAAAATGGTCCAGGTCAGGATCAGCAAGGTGAAGGTGAAAAAAGCATGACATGGGGTAACAAAGTAGTACCCCATGGGAATTTGGCCTTAGAAAGTTAAGGCAGTAGCCAGTTAGATTAGGAAAGTCTGGGCTGAGATTTGGGACCAAGGTACCATGCCATGGGCAAATGGTAAGGGAAACTGGCAAGAGCAAGGCAGGGCTCCCACTCTAGCAGGACTGAGGTAAAGGGAACTAGGAGGAGGTTTGAAGTGTAGTCCCAGAGTATGGGGTTAGAATTTCCTAAGTCCTTTCCATCGAATGTCAAAGTAAATCTTAGAAATTCAGGTGGTATGGAGCTTTCTTATGGAAGTCAAGTGGTCTCATCAGGGAGATGAAGTCTGTGGTAGAGACTGGGACCCAGGTAGTACTACACAGGTCAGAGGACCTTAAATGTTAGGTAATAGGGAAACTAGACTCAACTTTACAGAAGTAGACTGCCTCATCTTTCTTCTACAAAGAGGCTGGTGGGTTCAAACTGCTAAACTTTTTGGTTAGCAGCCAAATGCTTTAACCCCTATGCTACCAGAACTCCTGGTACATAGTGGGTAAGGCATTTGGCTGCTAACCAGAAGGTTGGTAGTTCAAATCCACCAGCTGCTGTGTGGGAGGAAAATGAGGCCTTGGAAACCCAATGAGGGTTGCTATGAGTTGGAATCAACTCAATGGCAGTGAGGTTTTTGTTTGTTTGTTTAGGCTTAACTTGCCTTTCAAGCTTCAGTGTGCCTTGTTGAATAAGCTTGAGATCTTGGGTTAGGACCTGGTTTAGGTGTCACTTAAGCCCTAATGTTATTTAAACTCTCTAAGACTTAATTTTCTTATTCTCAAAATGAGATCTGTAATTACTGCCCTACTTTGTTTACAGGGTTATTGTTAAGAATTAAAAGCAATAATGCAGTATCCGTTAGTTGATGTTATAGAGAAAGAAAAGTGCACAAGAGTTTTCCATATATGAAATTCATGGAAAGCTCACTAACCAGTTGCTCTTGTCGTGCTTTGAGGATGGCAATAACCTTACTGCTCTTGCTTGTATGACCCTAGGGCTCACTGGCTAGTATGTTGGCTCCCCCCACACCATTTTTCATACAAAGCTTGATGGTAGCCAGCTATATAATTCAACTGATGGGTTAATTTCATTTAATTCTCTTCACCATCCTATCATGAGGCAGAAGGTTGCTTAAATGACTTCTTAAGTTCTCATTAGACCTGCAAAGGTGTGATAATCACTCCAAGTGATGAAATCAAATTTACATTTATGACACATCTGATATGTTTAGAGTGCCCAGGTGGTGCAAACTTTTAAAGCTCTTGCGGTAACCAAAAGGTAAGCAGTTTGAGTCTACCCAGAAGCTCCTTGAAAAAAGTTTTCTGGTGATCTACCTCCAAAAAATCAGCTGTTGAAAACCCTGCAGAGCACAGTTCTAATCCGACACACCTGAAATCACCACAAGTCAGAATCAACTCGATGGAGTCTGTTTTTGTTTATGATTGGCAACTGTTTTTATGATTATATTACTTTGCTTAAGAACTCGCAATGGCTCCTCACTGCCGAATTTCTTAATGTGCCATCAAAGCTCTCCCTACCCTATGCTGTGCCTTCCTGTCATTCCCTTGTGCTTGCTTTCTGCCAGCTCCTCCTCCTCACCCACAGGGCTGCTTCATGCCTGCGTGCATCTGTTCAGTGGTGCTGCTCCCTCAGCATGTGCTGGTTCCTCACAGCCCCTGCCTCATTTTCTTGGCAACCACCTACTCATTTTTTAAGACTTGCCCCAGTGTCACTTCCTCTATGACTCTTTTCCTGACAGTCGGGCACAACATGGCCTTCTGCCACTACCCCTCTTGATGATTCCTGCAGGTTTGACCCGGTAGCCCCACCACTAGAACAGAATACTTGTTCCAACACTTACTTGTTTATCACCCATGTTTGTTTCAGATTCCTTAAGTGTAGCATCCCCAACCCATCACAATGCCTAGCCTCTAGTAGATGCTCAGTATGCTTCATTAATGGAATAAATGAATGGATTAGTAAAAAAAAGTATTTTTATGACATATGTGTTGCCTCCTTAAGTGGAATATAAAACCATTTGCTGTCGTGCTGACTCCAGCTCATGGTGACCCCATGAGCTGTTTTGATTTTTTGGGCAGAGATTGTCAGGCCTTTTTTCTGAGGTGTCTTGGACTCAAATTGCCACCCTTTTTGTTAGTCGCCACACATTGTTAACCATGTGCACCACCCAAGGGACTCCATAAGCAGCATGCAGATGTTTAGAAAACCCCTTACACTGGTTACTTTTTTTGCAGGCATTTATCTCACTAATTTCCCTCTTTCCTCTTGGAATAATAGGGAAGGTGTGATGAGCCACACACTTGGGTGCCCTGGAGCCGGTTCAGGGTGATTGTCAGGGTCTTGTTCTTTGGTAACAAAGAGTTAACCCTCCTTTTGGTGGCCCCTTCCAGGTACCTGTGTCATCGACTGGCTGGTATCCAACCAGTCTATTCGAACTCGCCAGGAAGGCCTCATGATTGCTTCCTCACTGCTCAATGAAGGGTACCTGCAACCTGCGGGAGACCTGTCCAAGACTGCAGTAGATGGCACTGCTGAAAATCCTTTCCTGGACAACCCTGATGCATTCTACTACTTTGTAAGTGAGATAAGCAACCCATCTATCATGGTGTGATTGGGCTGCCTGGGCAGATTCTAGGTTGATTTCTGTTCTTATTCAGATATGTGAAAAAAGGACCCAGTCCTACGGAGAGCTGTTAGGGGTCAAGAGATTAGTCAGGGAGATCAAGGAAATATCTGAAGCCTCAAAGCCCATTTGGAACTTCTATTACACCAATGCTTCCCAGACTTGACAGCTGTCCCTCTACACAATTCCTTCCATGTTTAAATTAATCAGTTTATGGGAAACTATTATTTACTTGATCTTTTCTTTAAATTGACTTACTTATTAAACTTGAATGACTCTATCCTTATCTTATTCATTAATTCATTTATAAAACTTTATTAGGCCCTAGTACATGCCAACAGAGCCCTGGTGGCAAATAGTTAAGTGCTCAGCTGCTACTTGAAAGGTTGTTAGTTCACACCCACGCAGTAGTCCCATGGAAGAAAGACCTGGCCATTGCTCCCATAAAGATTACAGCCTAGGAAACCCTATGGGGCAGTTGTACTCTGCCCTCTAAGTTTGCTATGAGTTGGGATTGACTCAACAGCAACACAACAACACTACAGTACATGCCAAGAACTTTCCTAAACACAGAAGGAATTGTGCAGGGGGCCAGCTGTCAAGTCTGGGAAGCATTGGGGTAATAGAAGCTACAAATGGGCTTTGAGGCTTCAGGTATTTCCTTGAAAACAAAACACAGAAAGTTTGAACTGCCATGGAGTTTCCTTTCTGAGAGGAGGATATATAAAATCACGAGTGGTTTGCTAGTTGTATTTTCCGAAAGACACATAAAAATTTACAACTATTAATACAAAAATTGTTCATCCACATTACCTCCTTCTATCAGCTTACGTTTTTCCACAGTATGCTTACCACATGTTCAGGTTGGGAAACACAGTATTGCACAACATGTCTCTAACCTTGGGCCATGTGAGAAATCCCACAACAGCAGGTGTTTCAGGGGATTTTGACAGCTTTGTTTCTACTCTGAGTTAGAGACTAGAAGTTAGGAAGCTGTGTAACAGAACCATCTATTTTACCACAATGAAGTAAGTGTCTCAGAGAGACTTTCATTTCTCATTTGGGGGAAGTTTCACTGTCAGTATTATTTTATTATTTTTAAGACCTTTAATCTGGTTATACATAGTCATTTAAATGCAGATTCTAAAAATACCACCACAGTGGTTCCTCTGCTATAGTTGGGAGATCCCAATTCCCTCCTGATCTCAGAGGATGAGGATGGAGGCCTGCTCTCAGTCTTCTCAAAGCATGAGAGGAGGCAAAATGTGGCAAGAGAGATGGTATTGCACGGTGTCTTTTAAATTAGCTCACTTTGTTTCAATGATCCAGTCATGATGTCCCGTGAGAATAAAAGCTTTGAAGGCAAAAATGTGTACCACAGGGGAGGTTAAGGTAGACTTAGAGTATAGCTTAAGAACCCAAGAAACTGAAGGGATATTGAAGATTTCAGTTCACACCTGAATGAGGAGAGGAGTGGAACAGAATGTAAAAATTAAAAAAAGGGGAAACTTGCTAACCAATGATAACCCTTAAAATTCAAATTGGGATATGCACAAGAAGCGGAAGGAGAAGGAGGAGTGGAACTTGTTGAATGGAGGTGACGGGGAGGGGGAGTTGGCACATGTAATGACACACCTGAGACTGGAAAAATGAACGTGCTCTTTGGTTTCCCAACAGCCAGACAGTGGGTTTTTCTGTGAAGAGAATTCTAGCGATGATGATGTGATTCTAAAAGAAGAATTCAGAGGGGTCATTATCAAGCAAGGATGTTTACTCAAGCAGGTGAGTGGCCACGACTATTCCCTTCTACTTTTACTCCCTTATCATGTCCTTTTTATTTCTAAATTACCAAATGGTATTTAGTTTGCTTAACCAATGTGTTGTCAACTGCCTTAGAGTCATCTCTGATTCATGGAGATCTTATATATAACAGAACCAATTTAACCAAAAACCAACTGGAATGTGAAAAACAGAGTGAAAGATAGGAAAATAGATAAGTAGATGATGAAAGTGGCATTAGGTCTGGAGAAATACGGAAATGCCTCTTTTATCAATATCACAGGAGAAAAAGAAGTTTCAAGAGAGCTATTACTCTTCTTATTAGCTGGAGGAAATAAACTGGTTAAGAGATGCCATCCAAAAGACAGATATGTTTATGGTAAATGTACGTCCATGCTCTGGTGGTGTAGTGCCTAAGGCATTTGACTGCTAACCAGAAGGTTGATGGTTCAAACCCACCAGCCACTCCTCGGAAGGAAGGTTGGGCAATCTACTTCTGTAGTGATATCGCCTCAGAAAGCCAAGGAGGGGTCACTATGAGTCAGATCTGACTGGACAGCAATGGAGTTTTTCTTTTTTTGGTCTCCCTGTAAAATAACCAGGAAATAGGAATAGACAGCTCATAATAGAAGAGTATTATATGTCATTGACAGAAAGGAAGTGACATTGCAGACTGTGGGTAGTGTGTGGCAAGACCAAAATAAAGTATGCTTGAGGCCAGCTCGGCAGGAGCAGCAGACAAAGGTCAAGTCCAGTCTGAAGATATGGACATCATCCTGGGGGGATGTCACAGACAGTTACCAGGTATCCACAGGTACATGCCACTGTCAGTCTAGGAGGCAAGGGCTGGGGTGAACTGAAGAGCTGACAAGGCACATAATCCTAAGCATTAAGGGAAGACAAAGGCTGGAGATGAGAGAGGAAGCCAGGGCCAACGGAAGAAGAAGTAGCAGGAGGACATGGGAATATTCAGGGTGAAACAAATTGATGGTGCATGGTGTCATAGATGCCAAGGCCACTTTACAAGGCCAAATTCTTGCCTTCCTGGCAATGCCATGTGCTATATATAATAGAGAGAACCTGGTTGCTGTAAGGAAATTTATGTGCACCACCTGCAGGCCCCATGGGACTAAGATGGACCCTTAACTTCCAGCTTAGTGACTGATGAGATGCTCCAAGAAGGAAGAACCAAAGCAGAGCACATATTCATTTTTAAAAAGAGGGAATTTAGGAATAGTTAAGATTAGGTAAAGATATGGACTTTGGGTTCCAATGGGAGCAGAGAAATATTAGCACGGAAAATTAACTTACTCCAGTTTTTAAGAAATACACAACAATAATTTAGAAAAAAATCATGGACAAAACTTAATATCTCTTTTATGATAGGGCCACAAATTGACTAGATTAAAGGAAACCCTAGGGGCAGGAACAGCCTATTTAGTAGGGCAGGCTTTGGCAATTGCCCACAGGGCAGAATCTGCCCACATTGGCTCTGCCAAACATGCCTACATTTCTGGTTCTTTGAGTCATGGCTGCCAGAGGGGGCTGAAAGACAAGAGTAACTGGAAGGCGATTTCACTATTTTCTTATTTTAATGTATCCCTTCTATAATTCTGCTAACCAAAAGGTCAGTAGTTTCAACACACTAGCCTCTCTGTGGGAGAAAGATGAGGCAGTCTGCTTCTGGAAAGATTTACAGCCTTGGTAACCATATGGGGCAGCTCTACTCTGTCTTATAGGGTCACTATGAGTTGGAATAGATTTGATGGCACTGGGTTTTGGGGTCTTCTCTAATTCTGTGTTGTTATCAGCTGTTAATGCCTTTTCTTGAATTAGTGGATCAGACAAGGTTCAGTCTAGAGTGGGGTCTGAGAAAACTGAGCATAAGAGGTTGAAAAGGAGGAGACAAAAGTCTAGGCTGGGTTGGAGACATGTCTGTGTAAAACTTCCCAGTAGAGATCCTGGATGGTTGAAAATTGGCTGAGAGTAACCGGTGCCTGAGGTAATGGGGACTGGAAGTAAATTTATGAGTTTTCCTTTATCTTCTTTTACTTGACCTTTCTCTGGTAGCCTGGTGCCTAAGGCACTTGACTGCTAACCAGAAGGCTGGTGGGTTCAAATCCACCAGCCACTCCTTGGAAGGAAGGCTGGGCAATCTACTTCCGTAGTGATACTGCCTTGGAAACCCAAGGAGGGGTCGCTATGAGTCGGGTCTGACTCGACGGCACATAACAACAACAAATTTAACTTGAGCTAGCCCACTTGGTTCACATTCAAATCCTCTGGGAGCTGTTAAAATTACATCCCAGGGTAATTAATCAGAATCTCTGAGTGAGACCCAAACCTCTATATTTTAACAGCTCCCCAAGCAATTTGGTGTGTACCCATAGCTGAGAAATTGTGAACTAATCTTTTTCTTAGAAGTTAATTTATTCTAGTATCAGAATGTTGTTGTTGTTGTTGTTATGTGCCGTCGAGTCAGCCCTGACTCATAGCGACCCCTCCTTGGGTTTCCGAGGCAGTATCACTACGGAAGTAGGATTGCCCAACCTTCCTTCCGAGGAGTGGCTGGTGGGTTTGAACCGCCAGCCTTCTGGTTAGCAGTCAAGTGCTTTAGCCACTATGCTACCAGTATCAGAATATAGTTATTTAAATAGTGATCCAGACAAGCCTCTTTTTTACATGAAGAAAACAGAAATCTATGTGTATTTGGGAATTTTGTTCTTCTATAATATTCTTTCTTTCAATTATTTTTGTTTGAGAGAATTCAAAATTCTCTTCTTGTTGATGTTCCTTTTTAATGTTTCCAATATCTTAGCTCAGTGTTCATTCTGGTTCATATCAGAATCATTTGAGAGAATTTGTAAAAGTTTCTTCTTTATGTTCCACAAAAACTAAACCACCCTGTGCCCCACAGCTGGGAGTTAGCCATAGTTCACCTGCATGGTTGGCTTATCATGGGAAAGGACACCTGTGCTCCACACCTCACACTTGGGAAGTTGCTAGGCAAGAGCTGACAGTCTCTTCTAGTTTTCCACTCTCCCCATTTCAGGGGAAATAATCCTACTTGAGGAATGTAGCTAGTGTGAGAATGAATGAGATTGAACTATGTTCAATATAATTCTTTTTTATATATTTTATTCTGTTATGACAATGAATCAAATATCTCATTCAATTCTCAGCCACACTGTAGATCTGAGAGGGAAGGACATGTATTATATATGCTTTTCTTATTATCTGCTGCAGAGTTCAGTATCTTCCTTGTTCTACAGTAGGCAGTACACACTTTCAGAGAGTGAGTTAAATTGGACATAAGCAGATGATTTGACAGTTCAGCAAGACTTCCTGGAAATCCCAGGCGTGTATGTATTCATCCCTAAAATCCCTTGGGAAATTCTCATTAAATGAAAGGTGGTCAAACCCATTTATTAACATCAAAATCTTCTCCACTTCACATTCTGATGCCAGTGAGGGCTTCAAGGGAATATGGGTTTGGACAGTCTGCTGCTTTCACATCCTCTGTTATCTTCCTCTTCAATTGACTCATGACAACTTGGTCATTACCCAGTAATTGCTTAAGAGAGCGTGAAATGTGTGTCTGCAGGTTAGGAGGAAATGAGGGGGGTGGAAACTTTAGTGTCCTCATCTTATGGACACTAACTAAGGCACACCAAACGCAATTTTAGAAGCTGTTGCTTCATCAAAGTCCTTTCAGACATGATATAACATATCAGAATGTTTTCTTTTTTGTCATATGACTCTACAGGGCAGCTTTCTGGCTCCATTCTTTAGGCAGGTAGAAGACTCTTTAAAAATGACTGAATGTTTGACAAGATCATTTTGGC
>NW_006921652.1:6268694-6297598 GCF_000298275.1 Orycteropus afer afer
CATATTGATAAGAAATGAAAAATATATATCTTCTAGTCTAATAATTTACTTTTTGTCTTCTGGAGTTATTTAAGTCATTTGAATTTTCTATGGAAAATTATAGAATCAGGCTTGTGTCATTTTTCTTTTTTTTAAAAAAAAAAAAAAAAAAACAACTATAAGGTTATTGAAAAAAGTAAGCAATTACAAAGATATTGTAAGCAACTTCCAGGTGCCAGGCACCGTGCAGGGCACTTGGGAAACAAAGATAAACAAGACACAAAGCCTGCCTTCAACACTCACAGTGTACATAATGTCAGGGTTGAATGCTGCCGGGAAAGGCCAGGTTTGGTTCTTTTTTTCATCATGTCTGTCACAGACACTATTTCTTTCTGTTTCTGTTGCTGCTACCTCTGGTTAGTTCCTGATAGTTTTGTGCCTGGATTGCTGCAATCACCCCCTAATGACCTCCTTTTCACTTTATTGCCTTTCCTCTTTAATCTAGTCAATCTTGAACACTGCCCATATTAACCTAGCTAAAATTAACAAATGCTACTAAAAAGCCATCAGCAACACCCCCCACCTGGTATTTTTCCTAAATCCCTGACTACTTTTCCAACGTTGGTCTGCTGCTCTTCATTAATCCCATGTTCTAGCCAGACTGGTCTTCTTTATCAATACCCAGATTTGTCTTTTGCATTCCCAAGTTTGCTTTTTGGTTATTGATTGTTTTCACTCTTCTTTCTCACACATTTAAATTCTGTGTGTCCCACATGGATTCGTGGAAGTCAAAGCCCACAGTTACATATTCTTCATTTAATTCCTTTGAAAGCCTTCATCTATACCAATTATTTTATTTTGGCATTTGCTAATTTATATTTGCACATAGATTATAAACTCTTGGAAGAGCAGGGCCATGTCTTAAAACCTCTTGGTATTCCTCACATTGACTCACATAGGATGTTGTATATAGTTAGTAACCTGTTGACATCAAGTTGACTCTGACTCAAGGTGACCCTGTGTGTGTCAGAGTAGAACTGTCCACAAGGTTTTCAGTGGCTGATTTTTGGAAAGTAGATTGCCAGGCCTTTATTTGGAGTTGCCTCTAGGTAGACTCAAACCTCAAACCTTTCAGTTAGCAGCCAAGCATGTTAACCATTTGCACCACCCAGGGCCTCCCGTCATACATAGGGTTGGAATTTGATTCTCCTGGAGTTATATTTCATCTTTTCTTTCTTTACTCAATTCAGGAAAGAATATTATGTAGCTACTATGCATACAAAGCGATGTTAGGAACTCATCATTCCTTTTCTTTTTGGTGCTGGATACAGGGCCATAGGAGGAAAAACTGGAAAGTGAGGAAGTTCGTTTTGAGAGAAGACCCAGCATACCTACACTACTATGACCCTGCTGGGGTAAGATTCTGTGGTGAACAAATTCATTCGACTAAGAGCCTCCACTGCATTTATTAGCCGGGCTACCCTCTCTTCTTTCCGCTCTGTTGATATCCTTTTCCTCTCTTCACTCTCTCACTTCTTATGTTTCCCTCTTCCACTCTTTTCTACTCTTTCTCATTGCTATAAGCTGAGATCTTAGACCTTGGAGGTCAACATAAAATCAAATATGAAAGAAAATATCATTATACTATCATTTCTTTAGTCAGTGCAATGCAATTTTTGTTTGTCTCTTTGTTTACCCCAATCTGATATGTTCAGGGGGTACTATATCAGTCTAACATTTACTCTTAGCTTAATATCCAAAAAAGTGATTAATTCCTCTCTCATGTCAACTTGGATGAGAACATTGCTTAAGTCTGCAATTTGAGTTTTAGTTATTTAGGAGCAGGATTTTCCTTAAGAAAATAAGACAATTCTCTAGAGATAATTCTGTCCAAGTTGGTTCTCAGCCTCTGTTTGCAGTGCACGGCTCTTTGATTTCCTCCTGGAAGTACTATACTACTACATCAGTTGGATGGAACAATGAGCTCTGGAAACATGTATTTCATTAATGGGATAGTGGGATGTGGTGACAGCAGCTTCTTCACCTCCCCTGCCATTCCTCCAGTTTTGAAGCCTGGATTGATTTGAGTCTTCTTATTCTACCTCCCAGACCCTACTAAAGTAGAGGCTTGAGGATCTGGAAGGACTGTAGATCTGAAACAGGCTTCCTTTAATCTCCTTCTGCTCTTATTTATTCTGGGGGCCTGAGCTATACCAGAGAGAGTCTATGTGGCTTCTGCACCAACTGGGTGAGGTATACTCAAATAATGTACATTGGAAACATGAGGAACAACCCTCTCTTCTCTAGGGCGAAGAACCACTGGGAGCAATTCACTTGAGAGGTTGTGTGGTGACTTCAGTGGAAAGCAACCCAGATGGTAAGAATAAACCTCTGTGAGAGGCATCTCTTTCTTTCACACATAAACAAACAAACAAAACTCACTGCCAGTGAGTTGATTCTGACTCATGGTGACCCCCTTTGTATTTATGAGACAGTAAATCTTTATGGAAGTAGATCACCCAGTCTTCCTTCCACAGAGTGGCTGGTGGATTTGAAGGATCAACCTTCTGGTTAGCAGTCAAATGCCTTAGGCTCTATGCCACCAGAGCTCCTTCCTAAACCAATAGCACTCAATCAGACATCAGTGTGAACACGTCTACGGTCTGTGAACCTTGGAGATACCAAGAGTTATTCTTTCCCAACTCCTGGTTCTCTGGGCCTTGGGGAGTTGGAGTGACTTTGTGGATGTCTTGAGTAAATCCTTGAGCAGTGCTGAGAAAATCTTATCATCTCACAACTGGTTTAAATATTATCTCCTGATTTCTATAATTGAGCAGTTACATTCTGTAAAGGGAGTCTTTTATATACGTAGGACAGGAAATATCCCAAGACAAAAGGAACATTTGTGCAGTTTGGTGAGTGGAAATTGCAGCTGGGTTAGAGTTGGATGCGTGCTAGTAAGTTAGCTATATGGTATTGGACAAATCACCTGACTCCTTTGGGACTTCATTCCTCCTCTAGAAACAAGTGGGTTGTACTAGAGGACCTTGAAGTCCCTTCTAGAGGATAAGTCAATGATTTGGTGCAGGGCATAACCATGCTTATGTAGACTGACTTTTCAAGTGCTGGTGATTAGTGATGTCACTGGGAAGATGTGGTTTAAATATCCCAAACCTTGATTTTATCATGCTATTTTGGGTGTGGTGTTCTATTTTATCATACTATTTTGGGTGTGGTGTTCTATAGGTTCACAGGTAAACACTGTAGCTGCAAAAAGCCTGGAATCTAACTACCCCTGACTCTGCCCACACCCCTTCCCCACGGATTGATTATGTTTTAGTTTTGGGAAAGGGAGCATATTGCTTTTTAATTTGAAACCAATGTTTAAGGCTTGTCTCACAGAATTGGCTAGCTTATTGCCTTTTATATTTCAGCAGAGACTCTAACTTAGCCTTTGATAAAAACCAGTTTTCACGCTACACTGGTGGTAGTAGTGGTGGGTCTGGGGCTCCCGTCCCCCAGTATATTAGGGTTACCTCTTGATTTAGATTAGCAGAGAATGAAGGGAGTTACTTTCTTAAACATCACTGGTGTGCAAAGGTGAGAAATTTTGTTTGCTTATAAACCATGAAAAGAAAATGTTTCTCCTTCAGGGTTTTACATGATTTCTTGAAACTATCTACACATGATCATATTAGCTTTTTATATAAATATTATATACAGTATATTATAATCATACAATAGATATGATTATACAATATTGGCACATTTAAAAACCATGTAACTATTTTCCTATTACATTCGTTTTCTTTTTATCAAAGTATAGTATCCATGCAGAAAATAGTAGTACATCGTCATGAATGTTCGTTAGTGAATGCATCATCTAACCAGGCCTAGAAGATCAAGAATGGAATATGTCCAACACTGAAATGCCTCCTTTCTGCTCTCCTCTAGTCACTATCCCACCTCCTGACATTTAGCAGCATCAAGTAGTTTCTCTTGGTTTTGTTCTTTATATAAATCAAATCATATAGTTTGTGCTCTTGAAAAGCACATATTTAATTTTCTTAGAGCACTCAAAAAACCAGGATTTTGTTACTTACAGAGGGAGGGTGGACCTGGTGGCCTCTCTGGCATCCCTGGGCACTATCATTCTCTTTCTCTCTCACCAGGCAAGAAGAGTGATGAAGAGAATCTTTTTGAGATCATCACGGCTGATGAGGTGCACTATTTCTTGCAAGCGGCCACCCCCAAGGAGCGCACAGAGTGGATCAAAGCCATCCAGGCAGTCTCCAGGACTGGGAAGTGAGGGGATGCCTGCAGCTTCTCCCCACCCTCCTGGGGAAGCCCCACAGATAGGCTCAGCCCAGCAGCTGTCCACTTCTGTGACAAATCAACAAGAAAGGGCCTAGGAATGGGAAGTTGTTTTCTGTGGGGTATTCTGAATGTAATTAACCTAATGCTTGATGTTCACCTGCACAGCATTGTTCACTGAAACCTCTTTGCCCTTCCCTGTGTGTCTTAAGCAGATATAGCAGGCTGTGTGGTCTGTTCACCCACTTTGGGTCTCAGGAACAGCTTCTGAAAAACACAATTGAACTAGGAGGTCTCTGAAGTCCTTCCTACTTAATAACCAAAACCTCCTGTGATTCTAATACTCATGGAGGTTAAAGTGCCTCCAGTTGTTCTGCTAGTATCCTTCCTGGGCTAAGTTTTGGCCTTCAATCTCCTTTAAATGTGCCAGAACACATTTTCAGTCTCGTCACAGTATTGGCTAGTTTACTGCCTCTTGATTTTTTAGCAGAGATTCTAATTTAACCTTTGATACAGACCAGTTCAGAGTTTTCAAGAGGGTCTATTCCCTTTAAAACAATGTTATGAATCTGTGCCAAGAGTATTAGGCATAAGCCTCTTTTGTTTTCTTTAGCCACAAGATCAATTAACAAAATGAAGGAGAGCTCTCTTCTTCCCTCCTCATTCTATCCAGAAATTTCCCAAGAGCCCGTGCTGATGTGATGGTTTTTAGGCTTAAGCTTTTTGTCACTACTACAGAAAGAAAAATCCTCTTTTCTGAGAAAAAGCCCCAAGGAAGCCAGAGAGGACACTGCATATTCCACTGCACTGAGGCTGATCTGAGAGGGAGCTCTCTTTTTCCCTTTTGGAAGCATTTTTCTGCTATTTATTACCATTAAGAGAAGAGACCTTGCCAAAGAGGCAGGGAGGCCGCATCTTCTGACCTCCTCTAACCTCTCAAGAGGAAGACAGAATCACCATCAGTAACCCAAGGACTATCCCTGAGAGGTCAGACATGCTGCCTCCCTCCAGCCCTTTCACCAACCCTGACACCAACCGTTCCTCCCACAGCACCCACCACCTCTCTGCTGGGTTCAATAATTTGCTGCAGTGGCCACACTGAACTCACAGTTTATAGGGTTTATTAGGGAAGCAACAGGCTACAATTCAAGTTCAGAAATGCACTCAGTCTCTTGCAGTCAGCCATCTCACTTAGCAGCCAGCAGTCGCTCTCTCAGCAGTGCATATCTCTCTCATCTCTCTCTCAGCAAGTGCATGTCTCGGGATTGTGTTTCTCTCAGTGGCACGTCTTTCTCAACCAGCAGTCAGAGAGACTCCTTCTGTCTCTAGGAGGGCTCCTTTTGAGCTTGGCAGAGTGGCCAAACTAACCAATCCCAACATCAGAATTCTACATAACTGAGAGAGAAAGAAAGAGAGAGAGAGAGAGAGAGAGAGAGAGAAAGAGAAAGAGAGAGAGAACTTCCCAGAAAATGAATTTGTGCTGCTCCCAACAGAAATACCCCAGGTGGATAACTTTAACAATCAGGAGCTACTCAGTTGCTTATAGCAAATCCCACCAAAGAGTTTACAAAGACTTATGGCTAGAAAAGCCATACTGTAATTTACTATACCACAGACCTCAAGTCTGTGACATCCTGTTTCATTTGAGTGTTTAGGGAAAACTTAGGCAGCAAGTTTCTCTCCACAAGTGAGGGTCCTAGGCAGCTGGCTGGCTAATTTGTCCCCTGTTAACTGGATAATGGGTTTATACAAACATAGTACTGAAAGGACTCTAAACTAGACAGAGCTCACATTGGTGGCTTTCAGCCTGTGGAGCACCTTCACCTCTCTAGTTAATGATATTGTGAGCTTTTAAGCTTTTAAGCACAAGCTGAGCTGTAGCAGCTCCTTCTTGGCTTGGAGGGGCCCTGTGGCCCAATTGTCAGCCACAGTTATCTGACCTAGATTCAAATTCAGGACTTGTTTCCAATTTTTTACCTTGTCTACTAACTAGTAGTAACTAGTACTTCTCCAAATCTGAGGAAGATGGCACCCACAGAACCAGTTATATGTAAGAAGGTGTAGTATTCAACTCTAGATTTTAGATGTTAAGACCACAGTGAGGAATAACAGGCAAAGCAATTGCCAGAGAATCAGCTTCAACTCATGGTGACCATGTGTATGTCAGGGTAGCACTATGCTCCATAGGGTTTTTAAGGCTGTGATATTTTAGAAGAAGATTGTCGGCCTTTCTTTCGAGCACCTCTGAGTAGATTTGAACTTCCAACTTTTTGGTTAGTAGATGAATGCTTAACCATTTGAAGCATCCAAGGAGAAAATTCCTCCTGATTTTGTAGAATCCTCTCTTTCGCTCTCCTAATTCTACACAACATTCCTGAGGCTATTCCTACTTACTCCCAGATTGTCTTATCAATAGGCTACAGATATAGGACTATATATATATTTTTCTGATTCTTTAGTAAATTGTCTTCTTATAACATCCACAGTATTTTCCTACATTCATTGTTAAAAGTATTTATTAATATGGAGTCAACCTTATGTTTTGAAATAAACATGACTGTTTTTAATGTCTTTTGGATATGATGACTGATTTTTTTTTTTTTTTTGCCGCCCATTAATGACTCACCTTTTCTGCAACTCACTTTCCCTTAACTCAGAATAACATAACCTCATCTTTCAAATCACCCTCATGACTTTATGAGTTTTTATAACAAAATCAGTCTATTTGTCTTGGTCTTCCAGTGCTGCTATAACAGAGATAACATAAGTTGTCGTTGTTGTTGTTATGTGCTGTTGAGTCGGACCCAACTCATAGCGACCCCTCCTTGGGTTTCTGAGGCAGTATCACTATGGAAGTAGATTGCCCCAAGTAGATGCCTTTAACAAACAGGAATCTATTCTCTTACAGTTTAGGAGGCTAGAAGTCCAAATTCAGAGTGTCGGCTCTAGGGGTTGTGAAGGCCCCTTGACCTTGAGCTTCAGCTCTGCCTCTTATGCCAGACCCACTGGGGCTGGAGCCTTATAACTCAGGCAGCTGCTGGCTGGTGAGGCTGACAAACCTAAGGTCAGAAGACAAAATGGCACAATCTCTAGATCAGGAGGCAACATGGCAAGCCACTAGTTCAAGTCCAGGAATCATCCCAAGATTGGCAGACAACACTGCAGGCCACTGAGATTAAGACTCGGCCAAATTCAGGATTCAGATGTGCCAAAAAGCTAAAGACCTTTCTCAAACCTTTTCCTTATATACTGGAAGCAGGCCACATCCTGAAGGTGTCTACTTAGCTGTTCACGGTAGATTCCACCATGGAGTTCATTATACCACATCCAATGTCATCATGGAGAAATAATTGCATACAGCTTCCAAGCTACTCAAAGTCAAGGCCCAACCAAGTTAATACACAATCTTAACTATTACACTGTCATAGGGAAAAATAAAAATAGGGGGAAAAATAAAAATAGAGCTCAGGTAACATTTTAGAAAAATTAAGAACGTATATTTAAATGAGGAAAATGTCTTGTAGTATAATGTGAGTGACAGTACATTGGAAAAATAAAACATTTAATCTGAAAAATCTTAACATCCTATTGGGAGGAAAAAAAGCATAGAAGGAGGACTGCATAAACTGTAAGGTTAAGATCTTACACATGGGGGAGAACACAGTACTGATTTAAGGAGAGATATTAACACATACACACACACAGTGACTAAAATTCTACCATCAGAGGGTGGATTTCAAAAGCAAAATGAAGAAGTTATTTACATTAAACTAATGAACACTTTCTCAGTAGCATTTGCTAGTAGTCATTAGAGAAAACTGAACAGAAGATCAATTCATTTCCCTTTGCTACTGTGGGAGAGTAGAGGCAAAACCCTCCCTACTGCCACCATATCTGACTGAGGGTAAAAAGGAAATGATGAAAGTAATTAATATTTCAGGTTTCATCTTGTGCTCTGCTTAGAATGAGGAGTTTCAAAGCTATAAGTGGTTGGATGAGGAGAAGTTAGAGAGTAAAGCATGAGGGAAAGAGAGAAAAAGTTATGAGAGAGTTAAGTGAGCTTCTTTAAAAAATAAACTTAGTTCAAAATTATAGCCCTCAGACGGTTTGGCTCCAATTCAAGGTGAAGAATAAAAAACAAACCAAACTCATAGCCATCTAGTTGATTCAGACTCACAGCGATCCCCATTTGGTTTCCAAGGCTGTAAACCTTTGCAGAAGCAGACTGCTTCATCTTTCTTCCATGGAGCAGCTGGTGGGTTTCAACCACCACCATTTTGGTTAGCAGTCAAATGCCTTAACCACTGCACCACCAGAGTTCATTTCAAGGTGAAAACAAAACAACAGAAAACCAAAAGGGAAGGTAAAATTTAGAAGTCACTGGAGGAGAGAAAAGAGACTGAGAGGAAATAGTTTTTATGATGCCACATTTGCTACTTTCCTTAATATGAGCTACAGTAAAATTGAAGGGAAAAATGCACCTGGGTGCAATTGTAGGGAGGGTGTTTGATACCACAGGAATGCCATGGTCCTGGAAACTGTGTGGGCTTGAATCCCAGGTCTATGACTTAATTACATTTGTGATATCTCTGAGTATCAGTTTCCTTATCTCTAAAAAGAGAATAATGTTTTTTCTCTCATAGGGTTATAGTTAGGATTAAATTAAATCATACCTCTAAATGACCTGGCATGTGTAGACAGACACTCAACAAATCCTATGTCTTTATTTTGACCACTCATGGTGATCTTGGCTCTAAAGGCTCTATAATAGTGGTCTATGTCAGAATCGCCTGTGGATCTCCTTCACTGAACATATGCCTATGGCTGAACCCCAGGGATCCTGATTTCATAAGTTTGCAGTGGTACCCAGATGATTACACTTCTGGTTTTTTTTTTTTTTTTTTTTTTTAAGGTACATGGGTAATTATTAATCTGCATTGATGTTAAAACCCCCAATAAGTTGCTTGAATCCCCACTGCCTATAGTTTAGATGGTGATGCAATAGCCTAGCATTTCAGGCCCTTCACACACTGGTCCTCACCTACCTTTGGACATGGATTTCTATCTTGCCAACTGTCTACTCCAGCCCAGCAGGTCTCTCGCTGGTGCTTGGGAGGACATTGTGCTTCTGTGCTCTCTTCCTGCCCATGCGACCCCATCATCTAGGACACTCACTGCTCTCTGTCTCTCAGACTGTCATATTCTTTGCTGTTGTTGTTAGGTACCTCTGATTGAATCTCGCCTCATAGCACACCATATGACAAAGGGGAACTGCTCCATGGAGTTTTCTAGTCTGTAATCCTTATAGGTCATTCTCCTGGAGCACTGCTGGGTAGGTTCAAACCGGCAAGCTATTGGTTGGCAGTCGGGCACTTAATTGTTGTGTAACTAGGGTTGCTTCTCACTTTCTCACTCTTCATTAAATGTCTTGTTTAACACCGTAGCTCCCCTCACACTCTTTGTACTTTCCCTCACTTCCACGGTCCCCTGCCTCTGAACTTCTTGACCATCAATTTAGGTAGGCATTTGACAATAGTCACGTACCATGTTAGAAGCTCTGGTAGCATGGTGCCTAAGGCACTTGACTGCTAACCAGAAGGCTGGCGGTTCAAACCCACCAGCCCCTCCTCAGAAAGAAGTTTAGGCAATTCCCACTTCTGTAGTGATACTGCCTCGGAAACCCAAGGAGGGGTCGCTATGAGTCAGGGCCGACTCGACGGCACATAACAATAACAACAACATGTCAGGTCATGTTATTAACCGTATTTCCTGTTTCAGAGGTTGTATTCTTTGAGGTCAGAAGAGTGTCCAAGTTGAAGGAAACTGTCTTTGTTGTTACCAAAGTTGAGAGGGGAGGTGAGGGAACACTGCAGTAATATAAAAATTAAAATAAAATAAAAAGCAGAGTATCCATGTTTTACAATTTTTTCAATCACTTCTAACAACACCTGATTTAGTGCTTTTGTATAGTAGATGCTCTATGTAGAGCTGCTGGTTGAATGATGGGAATGAAGTAATTACTGGTCACAGTAAGGAGCTTCCCCATACACTGTCTTAAGGAGCTCTGGTGGTGCAGTGCCTAAACCATTTGACTGCTAACCAGAAGGTTGGTGGTTCAAACCCACCAGCTGCTCCATGGCAGGAAGACTGGGCAATCTACATCTGTAAAGATTTACTGCCTTGGAAACCCAAAAGGGGTCACTATAATTCAGAATCAACTCGATGGCAGTGAATTTGGTTATTTTTTTTGGTTTTCATCCACTGCCTTAAGGTTAGTGGACACACTGAAGCTGTCATGACAGATACTTACTGCCTGCTGCCATCACACTAAGTTCTTTGTAGGTATGAACTCATTTATACCACAATATAACTAGATTTGTACCATAATATTCCCATTTTACAGATGAGGAAATTTGTGACACAGAGAGATAAAATGACTTGTCTGAGGTAACACAACTAGGAATTGTCAGAGTTGGGGTTCTAACCCAGTCTGGCTGCCTCCAGAATTCATGCCTTTAACCCTGCATTAAACTTCCCCTTCATAGTAAGAAGCTGGAATTTAATAAGTGTTGAAGTTAAGGTCCAGGCACTTTGCTACATTCTGTACAATTCCTTACTTGATGCTCTCAACAATCGTTGTTGTTGTTGTTGTTATGTGCCATCAAGTCGGACCCGACTCATAGCGATCCCTCCTTGGGTTTCTGAGGCAGTATCTCTATGGAAGTAGATTGCCCCATCTTTCTTCCAAGGATTGGCTGGTGGGTTAGAACTGCCAGCCTTCTGGTTAGCAGTCAAGTGCCTTAGGCACTACGCTACCAGAGCTCCCCTCAACAATCATATGACAGTTATTTTCATCCCCATTTGGCAAAGGAAAAAAGTGAGGTGAATCACCTTGCCCATGAGCACTGGTTAGTAGGCCAGGGACACTCTAACTTAGGTCTGCCTGGCTTCTGAATCCATGTGTGCCAACAATATAATCTGTGGTTTATACATCTGTATATCTGTATATTTGGTTCTTAATGATCATGTGACTATTGTATGGCCATGACAACACCCAGCTTACTTGCACCCACCACTCATGTACTATCAGCTGTAGCAATGTTTCCTGTTAGGCCACAGCACCAACTGTAACGGGCTTTAACATTTTCTTAATTTAAAGGGAAACCTCTATGATACCACTGTAAATAGAGCTCTACACTGCTGATACTGGTTTTGAGACTTCTGTGGGTTTTATTTACTAGCATATCATCACAAAACATTTTCCAAAGTCTGTGTATACACACACAAGCACTTTATATGTGGTATTGTTGTTAGATGCCATCAAGTCAGTAACAACACATAGAGACTATACATACATATGTAGTCCCTCGGTGGTACAAAAAGGAGCTCTGGTGGCACTGTGCCTAAGGCATTTGACTGCTAACCAGAAGATTGGTGGTTCAAACCCACCAGCCATTCTGTGGAAAGAAGATGGAGCAATCTACTTCGCTAAAGATTTACTGCCTCAGAAACCCAATGGGGTTGCTGTGAGTTGGAATTGACTTGATGGCAGTGAGTTTGCTTTTTTTTTCCTTTTCTCTCTCTCTTTTTTTTTTTTTTTTTTTGTGGTGCAAATGGTTAATATGCTCAAGTGCTAAGTAAAACATTGGAGACTAAAGTCCACCCAGAGATGTCTCGGAAGAAAGACCTGGCAATCTACTTCTGAAAAATTAGCCATTGAAAACTCTATGGAGCACAGTTCTACTCTGACACACATGAAGTCTCCATGAGTCAGAGTCTCTAGGGCAACTGGTTAACTGTTAACTGGTTTTATTATATATACATGCACACACACATACACATACTTGTGCACTTGTATATGTTTTTAAAACATTTCTAAAGTTTTAAAAACATATACAAGTGCACAAGTCACACTGGGTACAGTCATAGGAAAAACTGCTGTGGGAACAAAAGCCATGCTTTGTCAAGAATGAAAAAACAAACCATATTTTTTAAAAGGTACTTTACAAAGAAGATATATGGATGACAAATAAGCACATGAAAAGATTCTCAACATCATTAGACATTGTTGTTGTGTTGTTATATGCCGTCAAGTCAGACCGACTCATAGTGACCTTGGGTTTCTGAGCCTTATCACTAAGGAAGTAGATGGCCCAAATTTCCTTCCGAGGAGTGGCTGGTGGGTTTGAACCACCAGCCTTCTGGTTGGCAGTCAAATGCCTTAGGCACTACATTACAAGAGCTCCTTCATTAGACATAAGGAAAATACAAATTCAAATCACAATGAAATATCACTTCACGCCTATTAGAATGTCCAAAATTACAAAGGCTGAACATTTTAAGAGTTATCTAGGGTGCGGAGGATGGCAACTCCCATACACTGATGGTGGAAAAATGAAATGGTACAACAACTTTGGAAAACAGTTTGCTAGCTTTTTAAAAAAAGTTAAATATATACCAGCCATTTTACTCCTAGGTATTTTCTCAAGAGAAATGATTACATATATCCTTACAAAGACTCATACACGAGTGTCCGTAGCAGTTTTTGTTGTTATAGTGAAAAGCTAGAAACAACCCAAACACCAATCAGTAGGTGAACAGATAAATAAACTGTATATTCATACAGTCAAACACTACTCAGCAATAAAAAGAAATGAAACATTGATACATGCAACATCGATGAATTTCAAAATAAGTATTCTGAGTGAAAGAAACCAAATGAAAGAGTACATGCTGCATGATTTCACTGATATAAAATTCTAGAAAATACAATCTGACAGGGGATAATGACAGAAAACAGACCAGTGATTTCCTGGGAAGAGGAAGAGGGTAGGGAGGGAAGTGTGAAAGGCAATATAAAGGAAAAAGTGAACTTTTAGTAGTGATGCATATGTATATATCTTAACTGTGATGATCATTTCATGGTTGTATATTGTTGGGAGCTCTGATGCCTAAGGCATCAAACCCACCAGCCACTCCTTGGAAGGAAGTTTGGGCAATCTACTTCCGTAGTGATACTGCATTGGCAACCCAAGGAGAAGCAGCTATGAGTTGGATCCGACTCGATGGCAGTGAGGTTTGTTTTTTTTTTTTTTTGGTACATTATTGTTGTTAGGTGCCTTCAAGTTGGTTCTGACTCATAGGGACCCAATGTACAACTGAACGAAACACTGCCTGGTTCTTCACCATCCTCACTATCCTTGCTATGCTTAAGCTTATCATTATAGCCACTGTGTCAATCCATCTTTCCCTTTTTCGCTGACCCTCTACTTTACCAAGCATGATATTGTTCTCCAGTGACTGGTCCCTTCTGACAACATGATGAAAATATGTGAGATGAGGTCAGGCCATTCTCGATTCTAAGGAACATTCTGGCTGTAATTTTGCCAAGACAGATTTGTTCATTCTTCTGGTAGTCCATGGTATTTTCAATATTCTTTGCCAACACCACAATTCAAATGCTTCACTTCTTCTTCGGTCTTCCTTATTCATTGTCCAGCTTTCACATGCATATGAGGCTGTCTTTGTTCTCTAGTGCTGCTGTAACAGAAATACCACAAGTGGATGGCTTTGACATAAAGGAATTTATTCTCTTACAGTTTGTTGTTGTTGTTAGGTATCATTGAGTCACTCCGACTCACAGTGACCCCGTGTACAACAAAACGAAACATTGCCCAGTCATGTGTCATTCTCACAATCCTTGCTATACGTAAACCCATCATTGCAACCACTGTGTCAATCTATCTTGTTGAGGGTCTTCCCCTTTTCTGCTGACCCTCCAGTTTACCAGGCATGATATCCTTCTCCAGGGAATGGTTCCTAATGACAACATGACCAAAGTAGGTGACAAAGTCTGGCCATTCTTGCTTCCAAGGAGCATTGTGGCTGTATTTCTTCCAGAACAAATTTGTCCTGGCCATTTAGGAAGCTAGAAATCCAAATTCAGAGTGGCCGATCTAGGGGCTGGGTGAAGGTCCCTCGACCTTGGGCTTCAGCTCTGCCTCTTGTTCCAGGCCCACTGGAACTGGAGCCATCTTCTAACACAGGCAGCTGCTGGCTGCCAAGACCGATGAACCCAAAGTTGGCAGGTAAAATGGCATAATCCCAAGATCGGTAGGCAAAATGGGAGGCCACTGGTTCAAGTCCAGGAGCTGGAGATGAAGACTCGACCAAATGCAGGATCTAAATGTGCCAAAAAGCTAGTGAACTTTCTCAAAGCTTCTCCATTTTTACAGGAAGCAGGGCAAACCCCAAAGGCAACTAATTTGCTGCTCACAGCAGACTCCACCATGAAAGTGATTACAATCCCATCATGGGGAATAATTACATCCAAGCCAATCAAAACCATGGCCCAGACAATTTGACATACAAGCTTAACTACCACAGAGGCTATTGAAAATACCATGACTTGAATCATTTTTCAGTGACATCTTTGTTTTAAACACTTTAAAGAGGTCTTTTGCAGCAGATTTGCCCATGCAATACATCACCTGACCTCTTGGCTGCTGCTTTTATGGGCATTAATTGTGAATCCAAGTAAAATTTATTCCCTGACAACTTCGGTCTTTTCTCCATTTATCATAATGTTACTTATTGGTCCAATTGTGAGGATTTTTGTTTTCTTTATATTGAGATGCAATCCATACTGAAGGCTGTAGTCTTTGATGTTCATTAGTAAGGGCTTCAACTCCTCTTCACTTTCAGCAAGATTGTGTCATCTGCATATTGCAGGTAGTTAATGAGTCATCCTCCAATCCTGACAGCACATTCTTCTTCATCTAGTCTATCTTCTTGGATTCTTTACTTAACATAAAAATTGAATAAGTATAATGAAAGGCTAGAACCCTGACACACACCTTACTTTATTCTAAACTATGCAGCATCCCCTTGTCCTGTTTAAACAACAGCCTCTTGATAATTAGATGTATCTAATGAGCACAATTAAATGATCTGGAATAGGCTACAAACATTCATTAATAATCAAAATGTGGAATGTATGAAGTATGAATCTAGGAAAATTGAAAGCTTCAAAAATGAAATAAATATTGATATCCTAGGCATTAGTGACTGAAATAGACTGGTATTGGCCAGTTCAAATTGAACACCCATTATACTACTATGCTGGGAATGACAAATTGAAGAGGAATGGCATCACATTCATTGTCAACAAGAACATTTCATCATCTATCCTAAAGTTCAATGCTATCAGTGATAGGATAATATCCATAAACCTACAAAGAAAACCAGTCGATACTACTATTATTCAAATTTGTGCACCAACCACCAAAGCCAAAGATAAGGAAATTGAAGATTTTTACCAACTTCTGCAATCTGAAATTGACCAAATACACAATCAAGATGTATTGGTAACTACTAGAGATTAGAATGCAAAAGTTGGAAACAAAGAAGAAGTATTGGTAGCAGGAAAATACAACCTTGATGAAAAAAATGACACCAGGGAGACCACAAGACAAGATTTTGCAAGAATGATTTATTCATTGCAAATACTTTTTTTCAACAATGTAGGCAGTGACTATACACATGGGCCTTGCCAGATGGAATACACAGGAATCAAATCGACTACATCTGTGGAAAGAGATGATGGTGTATACATATGTCAAAGCAGCATATTTATACTTTAAATATATAAGGTTTATTATATGTTAACTCTACCTCTAAGAAATAGTTTTAAAACCATGTTGGGCAAAATCTGCTGCAAAAAATCTCTTTAAAGTGTTTTAAAACAAAGATGTCACTTTGAGGACTAAGATGTGCCTGCCCCAAGCCATGGTCTTTTCAATCATCTCATGTGCAAGTGAAAGCTGGACAATGATGAAAGAAGACCAAAGAAAAATTGATACATTTGAATTATGGTGTTGGTGAAGAATACTGAATACACACAGACTGCAGAAGAGTGAACAAATCTGTCTTAGAAGAAATATAGCCAGAATTCTCCTCAGAAATGGGGATGGAGAGACTTCATCTCACATACCCTGGGCATGTTAGCAGGAGGGATGAATTCCTAGAGAAGGACATCATACCTGATAAAGTAGAGGGTTAGTGAGGAAGAGCAAGACCCTCAACAAGAAGGATTGACAGTGGCTGCAACAATGGGTTCAAACATATCAGTGATTGTGAGGATGGTGAGGATTGGGCAGTGTTTTCTTCTGTTGTACACAGAGTCACTATAAGTTGGAACCAACTCAATGGTACCTAACAACAACAACAAACAAACAAACAAACAAAGCTATGCTCTGCACATAGAAGGGTTTGTATTTAGGATTTGGCAGACACAAGTGTCAAGTGGTGTGAGTAGCTGATCCCTAGTGCTCTCAACATTCTTGCGAGGCTGCTCCAGGAGAAGTCCACCTGCATCATTCCTCCCTGGTCTCCTTCCTGAGCAGTATCTGAGAGGAAAATTCTCATAAACGTGAATGCTTTGGAATAAGCATGTTCAAACTAACTGAGATTTCCTGTTATTTGAATATTAAGTAGACACCCTTCTAATATCAAGTCTTTATCTTAACCTCCTTAAAGTAGGCTCCTGCCTTCATACCCAAAACCTGTTGCTATTGAGTCGATTCTGACTCATAGTGACCCTGTAAGACAGTCGAACTGCACCCTTGGGTTTCCAAGGTTGTAAATCTTTATGGAAGCAGATTGCCACACTTTTCTCCCACAGAGCAGCTGATAGGTTCTACCTACAGACCTTTTGTTTAACTTAATCACTTAATTAGTGTGCCACACCAGGGCTCCTCTTGAATTCATAAAAGTGGCCAAAAGCCCTTTCTACAAAGTTTAGCTCTTTTCCCACCAGGAAGATCTCAAAGAGTTGAAGAACTTGGAATTACAAAGTTGTGGTTGGAAATTAGGGAGATCATTGCTTTTGGGAAAGCAGTTGCTGTGCAGTAGAATTTTTCTTTCCCCTGCATAGGAGTGGTGTGATGGGACTTTGCATCACTCCAAGCAGTCTGTGAGCAGTTTCATGGAGAATCTGACCTTGACCTGTGTCTACTGGAGTCTGTATGGCCCAGGTCCTGATGGCAGACCATGCCTAGAAACAGCCTAAAGGCCAGAGCCTGGGGCTGATGGCAGACAGCAGTTCTGGTGGCAGAGGGAAGGATAGGTGGCTGGTTTGGAATCAGCTTGTGTTCCTGGCTTGTCAGGACAAAAGATATATGAGTGAGCTTGAGGAACAATCATTCCCCAAGAATAGAGACATTAGAGTCCTCTCTGCAGTGACTCTCACCAACTTACTCTCCTCAGGTCAGCAAGCACTAAAGATATGACTGGAGAAGAGCTGCCTCCTCAGAGTAGAACCAACCTTAATGATGTGAATAGAGTAAAACTTTCAGGACCCTCATTTGCTGATGTGGCATGTCTCAAGATGAGAAGAAACAGCTGCAAACATCCATTAATGATCAGAACATGAAATGTACAAAGTATGAATCTAGGAAAATTTGAAGTTGTCAGAAATGAAGTGGAACTCATAAAAATCTATATCCTAGGCATTAGTGAGCTGAAATGGACTGGTTTTGTCCATTTTGAATCAGATGATCACAAGATCTACTATGCTAGGAATGACAAGTTGAAGAAGAATGGCAAGGCATTTATCATCACAAAGAATGTTTCAAGATCTATTCTGAAGTGCAATGCTGTCAGTGATGGGATAATGTAGCAGGGAAGACCAGTTGATACTATTATTCAAATTTATGCACCAACCACCAAAGCCAAAGATGAGGAAATTGAAGATTTTTACCAACTTCTGCAGTCTGAAATTGACTGAACATTCAATCAAGATGTGATTGGAATGTAAAAGTTGGAAACAAAGAATAATCACTGGTAGTTGGAAAATACAGCCTTGGTGATAGAAATAATGCTGGAGATCGCATGATAGAATTTTGCAAGACTAATGACTTATTAATTGCAAATACCTTTTTCAACAACACAAACAGTGGCTATACATGTGGATTTCACCAGACAGAGTACACAGGAATCAGACTGACTACATCTGTGGCAAGAGGTGATGGAGAAACTCAATATCTTCAGCCAAAACAAGGCCAGGAGTGGACTGTGGTACAGACCATCATGTGAAAGTTCAAGTTGAAGCTGAAGACAATTAAAATATGTCCACAAGAGTCAAAATATGACTTTGATCATATCCCTCCTGAGTTTAGAGACCATCTAAAAATAGGTTTGATGTATTGAACACCAATAACCGAGAACCAGAGGAAATGTGGGATGACATCAGGAACACCATCCATGAAAAAAGCAGAAGGTCATTAAAAAGACAGGAAAGGAAGAAAAGACCAAAATGGATCTCAGAAGAGATTCTGAAACTTGCCTTTGAATGGAGGATAGCTAAAATGGATGGAAGAATCGACAGGTGAAAAGAGTTGAACAAGGAGATACTGCATGGTTTAAAATCAGGAAAGGAGTGTGTCAAGAGTTGTATCCTTTCACCATGCCTATTCAATCTGTATGCTGAACAAATAATCTGAGAAGCTGGATTACATGAAGAAGAATGTGGCATCAGGATTGGAGGAAGGTTCACTAACAACCTGAGATATGCCGACAACACAACTTTGCTTGCTGAAAGTGAGGATGACTTGGAGCACTTACTGGTGAAGATTAAAGACTACAGTCTATGGTATGGATTACACCTCAGTATAAAGAAAAGAAAAATCCTCACAACTGGATCAATAAGCAGCATCATGATAGAAGGAGAAAAGTTTGAAGTTGTCAAAGACTTCATATTACTTAGCTCTACAATCAACGCCAATGGAAGCAGCAGTCAAGACATCAAAAGATATATCTCATTGGGCAAATCTGTTGCAAAAGACCTCTTTCAAGTGCTGAAGAGCAAAGATATCTTCTTGAAGACTAAGGTGCACCTAATCTAAGCCATGGCATTTTCAATAGCCTCATATGCATGTGAGAGTTGGACAATGAATAAGAAAGACCGAAGAAATGCTGATGCTTTTGAGTTGTGGTGTTGATGAAGAATGCTGAAAGTACCATGGACTGCTAAAAGAACTAACAAGTTTGTCATGGAGGAAGTGCATCCTGAATGCTTCTTGGAAGCGAGAATGGGCAGACTTTGTCTCACCTACTTTGGTCATGTTGTCAGAAGGAACCATTCTCTGGAGAAGGATGTCATGCTTGGTAAAGTGGAGGGTGAACAGAAGAGGAGAAAGCCCTCAACAAGATGGATTGACATGGTGGCTGCAGCAATGGGCTCAGGTATAGTAGGAATCATGAGGCTGGCACAGGACTGGGCAGTGTTTCGTTTTGTCGTTTAAGGTCGCTATGAGTCAGAAATGGCTCAATGACACATAACAACAACAACAACAACAACAACAACAACTCTGTTGGGTGTCTTTTCCCATCGCAGGCTTCTCAAGCCTCACAGGCCTGCACCTGGAGGTCAGGTCCTTAACTCTACATGAGCTTCAGAGTGTTGCATGGGATTCTGCATTTTAATGACCAAAGTCATCTGTAATTTGTAATTTTGTGACTTAAAGTGACTGGAGAACTTTTTATTACTTAAGAGTTTCTGAAAAATATTATGAAACCTAAGTGTCCAGAAAACTGATGTGAATGGGTTACAAGAGGGAAAAATGAAGGCATATTCTGATTGCTTCCTAGGAGTACAGTTTTTCAACACAATGATTATAGTAAATATTATTATTATTGTTGTTGTTGCCATCAAGTCAACTATGACTCATGGTGACCCCATATATGACAGAATGAAACATTGCCAGATCCTGTGCCATTTTCACAATCATTAACATACTTGAGTCCATTGTTGTATTCACGGTGTATTTTGAGTGACTTCTGACCTAGGAGGCTCATCTTTCAGCTCTATATTGGACAATATTCTATTGTAATCCATAGGGCTTTCATTGGCTGATTTTTTTTTTTTTTCAATGTATTCTTTTTTTTTTCTTTTGCATTTTTTGATTGTGCTTTGGGTGCAAATTTACAGTGCAAAATTTGTTTTACATTCAACAGTTTGTGTACATTTTATTTCACACCCTGATTACCATCCTCAACCATAACACACTCTCTCCTCCCCTCCCACCCCTGTGAGCACCCCCTCTTTGTTCCCTTCTTAACTATGTACTTCTGCCTCTCCAGGTTTCCCTCCATGTGACTGCAGCCCTTCTGGTGCCCCATGGTTGATTGCTGTAAGGGTTGTATCTCCCTAGAGTAGGTGGGTGCATCACCCTAGGTTGGGTGTTCTGCATGTAAGTCTTTCTACTGTTGGGCTGAGAGCTGATCTTTGGGCATGAGTCCAATCCCAGGCCCAAAGAGTATCCTGGGGCCATAGTCTTGGGGGTCCCACCAGGCTCCACCTGACCAGTAACTCTGGTCATTTTTGCGTTTTTGAGTTTTGTTCTACATTTTTCCTCCCACTCTATCCAGGATCTCTAGTTTTGATTCCTTCCTGAGTGGCTGACATTAGTAGCTGGGCACCATCTAGTTCTTCTGATCTTGAGGTCCACATATCCTTGGACTAATTGTTTCCAAATGCCTTTGATTTTCTTCACTCTTATTTGCTTCAGATGAGAGGAGACCAATAGTTGCACCTTAGATGGCCACTTGAAAGCTTTTAAGACCCCAGTCACTACTCACCAAAGTAAGTTGTGGAACAAGAATTTTATGTACTATGTTGTCATTGGCTGATTTTTGGAAGTAGATCATCAGGCCTTTCTTCCTAGTTTGTCTTAGTCTGGAAGCTCTACTGAAGACTGTCTATTCATGGATGACCCTGATGGTATTTGAAATATCAGTGGCATTGCCTCCAGCATCACAACAACATGCAAGCTACCACAATACAAGTAGATGGGTCGTGGATTGCTATTATAGGGAGATATTATTCATGAAGACGTGTGATCATCCTGAATGCTGCTCACTGCATATTCCCAGCTCTCTATCTTCCAGAGACATGATAAAACCAATTGCAGTCAAGTCAATTTCAACTCATGGCAATCTCATAAATAGAATTGTGCTCCATAGGCCCCATAGTTTTTGTATTTTAAAAAAATATTATTGTGGTAAATACACGTGTAAAAAATTGCCATTACAATTCAGTGACATTAGTTATGTTTATCTTGTTTTTCAACCATTACCAGATCCAAAATTCCCATCACCCTAACACTCAGTGTCCCCTAAGCAGCAAGTCCCCTTTTCCTCTCTCTCCCACCAGGCCCTGGTAACCCTGGTCCCTATCCACTTGTCTATCCTAGATAATTCTTATAAGTGGAATCCCACAATATTTGTCCCACAAGGTTTTCAATGGCTGATTTTTTTAGAAGTAAATCACCAGGACTTTCTTCTAAGATGCCTTTGGGTAGACTCGAACTGCCAACTTTTTGGTTAGCAATAAACAGTTTTCCCTATCCAAGGACATGGTAGAATTGTACTTTCTAGCCCCTAAGAGTTGGGTGTTGCCATGTGGCCAGTTCTGAATTGAGTGTTTCATTGCTGGTGAAAGATGCTCCAGAGTTTTCCTATTTCTAGTAATGTCTAGATCTGCCCTGCAGCCATATGTAGCTATGAGTAGCTACTAAGCATGTGAAAATGGCTAGTCTAAATTGAAATGTGCTCTAGTATAAAGCACACATCATATTTTGATGATTTAGTATCAAAAAACATGTAAAATATCTTTTTGAAAAGAAAATATTTCAAACATAGTGAGTTAAATAATAAATGTTATTATAATTAATTTAACCTGTCTGTACTTTTGAAAATGTGGCTATTACAATTTTAAAAATTATACATGTGGCTCACATTTGTGGCTGGCTTGTTTTATATTTATGTTGGACAATGGGGTCCCAGATAGTAGTTTCATCAGTGTGGAGTAGTTGCTAAAATGAGGATGTTGAGTCATGGGGAAGACCTCACAGGCAGTCCACAATGGATATGTAATGTGAGCAAGAAATAAATATCTGCTGATTTAAACCACTGGAGTTTGGGGTTGTTTGTATCCTGATGGATTCAACATGGAAGAGGAAAGGAAGTGGAAGTGAATTTCCTACCACTCCTATCCTTTGAAATCTTGAAGAATGTCCATTTTTCTTCTTTCAAGGATTCTTCATCTCCATGCCAAGGAACCAGAAATGTTAGGATATTTTCCTTGTCTTCCTTATTGGACTGTGGTCTAATGGTAACTCAGAAGGAGAATGACAGATCCAGTATCACAGATGGAGTTTTCTTTTATTTTCAATGTCTTGACACACAGGAAGATAACTTCCTGGTTGTCTTGTCTTTGGGTTAGCAAATGAGAACAATGTTAAGACTCACTGCCCCAGTTTTATCATTTGTTTCCTGCAACAGTGAGTGACCCCATTGGATAAACAGCTCACTCTTTTTGTTGTGCTTCCCTTCCTGTTTCCTGCTGTCCCTTCAAGGCTGTGAAGCACTGGAATCCTGGCAGTAGATGCTGACTCCATTTGAGGAGGTTCTGAGCCAAGATCTTCCCATTTTGATGTTAGCTTTCAGTTTGTTTATTTTTCCTTTAGGAACATGCATAGAGAATTTTCTCTTGCTTTTTAAGTTGACAGTGTTTCAAGTGGGAATCAAATTATATGTGAAGATAATAGGAATGGAAGTGCATGGTCTTTACTTTTTGTTTGTTTATTAGCTGCTACGGAGTCAACCCAAACTCATGGTAACCCCAGGCACAATGGAGCAAAATGCTGCCCTGTCCTGTGCCACCCCCATAATTAGTTGTGGATTGAACCCTTGTGATACACTGAATTTTCTTTTTTCTTCAACTTTATTAGTCATCAAGGAAATGCAAATTATAATTAAAATAAAATATGACAATATTTGCATCAAAATATCAAATTTACACAAATATGAAATGGTGGCTCAATTAGAATTATCATATACTGATGCTAGGAGTGAAAATTGGCACAAATATTTTGGACTACTGTGTGATGCTGTGTGCATGTAGATTATAAAAAGTTTTTAAATTAAAAAAAAAAAATCTAGCAAATCTCCCACTCCTTACTTGCTTGGTAACCTTTGGTATTTAATTTTTTTTCTTTTTTTTTTTTGAATTGTGATTTGGGTGAACATTTACAGAGCAAATTCATCTTCCATACAGTAGTTCATACACATTTTGTTTCGTGACATTGATTGCAATTCCCATAATGTAACAGTTCTCTTTCCACTCCCCATCTCTGGTTATTTTTTATTTTTTCCCTGTGTCCTTCTTTCCTTTGTATTCCTGCCCTCTGAGCTATCTCCCTGTAGAAGTACTGGCCTTCTGATCTCCCTTGATTGATTGTTCTAAGGAGTGTAACTACCTGTTGTAAATGTTCACCTTTCATGCCTGTCTGTTTTTTGGCTCGAAGCCACAGGGGTGAGTTTAATTGTAGTTACATTGAATTTTCATTGTCTGAATTTTAGAAGTAGATCTCCAGCCTTTCCTCCTAGTCTATCTTTGTCGAGAAGCTCCTTTGAAACCTGCTCAACATCATAGCAAAACACAAGCCTCCACCAACATGTGAAGTGCATTGTCCTGGAATTGTACCATGTCTCCTGCATGGAAGGCAAGAATTCTACCACTGAACCATCACTGTGTCCTGACTTTACTTTGCTGCTTAAGAAATTTTTATAACTTCAGCAATCTGTTTTCTCACTCTATTTGAAAAAGTTTGATGGATAGCTATGGATGAGATTAGCTTGGATGTAGTCTCTGGTTTCATTTAAGACTTGGTGATAGACAATTAATTACCCACTCTGCTAAAGACTTTGCCACAGATTACCAGCTATGTAATCTTGGGCAAGTCTTTTATTGTCCGGGCTTCTTCACGATGTTCACATTAGAATTTTGCAACTCAGTGTAGAGGGAGTTGAAAGCCATGTATCCCTGGCAGAGCAACAACATTCATACTTGTTGTAATGCAGATGAGGGATGACAGGGATTGAATTAGAGCAATGAAAGATAGGCAAATGAGAATCCAGTTCAACTAACAGTTCAATGAATTCTTATGGGGGATCCATCATGTGTCAGGAACTGTGCTAGGATGAGAAGCAGCTAAGCCTTATTGTCTACCTTCAAATGCCCCCTGGTCTTGTGGGGAGGAAAGCTCCTAAGCTGATGATTTCAAGCAACTACTGATTGATGATTTCACTCAACCAGTCATGGTTCAGTGATGTGATGGGCAGATAAAAAGGGAAAATGGGCTGTGGAGTAAAAGCTTCCTTGAGGTGGTGATAATGGAAGGAATCCTTGAAAGATAGATAGGATTTACCAGGCAAAGAGGATGGGAGATAGATTTGAAAGATTGTTAGGAAGAAGAATCAACAAGAGAGGAAAGAATCTGAGAGGATTTTCAGTTTGTAACTTGGTGACTTGGAATATGGTCATTTCATTGATCACCACAAGAAACACAAAAAGAACAGCCTACTTAGTGGGAAAGATGATGCATTTAGATAGGGAAACATTGAGTTTAAAGTTCTTGTGGAATCCAGGAGTGAATGCCTAATAGCAGTAAGGTATCTACAGAGGGAGTTTCAGGTTTCATATTGGTGGCATTTGAAGTTGTAAGAATGGGTGAAAATGCCCAGGGAGAACAAGAGTCCATTTACTAATTCATTTATACATTCAGTATCTACTGAAGGCCTTAGCCCACTGTCTTAGATTCCAACTCATAGTGACCCCATGTGTGGCAGAGTAGAATTGTGCATCTTGGAGTTTCAATGGCTGATTTTTCAGAAGTACATCACTAGGCCTTTCTTCCATGGCACTGCTGGGTGAGTTTGAAAGGCCAACTTTTAAGTTAGTAGCAAGAAGTGTAAATCATTTGCACCACCAGGGATATAGATAGACAAATGCTTGAACAATTTCTCTTAGAAAGATCAGCACAAGGCCAGTACCCATGAGGCGGAGGTTAAAGATGTCCCAAATGTCCAAACTACCATGCCACTCCATCGTCTCAGACATTAACTCCTCCTCCTCCTCTCAGTAATCTCCTCCATTTTAGGGTTCTGTATTTCACTGGAACACCTCACCAGGGATCATCTCACGTAGTAGTGGTGGAAGCTGGCAGGCTGGCAAATCCCAGGTCTGTAAGTAGGTCTGGAGGATCCTCCCAGTTCTCAGGGTTTGACAAACCTCAATCAGCAGATCAGATGATGGCTGCTGTCCCAAATCTAGGTGATATGACGATGAACCAAAATGCAGAACTGGAGCAAGAGGAAGGTGAACCTTCCCAGGAGATTCAAAGGTATATCCTCAAGGAAGCTAAGGGTGGTGATTTGAGTTATGCCCTCCAGCAAGGTGGGATTCAACATATATCCCACCTGTCTTGCTCCAACAGAAATAACCACAATAAATAGATGGATGTTGTTTTTATTAGGTGCTATTGAGTCAGATCTGACTCAGAGGAACAATACAATAGATTGATAAATACAAAATTCTGATTCAATGTCAAATGTGGGCTCTATTTGTGGGAAATAATTTCATAATTGTTTCCTCTGACTTCTATCATTTAATCTGAAGGTCTACCCTGTGGAAATTACAGACATGGTGAGACCATCCTTAGAGAGTGTATACTTTAAAGACAAACAGAGAATGTAGACTATTCTCTCAAAAAACTTGATTGTTCTAGGAAAGAGATAAGTAAGTGGTAATTAGATGAGATAGGAAATTGAGAGAGCACTTTTTAAGAAATGAGGATTTCTAGAGTTAAAAACTTAGCTGAGTTTCATCTATACTTGAAAAACTTTTTGTCAATGAGAAAAGTAAATACTTCAATACATTGTACACATAGTTGTTAATATTGTTATAATAAAATTTACAGTTTAAATAATAATTATTAATTAATGTAATCACTCACTTCTTCTATGCATGGAAAGAAGGACACAGGGAAAAGGTAGCCACAGTGAGGAAGTGGGAAAAGAGCTGTTACATTATGGGGATTGCAATCAATGTCATGAAACAAAACATGTGAGCTGTTGTATGGAAAATGAATTTACTCTGTAACCTTTCACCCAAATCACAGTAAAAAAATAATAAATAAATAAAAGAGTAGGGTGTGAAATCCTAAGATTCTGCAATGACAATGCCAAGTATTTTGTGTGTGTGTATGTGTGTGTGTGAATGTATGTTTCTAAGTATTTGAAATATATTACTATAAAAGTCCTTTGCTGTTGGAATAACATCTCCCTTTGCACTTTCACTTTTCTTAATCCCTGATAACACTAAATTTACCATAATTATGGAAGAAGAACCCATAATTGATTTTTTTCTCTTCAAGATTAACTGCATTGTCTCTAATTACAAGTGATTTCAGGAGCAATTGTAACTCTCAATGGGAATGGCTAATAAGAAAATGGCTACAGGTTTTATGTAACAGACTTTAAAGGTTATTGAAAATTTGAAACCAAACTAAAGAACATAGCAATAAAGTTGCTGAGATTGGGACCCTGCACCATCAGAGTACCAGTCATCCAGTTACTGTCTTGGTAAGCCTTATGTCAGATGCCTGATTCTAGAAGTACAGATAACTCTAGGACATACCCTTAGAATGTAAAGGTTCTAGGTGAGACTGAACTCTCAATTCTAGGAGATTTCACTTCCCCAATTTGCAGAATGTCCTATAAAAATGTGTATCATTTTAATTTAAAAATAAAAAAATCAATTCAATAAACTGTAATTGACCCTCTCTTGAACTGGGTGTTAATATGGATGCAGAAAAGTGAAGACCCAGTTGTAACCTCTGGGGCTTAGCATCTGTTTATGAAGATGAATTCCAATGAACTCTATAGATGACCACTGCTGTGAAAGTTCAAAAGACAAAAATTATTTCACACTGGAATAGTCTTATGTTTTATGTGTAATGTACAAATAAACTTATTGTGAGAGATGAATAGAATTTAAGGAGATGGAAGTGCAGATAGAAAACATATTGGCCAGGAGACCAAAATCATACCAGAAGTAACAAGGATGGGATATACCTCCATTTCTAGGATATACCTTAGTAAGAAAGTGGAAATGGTGAGGAAAGTCTTGAAAAATACCTTAAGGCTTCATTTGTGTTGAATGAATAACTAAAGAATATGAGCTCTTCCCTTTTTCTCTCTAGGAAATGGGGAGCCATTTTGCTAAAGGGAGCCTTGATGTAACTAGCTTGAAGGAAGATGACCCAAAAGAAAAGGAAGTCAGTTAGTGGACTATTGTAGTTATCTGCATGGGAGGTGTGGTAGTTAAACCTTATGTGTCAACTTGGCTGGGCCTGGTTCTGAGTGGCGGGGCAGCTGGTTACAGTTATTCCCCATGATGGGACTGGCAATCAGCTCCATGGTGGATCTGCTGTGAGCAGCTGGGCAGCTGCTTTAGGGATATGGTCTGCTTCCAGTATATAATGAGAAGGTTTGGGAATGGTCTCCAGCTTTTTTGCATGCTTGGACCCTGCATGTAGCTGAGTCTTCATTCAGCAGCCTACCATGTTTCCTGCCAATCTTGGAACTGTTTCTGGGCTTGAACTAGTGGCCTGTCATGTTGTGTGGTAATATTGGGACTGTGCAATTTTATTTATCGACCTTGGGCTTGTTAGCCTCGGCAGCTAGCAGCTGCCTGAATGAAGAGACTCCTCTAGTTCTACTGGGCCAGGAGTGAGAGGCAGAGCTGAAGCCCAAGTTCGAAGGGTTTTCACCCAGCCTCTAAAGCTTGGCACTTTAAACTTGGACTTGTAGCCTCCAAAACTATAAGAGAATAAACTCCTGTTTGTTATAGCTACCCATTTGTGGGGTATTCCTATCAGAGAAGCACTAGAGGTAACCAAAACAGGAGGTAATAAGGATGTTGGTAGTAGAAATAGGACACTAAGGATGAGCAAAACTATTTCACAGGCAGAATCCTCACATTATCCTGAATGAATAAGTTGGTGAGAGTCAATGCAAAGAGGACTCTAATGTCTCTATTCTTGGGGAATGATTGTTCCATATCAGAAATAGATAAGTAAAATTGTAAGCATGGGCTTGGGACGTGAAATGAATAGTTCAGTTCCTAATATGAGTCTTCAGGTTATGACGAATCTGAAGGTCTTCAGAGAGTGAGGATGCAGGGTTATGCTTAGAATCATGAGAAAAGAAGTAGAAGCTGAAGCTACAGGGGATTTTTTTCATCAAAAGAGAGTATGCAGATTTAATAAATAGATACAGCTTTAAATCAGGACAATTAGGAAGACCACTGGATGGACAGCAGGAACAATTACAGAATCCAGAAAAGGGGATGGTAAAGATGCAATTGACAGATGTCTCAGAAGCCCAAGCTCCACACAAAAAGGGAAGTGATCAATGGTGTCAAGTGCATAAAGCTTAAGGAAGCTGAAGCCTCAGAAAGGCAGATGGTTTGATTGTTAAAGCACCATGTTGACCTTTAAAGGAGCAGTTTCAGAGGGATGGTGAAGAGCGAAGTCACAGTATAGAAAAAGTGGGGGTGGTACGAGAGGGGAAGCAGTGGTTGTAAACTATTTATTCCCAGTGACAGAATTGAAGTGCAGCTTCCAGTAGTACTAAGTCACTCATTCATTTATTCATTCAACAAACCAATCAGTTATCATTGAGTTGATTCCAATTCATGGTGATCT
>NW_006921652.1:6300728-6301239 GCF_000298275.1 Orycteropus afer afer
CTTCTGTGTCTGTGTTAATTGGTTTCCCTTTTCTTTGTTGAAGAGGGTCTGTGCAGTCTTTCTGCCTAGTCCACCATCTTGCCGGAACCCCCTCTCCATAGGATTTTCAATGGCTGATTTTTCAGAAGTAAATTGACAGACATTTCTTTTAAGGTACCTCTGAGTGAATTCAAACCTCTAATCTTTCTGTTAGTACCTGAGTGCCTTAACCATTTGCACCATCCAGGGACCCCACTCGTTCAATAAGGCCATATTTATTAGAGGAGCTTGTTAACTGCTAGGTGAATAACACATGCAAAGTCCCCACTATTATGGAGTTTATATTCTAGTATGAGAGAGATGGTCTGGAAATAATGAAGACAATTTCAGATATTGAAACTGCTATGATGAACCAAAGCAAGGCATGGAATAAGCACATACTAGTGGCTAAGGCACTTGACTGCTAACCAGAAGGCTGGCGGTTCAAACCCACCAGCCACTCCTCGGAAGGAAGGTTGGGCAATCCTACTTC
>NW_006921652.1:6301581-6304532 GCF_000298275.1 Orycteropus afer afer
AAAAAAAAAAAAAAAAGAATGAACTAAAGAGGGAAGGACTGACACCTGGAAACATGGTGAGAAGCTATTGAATAATTCAGGTAAGGGCTTAAACCAGATTGATAGCACTGAAAATAGTGAGAAAGAAGTAGATTTGGGACACAGATTTGGTGGTATTTGGTGGTAGAAGAATCAACAGGATGTGCTAATGGTTGTGGGGGGCGAGGAGAAAAGACAAATGAAGGGTGACTACAAGGATGTCAGCGTAAGTGACCAGGTGAAACCATTTACCGAGGTGGGAAGACAGGGGAGGTACAAGTATGTGGTATGGTGATGGGAGTCAGCGATCTCATTTTGCTTCTATATTAGATGATTTGAGTCATCCAAGTGGAAGTAAAGTGGAGGCAAGCAAAAATTGGAAGACTTTCAGCACAATGGATTGACACAGTGGCTGCAACCATGAGCTCAATTATAGCAAGGATTGTGAGGATGGTGCAGGACTGGGCAGTGTTTCATTCTGTTGTACATGGGGGTGCTATGAGTTGGAGCTGACCTGACAGCACCTAACAACAACAAGAAGTGGAGTTAAGGTTTAGTGAAGGCGTCAGAGCCAAGTATAAGATGTTTCTTTTAGTGGACAACTGAATATTTGTTCATTGTAGATGTTCTTAGGTACTGTCAAGTCAATTTTTGAATCATAGTGACACCATGTGGTAGAGTAAAACTTCCCCCATAGACTTTTCCAGTCTGTAATCTTTATGGTAGCAGATTCCCAGGTCTTTCTCCCTGGAGCCACAGGGTGGGTTTAAACTGCCAACATTTCATCTAGCAGTGGAGCACTTAAGCATTACACCACCAGGGCTCCTTGATTGTAGATTGAGAGCAGTGATAAGCCAGAGAGGAGAAGAAAGATGACCCTTAAGGAAGAAGGCTTTTGGAGGAAGTGAAGAAAGATTAGATCAATAGCCCAGACAGAGGGTTAATCGTGACAGGCAAGAAGGACACCATTGATATGGAAAAAGAAATATAGATGTAGAAATAGAGCTATTTAGAGGTTGAGATGAAGAAAGAAGACATGGCTTATGTTGAACATCCTCTGACATCTCTCTGAAGCAGGAGATGAAGTCACCTGCTGAGGGAGTTTGGGTGAGAGGAATTGTTGAGAGACTGAGGAGAGAGCAGGTTTGGAATCAGTGTTGTGGGGATGCAGTTGGGAATAAAGCATATGAATCTGTATGGAGTACACAGATTGAAGAAAGCCCTTGACCCCTGTCTTAGCCTGGTATCTCTGGAGAAGCAAAACCAGTGAGCTCTGGTGGTGTAGTACCTGAGGCATTTGACTACCAACCAGAAGGTTGGTGGTTCAAACCCACCAGCTGCTCCAGGGATGGAAGATGGAGCAATCTACTTCTGTAAAGATTCAGTGCCTTGGAAACCCATTGGGGATCACTATGAATTGGAATTCACTTGATGGCAGTAGGTTTTGTTTTGTGTTTTTGATATCTATCTATCTATATACATATATATATTTATCTATATCTATCTATCTGTCTGTATCAAACTCACTGTTGTCAAGTTGATTCGACTCATAGCGACTCTATCTTGGGTTTCTGAGGCAATATCTCTACAAAAGTAGATTGTCCAACCTTTTTTCCAAGGAGTAGCTGGTGGATTTGAACCACCAGCCTTCAGGTTAGCAGTCAAATGCCTTAGGAACTGTGCTACCAGAGCCCACACACACACACACACAGACACACATATGAATATATACACACACACACACACACGTGTACATTTATATGTACACGTGTGTGTGTGTGTGTGTGTATGTAGAGAGAGAGAAAAAGAGAAATATATATCTGGAAAACTTCTCACACAGTTGTAGAGGCTGGCAAGTTCCAGTTCATGGGTCAAACATCAAGCTGAAGGCTTCTCCTGACTCATGCAGCTGTAGGGGCTGATGAACCCAAGATTGGCAGGCAGTATGGCAAGCTGCTGGCTTTGGCAGATGATGAATCCAAGATTGGTAGGCAAAATGGCAGATTGTTGGCTCACAGGCTATGAAAACAACTATCCAAGATGGGCAGGCAATATGGCAGGTCACTGGTTCTTCTCCAAGAACTGGAGATGATGATGGGCTAGATGCAGGATCAAGATCCAATACAAAGCTAGAGAATGTTCCCAGGATATCTATCTATCTATCTATATCTATATCTATATCTATCTATCTATCTATCTATCTATCTGTATATATACACACATATATAAATGTACTTTCAATTGATTGGCTGCTCATACATAAAACATCCCATCATGGAGATAATTACATTACAGCAGATCTCATCATAGGAAATGACTACATCACAACTGCTTAAACCACTTAGAATCATGGTCTAGCCAAGTTGACACACAGCCTTAACTATCACAACCCCTTTCAGAAAGCCTTAGTGATCCTAAGGCAAGAGTGAACAATTTAGTGACTATGACCAAGGCAACCAGATGGGGTAGACACTCCGGAAGCAGGTTACAGTGTGTCAATAAGTTAGGCTAAGGACATGTGTGATATCCAGGCAGAAACTCCAGAGTTGCCAGAAAGGGCCTCAATGTACTGAGGGCACTGAGAGCTTAGGGTTGTTGGTGTGAGCAAAATGAGGGCTGTGTTTGCTGCAGCATGAAATGTGAAAGTGCTGCTAAAAGTGTAATCTACAGACCAGCAGTGTCAGCATCACCTGGGAGGTTGTTAGAAATGCAGAAGTTAAGCCTCCAACTCAAGTCTCTGAGTCAGAGTGTGCATTTTAACTAGATCCCCAGAGGATACTATATGCACATTAAAGCTTGTGATTTTCTCCTCTAGGTCATGAGTCTTTAAAAGATTAAAAATACTTCTTAAAATAAGAACTGTGGATAATCTTTCCTGAAGATTAGTTTGCTATGCTTTACTTTTTTTTTTTTTTTTTTTCCAAAGGAAAATT
>NW_006921652.1:6306814-6309931 GCF_000298275.1 Orycteropus afer afer
GATGGATCTATATCTGGGTTCTCAATTCTATTCCATTGGTCTATGTATCTGTCATTGAACCAATACCAGGCAGTTTTGACTACTGTGGCTGTATAGTATGTTTTGAGATCTGGCAATGTGAGACCTCCTACTTTGTTTTTCTATGCTTTACTTTTTAACATTATTTTTTTCTGGTTATAAAAAAGAATGTACATGGATGAACTTGGAGGACATTATGCTGAGTGAACTAAGTCAATCACAGAAGGACAAATATTGTATTAGTCTGTTATTGTAAAAAGCTAAGGAAAGGTTTATATATGGAAGGAAATTTTCTTTGTTGGTTACCAGGGGTGGGAGGGTAGGATAGGGAATGCTGTTAGATAGGTAGAGATAAGTATTGATTTGGGTGAAGAGAGGGGTAAATAAAGAAAAAAAAAAAAAAAAGAAAGAAAAGAAAATACATCTTCTAATGAGGTATCTGAGACAAAATATACAAAAAGAAAAAGAATGTACACCACATTTTAGAAGATTTGAAAAATGCAGGAACGTATGAAAGAGAGACTAATGTTCAGGTGTATTCTTAGGAACTGTTACATTAGAAGGAACAGAATAATGACAGCAAAGATGACCAGAAATGTAGCCTCTGCCATGATTTTTCACTGCAAAGTTTCACAGTAGAGCAGCTATTTCCTAATTAGATGACCTTTAGCAAGATATGTAACCTAGTTTCTTTATTTGCAAAACAGATTTTCAAATAATGTTAGTAATGTAAGGAGTAAATTAAAACTGAGTATAAAGGCTTAGCACAGTTCCTGGCACATAGTAAAATCCCCAAAAATGTTACTATTATGTATTAGAGCTGTGTTGTTAGTTGCCTTCCAGTTGATTCTGATTCATGGTGAACCCTTGTACAATAGAATGAAATGCTGCCCAGTCCTGTGCCATCTTCAAAATAGTTGGTATGCTACAATCCATTGTTGCTGCCACTGTGTATTTTGAGTGCCTTCCAACCTAAGAGGTTAATCTTCCAGCACTATAACGGACAATATTCTGTTATGATCCATAGGATTTTCTTTGGCTGATTTTCAAAAGCAGATCACCAGGCCTTTTTTCACAATCTGATTTAGTCGGGAAGCTCTGCTAAAATCTGTCCACCACTGGTGACCTTGCTGGTATTTGAAACACTGGTGGCATAGCTTCTAGCATCACAGTACATGCAAATTACCAGAGTATGACAAACTGACAGACAGGTGGTTGGCAAGAAATCACTAAGCAGGGCAAACTTACTAGTGTAACAGCTGCCTCTATTTGAAAGTCTTTGGGTCATTTTGGGTATAGACTATTATCTTGATGGCATTCACCAGCTGTGAGAGTTTACAGGGAGTACCCGGGAGGACTGAGGAGACAAGACAACCCCTGATCTGAAGGAGCTGGTCAGGGAGTAGAAGCTGAAGTCTAGGCAAAGGGGAGCAAGAGGTGGGGAGTTAAATGTGGGACTTTGAGGCAACAGAGTGAAACTATGGATCCTAAGATGTAAGTTTCTCCTATACTTTTTCTCTCTCTCTTTTTTTTTTTTTGTATTGTACTTTTTCCTTTATAAGTCCACAGCTGCAATGCAAATGCAGTATCACAACTGCAAATGTTGTTGTTGTTGTTGTTATTTGCCATCGAGTCGGCCCCGACTCATAGCGACCCCTCCTTGGGTTTCCGAGGCAGTATAGAAACCATAAAAACCAGGAAACAAACAAACAAGCAAAAACCCTGGCCAAGATGGTTTCATTGGAGAATTCTCCCAAACATTCAGAAAAGAACTTACAACAATCCTGCTCAAACTACTCCAGAACATAGAAAAGGATTGAATCCTCCCAAATTCATTTTACAAAGCCAGCATAACCTTGATACCAAAACCAGGCAAAGACATCAGTAAAAAGGAAAACTACAGACCGATATCCTTCATGAATATAGATACAAAAATCTTCAGCAAAATCCTAGCCAATAGACTCCAACAACATATCAAAAAATAATAGATTATGACTAAGTGGGGTTCATACCAGGTATGCAAGGATGGTTCAACATTAGAAAAACAATCAATGTCATCTGGCACATAAATAAAACAAAGGAAAAGAACCACATGGTCATAGCAGTTGGTACCGAAAAGACATTTGTTAAAATCCAACACACCTTCCTGATCAAAACTCTCAGCAAAATAGGAATAGAAGGGATATTCCTCAACATAAAAAAAAAGAAACCAAACGCACTGCCATCGAGTCAGATCCAACTCATAGCTACCCCTCCTTGGGTTTCTGAGGTGGTATCACTATGGAAGTAGATGGCCCAACCTTCCTTCTGAGGAGTGGCTAGTGGGTTTGAACCGCCAGCCTTCTGGTTAGCAGTCAAATGCCTTAGGCACTATGCCACCAGAGCTAAGGACATATATGCAAAACCAACAGCCAACATTATTCTCAATGGAGAGAGACTGAAACCATTCCCTTTATGAACAGGAACCAGACAAGGATGTCCTCTATCACCACTTCTATTTAACATTGTATTGGAAGTCCCAGCCAGGACAATAAGGCAAGAAAGGGAAATCAAAGGCATCCAAATTAGTAAGAAAGAAGTCAAACTATCCCTATTTGCTGATGATATGATCCGATACTTAGAAAACCCAGGAGACTCAGCAAAGAAACTACTGGAACTAATTAGGAGATTTAGCATAGTAGCAGGATACAGGATCAATATCCAAAAATCAGTTGGGTTCCTCTATACTAGCAAAGAGATTGCTGACCAGGAAATAAGGGAATCAATACCATTTACAACAGCTACCAAAAAAATAAAATACTTGGGAATAAATCTTACCAGGGACACAAAAGACCTGTACAAAGAAAACTACAAAATACTACTTCAAGAAACCATAAAAGATCTACATAAATGGAAGAACACTCTACACTCATGGATAGGAAGATTGAACATTGTGAAGATGTCAATACTACCCAAAGCAATCCATACATTCAATGCAATCCCAATCCAGATCTCATCAACATTCTTTAAAGATATGGAAAATCCAATCCCTACTTTATATGAGTGCTCAGACGGCTCCCTTGTTACCCTCCCGAGAGGGACCAGAGGGACCCGGTCTCC
>NW_006921652.1:6313195-6320759 GCF_000298275.1 Orycteropus afer afer
TAGTGATACTGCCTCAGAAACCCAAGGCGGGATCGCTATGAGTCAGGTCCTACTCGACGGCACATAACAACAACAACTTTATATGGAAGGGAAAGAGACCTTGGATATGCAAAGCACTATTGAAGAGGAACAAAGTAGAAGGTCTCTCACTCTCCAACCTCAAAACCTACTGTACAGCCACAGTGGGCAAAACAGCCTGGTATTGTTACAACAGACACACAAACCAGTGGAATAGAATTGAGAACCCAGAAAAAGATCCATTGACCTTTGGTCAGCTGATCTTTGACAAAGGGCCTGAAATCCATTAAATGGTAAAGAGATAGTCTCTTTAACAAATGATTCTGGCAAAACTGGATATCCATTTGCAGAAAAATGAAACAAGATGTGTACCTCACACCATATACAAAAACTAACTCCAGATGGATAAAAGACTTAAATGTGAAACCTTAAACTATAAAGTTTCTCAAGGAAAAAATAGGAGCAAATTTAGTGGCCCTAATATATGGCATAAATGGACTATCAAGCATAACCCAAAATGTACAAACAGAAGATAAACTAGATGAATGGGACCTTCTAAAAATTAAATTTTTATGTGCTTCCAAAGACTTCTCCAAAAGAGTAAGAAGAGGACCTACATATTGGGAAGAAATATTCAGCAATGACATGTCTGACAAATGACTTATCTGTAAAATTTATAATTCGAACACCCCAACACCAAAAAGACAAGCAAGCAAATTAAAAAATGGGCAGAAGACATGAATAGACACTTCAACAAAGAGGATATTCAGGCAGCCAACAAACACATGAAAAAATGTTCACTACCATCAGTCGTTGTTGGGATGTGGTCTGCTTCTTGTATATAAGGAAAAGCCTTGGGGATAGTCGTTAGCTTATGGCATGCTTGGACCCTGCATGTAGCCGTGTCATTGTTCAGCAGCCTGTCATGCTCTGCTGACCTTGGGACTTTCAATGGACTTAAATTAATGGCCTGCCATGTCTTTTGGTAACCTTGGGACTGTGCCTTTTTACTTGTCAACCTTGGGCTTGGCAGCCTCAGTAGCCAGCAGCTGTCTGAGTGAAGAAAAGCGTCTAGCTCCAGTGGGCCCAAAGTAGGAGGAAGAGCTGGACTCCAAGGTTGAGGGGCTTTCACCCAGCCCCTAGAGTCTGGCACTTTGAACTTGGACTTAAAGCCTCCAAACTGTAAGAAAATAAACTCCTTGTTGTTAAGGCCATCCCATTTGTGGTATATTCTTGTCAGAGCAGCACTAGGTAACCAGAACAAGTGCCCATCAACAGAAGAATGGATAACCAAACTATGATACATACACACAATGGAATACTATAAAACCCTAAGGAATAATGTAGAATCTGAAAAATACCACATAATGTGGATGAACTTGGAGGACATTATGCTGAGTGAAATAAGTCAATCACAGAAGGACAAATATTGTATTAGTCCATTATTGTAAAAAAGAAAGATTTGTGTATGGAAGGAAACTTTCTTTGTTGGTTACTAGAGGGGAGAGGGGAGGGGAGGGAACACTGTGAAAATAAAAATGAAGTTTGATGAATTTAAAAAAAAAAAAGAAAGAAAACCAGGAAATAAATGAGGTTCCCCCAACTGTCCCTGAGTGAGTGTTATTTTTAACATCTGATGGCTAGGCACTTTGGAAACCCTTCACTTTCTGATTGTGGCATACCCACAAATTTAAATGTGCATTGATGGAGCACTAGGTTGTGTTCAAAGCAACAATGAGTAACGTTATATGAAATGTTTAATATACCATGTTGCAAATGTATGGTAAAAAATCGTACCCATATTCTAATGCATTTAATAAGCATGTCCTTTTACGGAGGTTCCTCTAACTCGGGTTCCCCTTGAGTTATAGTGATACTATATCTATGTATGGGAAAATAGTGAAGAACCCTGGTCTTGCTTTTTTAATATCCTTTGTCTTCCCTGGGAGATGAATGGAGGTATTTGTGGTAGTTAAGGTTGTGTGTCACCTTGGCTTGGGCTGGTTTTGAGTGGCTGGGCAGCTGGATGTAGTTATTCCCCATAGTGTGATTGGTAATTAATTCCATGGTAGAATCTACTGGAGCAGCTGAGTAGGCACTTCAGGGATGTGATCTGCTTCTAATGTATAAGAAACAGTCTTGAGGAAGGTCCCCACCTTTTGGCACACTTGAATCCTGCATGTAGCCAAGTCACTATTCAGCAGCCTGCCATGACCTGCCAACCTTGGGACTGTTAATGGGACTTGAATCAATGGCCTGCCTTGTGGTTTGGTAATAATGAGACTGTGCCATTTTATTTGTTGACCTTAGGCTTGTTAGCCTCAGAAGCTAGTAACTGCCTGAGTGAAGAGATGCCTCTAGCTTCAGTGGTCTGGGAGCAAGAGGCAGGGCTGAAGCCCAACGTCAAGGGGCTTTCACCCAACCCCTAGAGCCTGATACGTTGAACTTTGACTTGTAGCCTCCAAAACCGTAAGAGAATAAATTCCTGTTTGTTTGAGACATCCAATTTCTGGTATTGTTTTGTTAGATCAGCATAAGGTAACCAAAAGAGTATTGAAGCCACATTGTGGACTGGTATGTTGTTTGTAAGGGTAGTGGTAGTATAACTTGGGTGGACAAAGTTTTAATTGCATGCTAAGTTCTTCTGAGGTAGAATGACCCTGATTGTTTATTCCTTGAGGAGAAGCACATATGATATTTGGAGTTTCCTAGGATTTAATAAAACAACAACCATTCGCTGAATATTTAGCATGGGCTAGGAACTTTACTAAACACTTTACATGCATTGCTTTATTTTAACTTCACTCTAATCTTTTGAGGTAGTTTCTTTTATTACCTTTACTTTACAGGTGAGAACACTGAGGCTTACAGGGTGAAGTAAATTGTCCAAGGTTACACAATTAGGATGTCAGAATTAAGATTCTAACCCAGATTTTGTACTTTTAGTCAGAAGCTTATGTTTTCTTACTCCTCACATTCTTCTGAGTACCATTCAAACTCAAGACTTCACTTAGCCTATACAGTAATAGGAATCCTCCAGCCTTCTATGGTTATCTTTTCCTTTAGGAGACACATAAAATTATTTCAATTCCATACAATTACTGTGGGAAATCTGGTGACCTCACTGATTTTCCCAAGAATTCTCAAGGGGAAATGAAATTACATTCTCTCACTTCTCATTCTGGATTCTTCCTCTTCTCTTAGTTCTCCTTACCTGTCCCCTGACACAAAACAGCTACTGTTCATCTCTACATACAATCTTATCTTACACATGCACACAACTCCTCCTCCAATCCCCCAAATGCCACTCCTCCAAAGGTGCAACATGTAAACTGGGTACTCTGTAAAGCAGATGCTGAGATAGAATTAGGAGTGAAAGAGGTTTATTAGTTGGGGATGAGGCAATCTTACAGGATATAAAAGGGTGAGGAAGCAGCATTGGACAGGGAAAGCCTTCAGATTGCATTACATATCTGACACCAGTGGTGACCTTGAAAGAGACAAAGGGCAATCTTTGCGATGCGCAGAGCTTTGAGAAATATACCTATTCACCCTCTTTGTGTGGAAGGGGGAGTGGTCCAAGGTGATTATGTATGCATATATACATATATACACATACATACACCTATATATCCATACACTTATGAACAGTGGTGAATTGCCTGTGAAGTTGGTCTGGTGTCTGTAACGAAAAAGAGATAAGGAGGTCTGGGATAGAGGCATATGGATAGACATATGGGAGTGAGCCTGAGGTGTGCAGATGTTCATTTTGTGTGTTAGCACCTCAAAAACATCCACCCCAAAATTACTTGGTCAGAGGATGTTAGCCAGCCCTTATCTGGAGTCACCAGAGAACTGGCACAATGAGCACCTGAAAGGAGAAGCCATGGGGCAGAGAGGGGGCTAGGCAGAATGTCAACAACCTTTATCTCACTTTCAAAGGTCAAATTACCACCTCTGAATGTCCAACCTGCCAGCAACAGAGACAATACTGAGCCTCAGAATGGTGTAATTCTTCAAAGAGACCAACAAACATCTAGGAAATTTGGTTATGTCAGGCCTCTTCTGTCCTGGAGAGACCAGTGATTTATTCTCATAGGAATTGACACGAATTCTGGGTATGGATTTGCTTTTGCTACACAGAACCCACCAGCCACTCCTCGGAAGGAAGATTGGGCAATCTGCTTCCGTAGTGATACTGCCTTGGAAACCCAAGGAGGGGTCGCTATGAGTTGGGTCTGACTCGGTGGCAGATAACAACAACAACAACACACAGAACCCTCACCTAGTGCCACTAACCAATGTCTTACAAAGTGCCTGATCTATAGTCATGGAGTCCCACACAACATAGCATCCAATCAGGGTGCCCACTTGACAATGAAGCAGATGTAACTGTGGACCATGACCATAGATTCAATATTCATACGATATACTATACCATCCAGAAACTGCCAGAATTAAAGAACATTGAAATAGCCTGCTGAAAGGACAGCTGACGTGCCAGTTCAGAGGCACTATCATGCAAAGATGAGGTGCCACCATCTAGGATGCAGTATATACACTGAATCAGAGACTTCTGGATGACACTGTATGAGAACCCAAGAGTGGAGGAAGGACAGGTCCCACTTATAATCATGCCCAATGACCCCCTCCCTGATGGAGTTTGGGCTATTAAAACCTGCAATTCTGGATTCTGCAATTTAGGGGTCCTGTTCTCCAGGGAGGAGCTCTGGTGGTATAGTACCTAAGATGTTTGACTGCTAAACAGAAGGCTGGTAGTTCAAACCCACCAGCCACTCCTAAGAAGGAAGATTGGGCAATCTAATTCCGTAGAGATACCACCTTGGAAACCCAAGGAGGGGTTCCTATGAGTTGAATGGACTTGACAGCAGTGAGTTTTTTGTTGTTGTTGTTGTTCTCCAGGGAGCACATTATTGACAGAGAGCAAAGCACAGTTCCCAATAAACTACAAATTACAATCACAGCCTGGGAACTTTGAACTCCTTTTGTCTAGGGATCAATAGGCATGACATAGAGTTAACCATTGGATAGGAGTGCTGTTGTTGTTATTGTTAGGTGCTGTTGAGACAGTTTCAATTCACAGTGACCCTATGCACAACAGAACAAAACACTGCCCAGTCTTGCACCATCCTCACAATCTTAGCCATGTTGAGCCCACCATCACAACCACTGTGTTGATCCATATTGTCGATCCATATTGTCGTTTCACTGACCCTCTACTTTACCAAACATGATATCCTTCCCCAGGAACTGGTCCCTTCTGACATGACCAAAGCACGAGAGATGAAGTCTGGCCATTCTTGCTTCTAAGGAGCATTCCAGCTGTACTTCTTTCAAGACAGATTTGTTCATTCTTCTGGCTGTCCATGGTGTTTTCAATATTCTTTGCCAACACTGCACTTCAAATGCATTAGTCCTCCTGCAGTCTTATTCATTGTCCAGCTTTCACATGCATATGAGGCTATTGAAACTACCATGGCTTGGGTCAGGCACACCTTAGTCTTCAAAGTGACATCTTTGCTTTTAAATACTCTAAAGAGGTTTTTTGCAGCAGATGTGCCCAATGACAACAATATTGCTGTCATTGGGTGCCGTCGAGTCATCTCAGACTCATAGTGACCCTATGAACAACAGAACAAAACACTGCCTGTTCCTGTGTCAGCCTCACAATCCTTGCTATACCTAAGCCCATTGTTGCAGCCACTGTATTAATCCATCTTGTTGAGGGCCTTCTCCTTTTTCATTACCCTCCACTTTACCAAGCATGATATCCTTCTCCAGAGGATGGTCCCTTTTGACAACATGACCAAAGTAGATGAGGCAAAATCTGGCCATTCTCATTTCCAAGGAGCATTCTGGCTGCACTTCTTCCAGGACAGATTTGTTCATTCTTTTGGCAGTCCATGGTACTTTCACTATTCTTTGCCAATACCGCAACTCCTTATTCATTATCCAGCTTCCTTATTCATTCATTATCCAGCTCTCACGTACATATGAGGTGATTGAAAATACCATAGCTTGGGTTAGGTGCACCTAGTCGTCAAGGAGACATATTTGCTCTTCAGCACTTGAAAGAGGTCTTTTGCAGCAGATTTGCCCAGTGCAATACATCGTCTAATATCTTGACTGCTACTTCCACTGGTCTTGATTGTAGAACCAAGTAATATAAAATCTTTGACAACTTCAATTCTTTCTCCCTTTATCATGATACTGCTTATTGGTCCAGTTGTGAGAATTTTTGTTTATGTTGAGTTGTAATCCATACTGCAGATTGTAGTCTTTAATCTTCATCAGTAAGTGCTTCAAATCATTTCACTTTCAGTAAGCAAGGTTGTGTTATTTGCATATTGTAGGCTTTTAATGAGTCTTTCTCGTCCTGATGAACATTCTTCATAGGGTCCAGCTTTTCAGATTATTTGCTAAACATACAGATTGAATAAATACAGTAGCAGGATACAACCCTGACAGACACCTTTCAAGATTTAAACCATTCAGTATTCTCTTGTTCTGTTCATATGACAGCCTCTTGGTCTATGTACAAGTTTCTTATGAGCATAATTAAGTGTCCCATTAACACAATTAAATTCCAATTCTTCACAAAATTATCCATAATTTGTTATATTCCACACAGTCAAAAACCTTTGCATAGTCAAATAAAACATAGGTAAACATCTTGTTGGTATTCTTTTCACCAAGACCCTTGGAACAAGATATCCCTTGTTCCACATCCTCTTCTGAATAAAACTTGAATTTCTGGCAGTTCCTTGTCAATATATACTGCTGCAACCATTTTTTAATTATCTTCAGCAAACTTTTACTTGTGTGTGATATTAATGATACTGTTTGATAATTTCTGCCTTCTGTTGGATCACCTTTATTTGGAATGGGCACAAATATGAATCTTCTCTAGTTGGATAGCCAGGTAGCTGTCTTACAAATTTCTTGGGATAACTGAGTGAGCATTTCCAGTGTTGCATCCTTTTTTTGAAACATCTCAATTGGTATTTCATCATTTCCTGGACCCTTGTTTTTCACCAATTCCTTCAGTGCTGCTTGGACTTCTTTCTTCAATACCATTGGTTCTTGATCATATGCCACCTCTTGAAACAGATGAACATCAACCAATTCTTTTTGATAGAGTAACTCTGTGTATTCCTTCCATCTTCTTTGGATAGTTCCTGCATTGTTCAATACTTTGCCCATAGAATCTTTCAGTGTGGTAACTCAAGGCTTGCACTTTTTTCTTCAATTCTTTCAGCTTAAGAAATGTCAACTGTGTTCTTCTCCTTTGGTTTTTCAACTCCAGGTCTTCACACATTTTGTTATAATATTTACTTTTCCCTTTCCAGCTGCCCTTTGAAATCTCATGTTCAGCTCTTCTACTTCATCATTTCTTCCATTCACTTTAGTTACTCCCTTTGGTCTTCTCTTAATTTTCTGTCTTTTTAATAATGATTTCACTTTCTTCATGTATCATGTCCTTGATATCATGCTACAACTCTTCTGGTCTTTGGTCACTGATGTT
>NW_006921652.1:6326224-6327532 GCF_000298275.1 Orycteropus afer afer
GGTTTCCCTTTTCTTTGTTGAAGAGGGTCTGTGCAATCCTTCTGCCTAGTCCGCCATCTTGCCGGAACTTCTTTCCCAAATGATTTTGAGTTTTGTTCCACATTGTTCTCTCTCTCTATCCAGGATCTCCTACATAGATCCCCCTCTGAGTGGTTGACAGTGGTAGCCAGGCACCATGTAGTTCTTCTGGTCTCATAGTCATATAGGCTGTAGATCTCATGGTGTATCAGTCGCTAGGACTAATTGTTTCCATGAATTTTTGGTTTTCTTCATTCCTCTTTGCTCTGGATGAAGAGAGACACATTATTGCATCTAGATGGCTGCTTGCAAGCTTTTAAGATCCCAGTCGCTACTTGCCAGAGTAGGAGGTGGAACAATGTTTTGTGTAGTAGGTTATGCCAATTGAGCTTGATATCCCCTGCGACTATGGTCCTTAGCCCACAGGTTCAACTACTAGGTCCCTCAGGGTAGCTGGCTGTGACCAAGAAGTGACTACAACCTTGTCCCTTGTCAGCTCTACTATTGTAGGTGTATAGATATTTTCCTACCACTGATAGCATTGTACTATAGTATAGATCTTGAAATGTTCTTTTTGATGATGAATGTGAAGCTATTCCCTTTTAATTTGTCATTCCAGTATAGCAGATCTTATGATTGCCCAACTAAAAATGGCTAATACAAGTCTTTTTCAGCTCACTAATGCCTAGGATAATGATCTTAATGTGTTCAATTTCATTTTTTGACAACTTCCTATTTTCTGAGATTCATATTTCATACATTCCATGTTCCAAATATTAGTGGATGTTTGCAGCTGTTTCTTCTCATTTTGAGTCATGCGACATCAGCAAATAAAGGTCTAAAAAGCTATACACCACTCAAGTCATTAAGTTTACCTCCACTTTCAGGAGAAAACTCTTCTCCAGTCATGTTTTCAGTTTTTGAACCTGATGGTCTTATCTTCTGGAACTGTATTAGAGAATGTTTGCCTGCTATTCATAAGGTTTTCAGAGGCCAATTTTTGTTTTCAGCAGTGGATCTGGCCATTCCTTCTTCCTAGTCTGTCTTAGTCTGGAAGCTCAACTGAAACTTGTCCACTGTGGGTGACCTTCCTGGTATTTGAAATACTGATGGCATAGCTTCTAGTATCACAGAAAGGTGAAAGCTACCACACTGCAACAAACTAATAGATGAGAGTTGACAGGAGTAATTGACCATAATTAGCAAGGGAAGGAAGTTCTCTGTCAATATACTGCTGCAAATGTTTCTGAATTATCTTCAGTGAGATCTTACTTGCATGTGATATTAATG
>NW_006921652.1:6328982-6354152 GCF_000298275.1 Orycteropus afer afer
CTATTTTGGTCATGTTGTAAGAAGGGACCATTCCCTGGAGAAGGATGTCATGCTTGGTAGGGTGGAGGGTCAACGAAAGAGGGGGAGGCCTTCTAGGAGATGGATTGATACGGTGGCTGCGATGATGGGATCAAGTATAGCAGGGATTGTAGGGCTGGTGCGGGATTGGGCAGTGTTTCGTTCTGCTGTGCATGGGGTCGCTATGAGTCAGAAACGACTCGACGGCACTTAATAACAACAACAACAACAACAAAGCAAGGGAAGGAAGACAAGAGAATTGATACCTTTGAATGTGGTGTTGGTGAAGAATACTGAAAATACCATGGACTGCCTGAAGAATGAAAAATCTGTTCTGGAAAAAGTACAGCCAGAATTCTTCTTAGAAGTGAGAAAGGCCAGATTTTGCTTCACATATTTTGGTTATATTGTCAGAAGGACCAGTCTCTGGAGAAGGATATCATGCTTGATAATGCAGAGGACCAGTGAAAAAGGGGAAGACTCTCAATGAGATGGATTAATACAGTGGCTGCAACAATGGGCTAAAGTATATCAAGGATTGTGATGGTGCAGGACTGGGCAGTGTTTCCTTCTGTTGTATATAGACTTGCTATGAGTCGGAATTGACTTAGCATCACCGAACAACAACAACAGCATGGAGAGGTTACACATTGTGGGTAGGGAGGAATATATGTGAAATTAGATGAGCTCTGGTGGCATAGTGCCTAAGGCATTTGACTGCTAACCAGAAGGCTGGTGGTTCAAACCCACCAGCCACTCCTTGGAAGGAAGATTGGGCAATCTGATATCACCTCAGAAACCCAAGGAGGGGTCACTATGAGTCAGATTTGACTCCATGGCAATGAGTTTGGGTTTTTTTTTTTTTACCAATTTGTGCCTGTAAATAGAGAATACAGCTTCCCTGGTCTGAAAATGTACCAGATTACCAGGAGCTCAGATTAATCATGCCACCAGGTAAGATACCAAGACCAGAAAAAGAGATAGCAGAACAGGTGTAGAGTTTAGAATGGCTAGTGTAAACGATCAATTGCAGTAATGAGGCTGTAACTAACCTCCCACTTCTAAGTCTACTCTCAGAAATAGAGGCCCTTTGGAATCCTGGAGGTACTCAATAACACATGTGGAGGAAATGTGTAGCCCTTTTCCAATCAAGGGGTAGACTATTGTAGCCATGGAGATTTGCTTCTCAGATCTTTCCAGAAAGAACTTGTTCAGATGTAACAAATGTATAGGTAATGGACAAATACCAGCTCTTCTTCTTTGGCAGCCTTCAGCAATGACCCATCATTCCTATGGTTATCAACAAGTCAAACTCTCTCCTCTCTTAGCCTTGATGTACAGAAGAGAGCCATCCCTGAACTTAGTGCCCCTCTTCCAGCACATTCCTGATGGCCTTGGTAAATGATGTGACTTCTAGCCCTTGCCATGAAACACAATCATCTGGTGGGTCTGCTAGCTTCAAATAATATTCATGCCAGTGTGTCCATTTTTCCAAACATTTTCATCCCTTTTGCCATCATCTACCACATTAGGCATTCAACTTTACTTGGCATAGACCATTGCTTTCTCTAGATTTTTAGCAACCATGCTGTTGCTGTAGTTGTTGTTATGTGTTGTCAAGTCATCTCCAACTCATCGTGACTTTATGTACAACGGGATGAAATACTGCCCAGTCCTGTGCCAGCCTCATGATCCCTACTATACCTAAGCCCATTGCTGTAGCCACCATGTCAATCCATCTTGCTGAGGACCTTCCCCTCTTTCATTGACTCTCTACCAAGAATGACATCCTTCTCCAGAGAACAGTCCCTTATGACAACATGACCAAAGTAGATAAGATGAAGTCTGGCCATTCTTTCTTCCAAGGAGCATTCTGGCTGCACTTCTTCCAGAACAGATTTGTTTATTCTTCTAGCAGTCCATGGTATTTTCAGAATTCTTCACCAACACCACAACTCAAAAGCATCAACTCTTCTTTGGTCTTCCTTATTCATTGTCCAGCTCTTGCATGCATATCAGGCAATTGAAAATACCATGGCTTGGGTTAGGCACACCTTAGTCTTCAAGGAGACATCTTTGCTCTTCAGCATTTGAAAGAGATCTTTTGCAACAGATTTGTCCAATGCAATACATCTTTTGATGTCTTGACTGCTGCTTCCATTGGCTTTGATTGTAGAACCAAGTAATATGAAGTCTTTGACAACTTTAATCTTTTCTCCATCGATTGTGATGCTGCTTATTGGTCCAGTTCTGAGGATTTTTGTTTTCTTTATATTGAATCCATACTTCAGGCTGTAGTCTTTAATCTTCAACAGTAAGTGCTCCAAGTCATCCTCACTTTCAGCAAGCAAAGTTGTGTCATCTGTGTATCTCAGATTGTTAATGAGCATTGCTCCAATCCTGATGCCATGTTCTTTTTCATATAGTCCAGCTTCTTGGACTATTTGCTCAGTATACAGAGTGAGTAAGTATGGTGAAAGGATACAACTCTGACACACTCCCTTCCTGATTTTAAACAATACAGTATCCCCTTGCTATGTTTGAACAACAGCCTCCTGGTCTATGTACAGGTTCCTCATGAGTACAATCAAGTGTTCTGGAATTCCCATTCTTCTCAATGTGATTGACAATTTGCTATGATCCACACAATCAAATGCCTTTGCATAGTCAATAAAACACAAGTAAAGATCTTTCTGGTATTCTTTGCTTTGAGACAAGAACCATCTGACATCAGCTATGATATCCCTTGCTTCACATCCCTTTCTGAATCCAACTTGTATTTCTGGAAGTTCTCTGTCAATATAGTGCTGCAACGATTTTTGAATTATCTTCAATTAGATTTTACTTGCATGTTATATCAATGATAATTGTTCGATAATTTCCACATTCTATGGGATCACCTTTCTTTGGAATGGGTATAAATATGGATCTCTTCCAATCAGTTGGCCAGGTAGCTGCCTTCCAAATAATGTGCCTCCAGTGCAGCATCCATTTTTTGAAACATCTCAATGGGCATTCTGTCAATTCCCAGAGCCTTGTTTATTGCCAATTCCTTTAGTGCAGCTTTGACTTCTTCCTTCATTACCATTGGTTCTTGATCATATGCAACCTCCTGAAATGGATGATCACCTGCCAATTTTTTTGGTATAGTGACTCTGTGTATTCCATGTCTAAGCCAGCCCCGGGAGCAACCATGCTAGCTGTCTATTAATCCTTTATATCAAGAGAGTTGTCTTGAGTCAACAAAATCTCATTTTCAGTCTTATGTCATTCCTCGTTAGGTATCCTTGAAAACCAGTCTGACTTGGTACTCTCCTGGCTCCTGCTTGTATATGGTGGCTATTTTTTCTGCAACACTTTGGAATATAGTCCATTTCTTCCTACAAAAGGTAAAGCACATCTATGGCTGGGTTATGGTGTGATTTAACACTAGTTATCATCCTGGCACAAGGCTAGGAGGTTGGGGCAGATCCTGAGGGAAGTCCTTGTAGCCTTATTTATGAGAAGTATTTGTAGTGTTTTCTTGCACATTAGGGAATGTCAGTTCTTGAAAGGGCCACTTCTGTAGTCTCTGAGCTCTTAGAAGAGTCTGAGGAGCCAAAAATCTGTACAGGTGTCTGCTTAGATGTCCCTTTCCCTTGTGTAAGGATGCCGGGTTTTCCCTTCACAGGATACTGATTCTGGCATACCAGATCTTCCTTGTTGTTGTTGTTTGCTGTCAAGTCAGATCCGACTCATAGCGACCCCTCCTTGGGCTTCCAAGGCAGTATCACTACGGAAGTAGATTGCCCCATCTTCCTCCCAAGGAGTGGCTGGTGGGTTTGAACCGCCAGCCTTCTGGTTAGCAGTCAAGTGCCTTAGGCACTATGCTACCAGATCTTCCTTAGTACTTTCTTAAAGTTCAGCATTTATACTATTAATCTGAGTTATATCGTCAGAGTCTTTGTTCTCCCAGTGCAGAATGTGAAGACCTCTTTATAAGCTACCAAAAAGGCCTTCTGACCTTCTCTCTCAATTTTCTACTGTTTGTTCACTGTACTGAGCTTTTCATTATCCTTCGGTAGTCCATTAATACAATTTAGTAACAAGCAGATAATTTTCATCTTTATAAATATTATTCTTCCCATACATTACAAACACCTGGATGAGTTCATTGGTCAGAACATTCCTCTTTACTGGAATATTCCCCAAGTCACCATCAGTGAAATTTAAACAACTAGGCTACCATCTAGGAGCTTTGGTATTGTAGTGCCTAAGGCATTTGGCTGCTAACCAGAAGGCCAGTGGTTCAAGCCCACCAGCCACTCCTTGGAAGGAAGGTTAGGCAATCTACTTCTGCAGTGATACTGCCTCAGAAACCCAAGGAGTGGCCGCTGTGAATCGGGTCCAACTCGATGGCACATAACAACAACAACAACAGGCTGGCACCTTTGTTAGAGTATTATCCATGTCCTCTATATCACCCAAGATGGAATATTCATAGCTCATTGGTCAAAGAGTGATCCAGTCCTCGAATTTCATCTTACCAATTGCTTTCTCAGATCATTTCTGGTAACACTGGTGCCAACTTGTCCTCTGTAAAGCAGACATTGGGGCAAGTTGGGAATTTAAGAATTTTATTGATGATAATGCTTATGAAAGGGAAAAGGGAGAAGAAGCAAGATGGGATAGAGAATATCTCAGATTAAGATGTAGATCTAACAGTGTCTCAGCCACTCTACTAGTGAACTCCAAAGCAAAGATTGTCTCTCAGTGGAGTCCCATATGGGCAGAAATGGCCAAGCCTTAGTATCCCACTATGATCAGTTACTCTCTGCTTAGGAAGAGTGAAGCTTTAACTCAAGAGCTAAGGTAGGTATTAAGATGCTAACCATTTTAGGCTACAGCTAACTTCTCTTCTTGAAGATAAATGACAAGTTTCTTCTTGAAGGGAGATTTTACCAGCATGCCTCCATAACTGCCACATTTCACATGAATCCAACATGTCAGGATAATAGTATTACAGTATACATTAGTAAGAGAGCAACTTAATTTAAGATTTTAAAGTTTTAAATATTTCTTGGCTCTTTCTGCTGAAAGAATGTTCTCCCTAGCATTCTCCTTGCACCCCAGGCTGCTGACCGTCTCCATGGGCCAGCTATGTCTAACTCTGCTATTCTTCCAAAGAGCATCTCTTGGTTCCTAGCTATAACCTATCTTCTCTAGTTAGCAATGAATGACTTCCAAATTCCTGTTATTTTACTAGGTTTCAAACTTTCCTATTTAGGTTGAGCTGATGCTTCCCTTTTCAAACCTAAAGGACTAGTAATGAAGTTTCTTAAACAAAAGAGGTACAGTTATTCTTGAGACTAAATCTAGTACCTCTCATTAAAACACAAACAAGCAAACTCACTGCTGTTGAGCCAATTCAACTCATAGAGACCCCTCCTTGGGTTTCTGAGGTGGTATCTCTACGGAAGTAGATTGTCCAATCTTCCTTCCAAGTAGTGGCTGGTGGGTTTGAACCTTCTGGTTAGCAGTCAAGTGTCTTAGGCACTATGCCACCAGAGCTCCTAGTACCTCTCTCATCTACTTCTGATTGTACTCTGACTGATAGAGGATACTCAAAAGAAAGACTTGAACTAAAAACATTGATTTTGTAGAGAAGGAAATGGCCACAAGCAGATAGAAAAACTGGCCATTTCTTTCTCTGCAAAATCAATGTTTTTAGCTCAAGTCTTTCTTTTGAGTATCCTCTATCAGTCAGAGTACAAGCAGAAGTAGATTGCCATATGCTTCTTCCAAGTACTCTCTCTTGTTGTTGTTATGTGCCATGTAGTCGGACCCAACTCATAGCGACCCCTCCTTGGGTTTCCGAGGCAATATCACTACGGAAGTAGATTGCCCCATCTTCCTTTGGAGGAGTGGCTGGTGGGTTTGAACTGCCATCCTTCTGGTTAGCAGTCAAGTGCCTGAGGCACTACGCTACCAGAGCTCCCCAGGTAGATTCAAACCTCTAAACTTTCAGGCAGCAGCCAAGCACTTTAACTGCACCACTCAGGGACTCCAGTAAGAAGTAAAGTGAACTCTAAAATAAAGGAATAAGAAGATACAGGAGCAGCCACTAACCCTACAGCTATCCTAGAGCACGCCAGGAAGAACACTTCCTTCCCCCTTCCAGGGCTGAGATCCAGGCAATGGCTCACTGGATGTCAAAGAAGTCACTGGAGGACTGCATTGGTGAAACTTGCTGGAACTCCACCTCAAAAGGGCTGAGAAAACTACTCCTGTGGAGGTGCCTTGTGAGAGGAAATATGCCTCAAAACCACCTGAGGGGTATTCTAGTCATAAGGCAGTGATGGCCACAGGGTACTGCTGATAGCCATGTACTGCAAGCTTGGTGCTGGAGATACTGCAAATTACAAGAGCCTGCTGAGAGAGCACACTGGAACCATGAAGGGAAACCCCTTTCTCCTGTAATGTCTCTCCACTGCTTTTTACTGACAAAGCTTTACATTGTGCCTCCTGGCAAAGAAAAGTTATTTAAATGGCCAGTCTTCCTTTCACAGAACTGGCAGTAAATGGTGAATTTGGAGCTTAGGGACAATACATTGATAGCTATACATTCTTTAATACTCTTTCTTTCACTTGAGCTATTCCTAGTCCAGTTAGTTACCAAGGACTTTATATAAGCTGAAGTCATCCTCTTTTCTCCATCTGCACACTTCTTCTTTAAGTCTGTCCCCCATCATTTTTGCTGTAATGATTCCAAGAGACTCCTAATAGGTTTTTCTGCCTCATGATTGGCCTCCAATCTGTTTTTTGTGCTTACAAGAGTCAATTATTTAACCCTAAACTCCTTCCAAACTCTTGTTAACCCTGTTTACCACCCTAGACTCAGCCTCATCTCCAACCATTCCTTTGTTTCAGTTCTGTGATCCAGCCAACACTGGGGAACATCAGATGTGCACTTGTTATTTAAACACTGGTTGTTTCAATCCCCAAGTTCACAAATTTGTATAGGAAGCAAATGCAATATAACACAAATTTTTTTTTACTAAAGAACAAACTGTAAAATCATGCACCTTTCAAACTTTGTCTCCAACATAGTGCCAATGTCTTTTCCTTCATATCACATGACTGAATTATTGATCAGTCAGGATATTGGCTAGTTTAAGTATCTGATGATAGAGTGAAAATTAATTGCAAGGATTGCAAAGGATACAGAGTTCCAGGAAACCAATAAAAGAGTGTTAACAACACCTAAATAACATAGAAGCTATGCTGGAAGAAGTAAAAATCAGCAAGGATGATGTGGGATAGGCACTTGAAAAGAGAATAATTTGGAAATCAAAATGTTTAAACCACAAATATTTCTGCATAATACCTTTATGCTCATGGTGAAAAGGTGAACTGTGAAAAGAAGGATCTCATATTACAAAATCATCAAAACTTAGGCCTTTGAAAAACAATCAAATCTGGTGTTTCTCTTCATTTGTTCCATGCATACAAGATTAGATCTCAGGGCTACTCTTCCTCCTCCTCCCAGGATGGTATCTGGTTGTGTGATGGGGGTATGGTGCTTATGTAACATCACAGCAGATGGGAACAGTTACTTGGTATGTACTGGTTTTTTAAAATTTCTTTTCTCTATTTCAGAAAATGTCCTTACATTATGTCCTTATATTCCCCTAGTGTCTAGCTAACTTATAAAATGCTCCAGTTTTGGCTCATTTGAACATGAAATTCTTTTCTTCTTCCAGGAAAACCTGGCACTTGCTAATGAAAACATTAGATTTCATAGCCCTTATGTCTAAAATGAGCGATAAAAGCCTATATTGGAAGTAAAAACTGTACTTTGTTTCCTGTGGCTGAGTTCTCTCCTAAAGGGGTAAAAGGAGTAATAGACATTGCCAGGAAAAAAAAAAAAAAAAAAGTATTTTTGATAATATTTCAGATTATTATTCTTCATGGATTAATCTCATAGATATTATCTTGGGTAAAAGAAACTAACCCCAAAAAGTATAAACTACATAATTTCATTTTTGTTAGTTTAAGATCAAGCAAAATTAATCAATGTTTGTAAAAGTCAGAATAGTAATTTCTTTTGGAGGTGAGGCACACAAACTAGCAAGTCATAGAAGAGAGTCTTATAAGATGTTCTATAACTTGATCTGGGATTTGGGTACAGTTTTGTATTAATGTGTGACAGACAAATCTTCAAGCTGTACACATTTTGTACTTAATTGTATATTTTCTTCCAATTAAAAAATGTGTTAGTTCCTTATTGCTGAGGTAGTAAAATACCACAAATTTAATGGCTTAAAACAACACAGATCTACTATTTTATGGTATTGGAGGAGTATTCTGAAATGAGTCTCATGAGACTAAAATCAAGGTGTTAGCAGGGCTGCATTCCTTTCTGAAGGCTCTATAGGAGATATGTTTTCTTGGTTTTTTGAGCTTCTAGAGGTTACCATCTAGAATAAACAACCAACACCAATGGAAGCAGCACTCAAGACATCAGACAACATATTGCACTGGGCAAATCTGCAAAAGACCTCTTTAAAGTGCTGAAGAGCAAAGATGTCTCCTTGACGACTACGGTGTGCCTAACCCAAGCCATGGTATTTTCAATCGCCTCATATGCATGTGAGACCTAGACAATTAGCAAATTGTTTAGTAAATTTACCATATTTACATTATTAACAAGCTATCCAACCCTCTTGGTGGGCCATGAGTCCCTCATATTTGTATAGCCTCACCCAGGCATCTGGTGGGAATCACAAAGACCATGGCTAGAAGAGCTATAGTAAGTAAGTCACTGCACCATTCAATCTTAATTCCATCCACAATCGTTGCTGTCCTCTTGTCATGTAACATAACATATTCACAGGTTCTCAGGATTAGGGTGTGAACATCTTTTGGGAAGGGGCATTGTTATGCCTACCACAATTATTATCCTACTGTAGCTGAAACAAGAGGCTCCAACATAGCAAGGATTGTGAGGATGGCACAGGACCAGGTAGTGTTTGTTCTGTTGCATACTGGATGTCTATGAGTCAGAACTGACTCAGCGGCACCTAACAACAACAGTTTCTTAATTCATAATTAACATTTTCAAGATAAAATCCTAATCAAATAAATTTTAAAATGAATAACTATAAAATTTTGATTCCATTTTAAAGTGACATATCCTTAAATGGGCTTTTCCTAGTATTAATTATTCTTGGATAAAAGAATCCTCTCACTCTAGCGCTCATATGTTTACAACATGCCCTGTGATGATCCAACCTCCTGCTCTGGCAATTCCTTGAAATATAATAGAACATTCAGCTGTAAAGAATGTGAAATATAGGTTTCTGTGAGGAAATGGCAAAATGTATATGAAGACAAAAAAAGAATAAATGAGTCATGATCTCCTTCTCAAGAAACTCCCAGGTCAATCCTCCTTCGAGTCTTAATCTTTCTTTGAGGGGGAAGAACCTTTACAAATGCAACAAAAATACGCCACCTCTTGAATGTCCCACTTGACCAACCCAGAAAGCTGGCTCTGTCTTTAATCTTGACTGGAACCTTTGTTTTCTGAGAGTTCTACACTTTGCCTGTTACACCATTCTCCTCTTGAGTTAGTCTAGCAAATATTACTCAGTGTTAATGGTCTATTATACATGGGGGCATTTCTCAAACTTGCAAAATTGTAAACAACATACTTCCTGGTAGTTTATATCACTTTCCCCTGCATGGCGCAAATTCTTGGCAACAAACAGAAAGACTGGAGGTCAAGACAGAGATTTGAATTCACTCAGTGGTACCACAGAAGAAAGCACTGGCAATCTACTTCTTTAGGATTATAGCCATTGGAAATTCTATGGAGTACAGTTTTACTCTGATACACATGGGGTCACCATGAGTTGGAATTGACTCAATGGCAATGAGTTTTGATTTTTTTGGCATAGTGCTTTCAATTTTAAACCACAAAGATTGTTAGGTCCTCATTCTTTAAACTGTACATAGGCCCTCTTATGTTCCATTGGTGAAATACTGTAATTATGATGCAGGAGTTGATGGAGCATGGAACAACCTGGCAGTTTTTTAATCCTGTGTAATTTATAGGTAGAAAATCAACATGCCCCTCTCTTTTCAAAAACAGTCCCTGAATGGAGCAAATGGTTAACTTACTCAGCTACTAACTGAAAGGTTAGAGGTTTGATTTCACCCAGAGGCTCCTCAGAAGAAAGGTTTGGTAATTTACTTTCAAAATATCAAAAACCAAAACCAAGGGTTGCCATGAGTTGGAGTCAACTTTTTGATGAGTTTTACTGGTCTGTTGTAAAAAAAAAAAATGCCTTCAGAGCTGATTCTCCCTACATCTTCTCTGTCTCTCCTTTTCATTTACATTTGTCTGTGAACTTTTCTCTGTCAAAATGTCAGCAAAGGTACCCCTTATCTGATCTGTTTCTCATGTTTCATTTTTCCACTGAAGGAAAGGTGCCAGGGGTGCTGTCCCAGAGTCCACCTTCTCCGTGTAGACAGCGTGTACATGGAGTGAAGATTGTGCTTAATCCAGACACCGGGATAACAGCTACAAGTGCTGGCTAGTTTACAGTTCCTTGTACTTTCTCTTTCTCATTAAGCCTGAAGGGGTTTTTAACACTGAAATTTCTAAAAATCAATAAAAAGATTAGTTAAAATGTAAAACCTCAAAGTAAAGTGAAGTAGATACTGTTTATTAAAGAGTTCACAGAGGCAAATCGATATTTTAAATAGAAGCAAATTTAAAGTAATACATAGCATTATCATTATGTGATTCTTTATTAAATAATATGCCAACGAAAGGTCATATTTTGGCTCTTGTGGACTTGTCTTAATTTTCTTCAGCTTCAAGTTGAACTTGCATATGAGCAATTTATGGTCTGACCCACAGTCAAGTCCTGGCATTGTTTTGACTGATGATATTGAGCTTCTCCTTTACCTCTTTCCACAGATGTAATAGATCTGATTGCTGTGTATTCTATCTGGTGAGGTCCTTATGTATAGCTGCCATTTATGTTGTTGAAAAAAGTCATCAATCTTGCATAATCCTATCATGCAATCTCAGATATTATTTCTATCACCAAGGACATATTTTCCAATTACCGATGATTCTTTGTTTCAAACATTCACATTCCAATCACCAGTAATAACTGAAACACCTTGATTGCATGTTTGGTTAATTTCAGATGCAGAAGTGGTAAAAATCTTCAATTTCTTCACCTTTGCCTTTAGTAGTTGGTATATTTGAATAATACTAGTATTAATCGGTCTTCCTTGTAGGTGGGTGGATATTACCTCATCACTGATAGCATTGTACTTCAGGATGCATCTTGACATGTTCTTTTTGATGATGACTATGATGCTTTTTCTTTTCAATATGTCATTTCCAGCATAGTAGACCAAATGATTGTCTGATTCAAAATGGCCAATACCAGTCCATTTCAGCTCACTAATGCCTGGGATATCAATCTTTATGTGTTACATTCCATTTTTGGCAACTTCCAATTTTCTTAGATTCAAACTTTGTAGGTTCCATGTTCCAGTTATTAATGAATGTTTGCAGCTATTTCTTCTTATTTTGAGTCATGCTTCACCAGCAAATAAAGGTCCTGAAAGCTTTACTCCACCTGTGTCATTAAGGTCAACCATACTTTGACAGCTCTGGTAGCATAGTGCCTAAGACATTTAACTGCTAAGCAGAATGTTGGTGGTTCAAACCCACCAGTCACTCCTTGGAAGAAAGGTTGGGCAATCTACTTCAGTAGTGATACTGCCTCAGAAACCCAAGGAGGAGTCACTATGGTTGAATTGACCATGATCAGATCTCTAATTAGCCTTGGGGAAGATTTGAATCTGGTATAGGAGCAGAGTGAGAGTACTATTCAGTTTTTGTTATTCTTTTGAGATTTACAGCAAGGCAATAAGGAATGGTGGTGGTGGAAACCCACCCATTCTAATTCTGGAGTGATGGGAAAATGCAGAAAGAAAGAAATAGGGAGCTTGGAGAAGTGTGTTGTGAATGTCCATCTCTGAGGCTTGTCCTAAAGAGTGTAAGGAGTCAGAAAAATCAAGGAAAAAATGATTTTCCTTGCTTTGAGATTCTGTGAAGACTTATGTGTAGAGGTTCTATACCCATATGGGTAAACCAGCACAGCCAAGAGAGCTTCCTGGAAGGACCAAGAAGAGAATAGCTCTAATTTAGATACCTCCAGTCTCTTGGATCCATATTGAGAGCTGGGGTCTTTGTCATTGTACCTGTCATTGGTAGGAGCAGGTTGCCCCCCAATAGGAGACCAACTGGCTCTGGAACTAGATGGATGTCTTAGAAGAGATTTGGACCTATAGCCAAGCAAGAGTTAAGGGTCAACTTTATTAGCATGAGAGGCCACCACCAAGACCAAGCTGCAAAGAAGAGGCTATGTGTGCATTAGATGAATGTCAGTAGTAAATGCACAGAAAGTCCTTGGACTGTATCAGCCATCTACACCACTATGTTATGGAAAGCAATTGACAGATTTTTATGAAGGCATGATATGTATGACTTTTTTTTTTTTTTTAATCATCTTGGCTGCTATATGGAAAATGAATAGAAAGGTATAAAAAGTATAGTTGGGACAAAATGGTAGTAGCTGTGATGAGCAATGTTGGTGACCTAAATAGGATGTGGCAGTGACATTGAAGAGGAAGGGTTAAATATGGGATACATTTTGGAGGTAGAATGGATGAACTAGTTGAAGGAGGTCTCCTGGGTTTCTCACTTCAACAGTTGGATACATAGTTTACTATGATAGGGAAAACTGCAGACAAGATGAGGCACTTTTGTGTAAATTGCCAACTCTTGTATAGATTGATATATGTCAAAGACTATGGATTTCCTAACATGTAGCTCCTTACATAGGAACTCTCATCCCAGCATTTCCAATATACTGCAGAAATCATACAGTATGTGCTTTCTGCATGGGTAGCAAGCGGAGAGCCGTTGGAAGGAGTTGAATGATAACTCAGTGTCTTAGTTTACTAGGGCTGCCATAACAAAGTACCACAAAGGGAGTGCATTTAAACAACAGAAACGTATTGTCTCACAGTTTTGGAGGCTAGAATTCCCAGTCAAGGTATCAGTTATATTGATTGCTTCTGAGGGATCTGAGAGAGAAACTGTTTCATGCCTCTCTCTTTGCTTCTTGCATCTCCTAACAATGTTTGATGTTCTTTGACTGTGGAAGCATCTTCATGTGGCCATTTTTTCTCTGTGTCTGTTTTTTTCTTTTATAAGGGCAGCACTCAGATAGAATTAGGAACTATTCTACTCTGGTATGATCTCATGTTAACTGATACCATCTTCAAAGACCCTATTTCCAAACAAGGTCACGTTCACAAGTACAGGGGTTAGGACTTCAACGTGTCTTTTGGGGAGAGGGCACAGTTCAGTCCCTAACACCCAAGTTAACTGTTGTTTTTGAAAAAGCACAAAATCAAAATGTGTAGACATGCTAAAATTAAAACTGAAGGAGATGGATGATGTACTAAGCAGAGCCAGAGAGGTAAGTATAGGGAGAGCTACAAGGAAAAAGTATCCAATGTTCCCTGTTTGTAAGGTAGACTTATCATAGCTGTGTTAATTCTAGACCCATAAGTCCTGCCTATCTGTACAGTTTGGGTGTTTACAAATTTTTTTTTTTTTAATTCTATGAAAAAAGAGAGACATATTTAAAAAGAAATACATATGAACCAAAATTTAAGCTAAAAGAATAAAAAAGGAACATAAAAGAAAGAAAAAAGAAGAACTAAAAATTATACAAAATTTAAGCAATAGGTTTGGTTAAAAATAGAAAAATAAGCAAATAAATATTAAGAGAGATACAACAAAAGAGGCAAAGAAACACAGACCAAGAACAAAATTTAAAGTCAAATAAAAATAACATAAAGGATAAAAATACATATTTTAAAGTTAAGAATTAATAAAGATAAAAGAAAAAAATCCTACATCCCATAATTTGGGAGGGTGAAAATCATGACAAAGCTAAAACAAAGTAAAGAACAAATATAGAGAACAAAAATAGAGAGGTGACAAAGAAGGGTGACAAAATCGAAACGAGAAAATTGCTAAAATTAATCCCAAGTCTCCAAATGTTTGTAGGATAAATTTCTGTAAAATAAATGCCCATCATTTGAAAAAGAATAAAGCTGACAAACCATATGAGTCTCTGAGTGACATCTTGGATAAGTAACTCCCAAGGGTTGGAGTTTTTAGTAGAATTTCTTCTTCTTTTTTAAAAACTTTTTATTGTGATCTGGGTGTAAATTTACAAAGCTGATTTGTTTTACTTTCAAAAGTTCATACTCATTTTGCTTCAGGGCACTGATTTTAATCCCAACAATGAACAGCTCTCCTTCTGTTCCCCCCCTCGACTACCCCTTCCCTGTGTCTTCTTATCTATGCATTCTTGTCTGTCCAGCTTTCCCCCTATGCAAATGCTGCCCTTCTGATCTCCCATGGTTGACTGATCAAAGGGGTGCATCTCCCTGGGTAAGTGTTCTGCTCATAGGCCTTTCTACTGTTTGACAAAGAACTAATCCACAGAAGTGAGTGTAGTTCCAGGCCCAAAGGATAATCTGCGGCCATAGTTTCAGGGGTTTCACCAGTCTCTATCTGACAAATAATTGTGGTCATTTTTGTGTTTTTGAATTTTGTTCCACATTTTCCCTCCCACTCTATCCAGGATCTCCAATTTTGATCCCTTTCTCAGTGGTAGGCATTGGTAGCCAGGCACCATCTAGTTCTTTTAGTAGATCTTCTTGAGGGCAGAGGAGACCTGTACTCCTAGAGTGCCTCTTAAATGCCATACGATGGTCAAAAGCAAGCAGTCAGCTTTGGGCATCACTATTAACCAGCTCTGGTGGTGTAGCCTAAGGCATTTGACAGCTAACCAGAAGGCTGGCGGTTCAAACCCACCAGTCACTCCTCAGAAGTAAGATTGGGCCATCTACTCCTATAGTGATACTGCCTCAGAAACCCAAGGGGGGGTTGCTATGAGTCAGGTCTGACTCAACAGCAGTGAGTGAGAGTGGCTGTAATAAACAAGATACATAATAACAAGTTGATGAGCATGTGGAGAAATTGGAACCCTTTTAGGTGGCTGATAGAAATGCAAAATGATGCAGCTTCTTTGGAAAACAATTCCTCAAAATGTTTGAGTTACCATATGACCTTGCCATTCACTTTCTAGGTTGAAACCCAAGAGAAATGCAACTATAAGTCCACACTAAAACTTCTACATGAGGGATGGGAGATGGGGTGTGACTACTAATGGATATGGGCTTTCTTTTGGGGGGACAAAATTAGGTTCTATAATTAGATTGTGGTGATGGTTACACAACTCTGTGAGTATATTAAAAATCATTAAATTGTATACTTTAAGTGGTGAATTATATCCCAATAAAGCTACTAAATTACTATCCTTTTGAGACCAAATACTGCTACTGCTATTTATTTTCTGGGATCTGTGATAGCGTAGTGCCTAAGACACTTGACTGCTAACCAGAAGGCTGGTGGTTCAAACCCACCAGCCACTCCTTGGAAGAGAAGATGGGGCAATCTACTTCTGTAATGATACTGCCTTGGAAACCCAAGGATGGGTCATTATGAGTTGAGTCTGACTCGACAGCATATAATTACAACATTTATTTACTATGTGTTCAATATATGAAATTTACGTTAGCATAACTATTATCTGTTTTGTGATATTTGAACACAGTAGTGTAAACTAGGGGTGTATTGGCTCTGAACACTCAGGTATCTTCAAGATCACTGTATTTTGGAACTTGATCTGCATTACTTGCCCAAGTAGGACTGATGTTTAGCTGGCTCACATAGATGTGGCTTGAGAGCTGTTATCTGTTCTAATGGTCAGTCTCCATACTATTCTGGTCATAAGCACTTTAATTATCACCCTGGGCATAAGCCATCTATTTTTCTCTGTTCTATCACTTTTCGTGTTGTTTAGAGTGGTTGTTGAACACATGGGCTCTGGAAGAAGTCTGTCTGATTTGTATATCCAGAGAGAATGGCCAGACTTCGTCTCACCTACCTTGGTTGTGTTGTCAGATGGAACCATTCCCTGGAGAAGGATATCATGCTTGGTAAAGGGGAGGGTCAATGAAGAAGAGGAAGGCCCTCAATAAGATGGACAGACACAGTGGCTGCAATAATGGGCTCAGGTATAGCAAGTATCGTGAGACTGGCACAGGACTGGGTAGTGTTTCATTCTGCTATGCATAGGGTTGCTATGAGTTGGAGACAACTCAATGGCATGTAACAACAACAACAACAACAACAATTACACTTTTTAGTGATTATCTGACATTGGGCAAGTCACTTAATCTCTTTAAGCCTGAGTTTCTTGATCCGTCAAATGGTGATGATAGCAAAAGTAGTAATGAACACTTATACATTTATTTGGGCAACATTCTAAGTGCTTTGCAAATATTATAACATCATTATGTTATAGAATCAAATTATTTTATATTATAAAATCATTATAACAGCTCCATGAGGTAGATGCTTTTGTAATCCTCTTTTTTTTTTCCCTACAGATGAAAATTTAAGGTACTGATAACTTGCCCAAAGTCACATGGTTAATAAGGGGCAGTTGCAGAAATGGAATATCTCGAATGGTTGTTGAGAAGATATTTTATACATGCTAAATACTCAATTTACAGTAGTTATTATTACTATGGTCCGTGAGTGGTGCAAATGGTTAATGCACTTGGCTGCTAACTAAAAGACTGTCAATTTTAGTTTACCAGCAGTACCTCAGAAGAAAGTCCTGGTGAACTACTTTAGAAAAACCAGCCAGTGAAAAGCTTGCAGGGTACAGTTTTACTCTGACACATGTGGGGTTGCCATGAATCTCAATCAACTACATGTTGCTGTTGTTAGGTGTCGTCAAGTAGTCTCTGACTCATAGCAACCCCATGCAAAGCAGAACAGAACACGGCCTTGTCCTGCACCAGCTCCATGATCCTTGCTATACTTGAGCCCATTGCTGCCTCCACCATGCTAATCATCTCGTTGAGGGCCTTCCCCTGTTTCATTGACCCTCCACCTTATCAAGCATGACATCCTTCTCCACTGACTGGTCCTTTCTGACAACATGACCAACGTATGTGAGACAAAGTCTGCATGTTCTCACTTCCAAGGAGCATTCCAGCTGCACTTCCTCCAGGACAGATTTGTTAGTTCTTTAAGCAGTCCATGGTACTTTCAGCATTCTTGACCAACACCACAACTCAAAAGCATCGACTCTTCTTCTGTCTTCCTTATTCATTGTCCAGCTCTCACATGCATATGAGGAGATTAAAAATACCATGGCTTGGATCCGGTGCACCTTAGTCCTCAAGGAGATATCTTTGCTCTTCAGCACTTGAAAGAGGTCCTTTGTAGTCAATTTTCCCAGTGCTATATGTTGTTTGATGTCCTGACTGCTCCTCCCATTGGCGTCAATTGTAGAACCAAGCAATGTGAAGTTTTTGACAACTTCAATCTTTTCTCCATTTATTGTGATGCTGCTTATTGGTCCAGTTGTGAGAAATTTTGTTTTCTTTACATTGAGGTATAATCCATACTGCCAACCCCAACAGCCACTCCTTGGAAGGAAGATTGGGCAATCTACTTCCATAGAGATACTGCCTTGGAAACCCAAGGAGGGGTTGCTATGAGTTGGGTCTGACTCGATGGCACATAACAACAACAACAGCCCAATCCATACTTCAGGCTGTGTTCTTCAATCTTCATCAGTAAGTGCTTCAGGTCATCCTCACTTTTGACAAGCAAAGTTGGGTCATCAGTGTATCACAGGTTGTTAATGATTCTTCCTCCAATCCTGATGCCACATTCTTCTTCAGATAGTCTAGCTTCCCAGATTATTTGCTCAGCATATAGATTGAATAAGTATGGTGAAAGGACACACTCCCTTTTTTATTTTAAACCATGAATTGTCCCCTTGTTCTGTTCAAATAACAGCCTCCTGGTCAATGTACAGGTTCCTCATGAGTATAATTAAGTGTTCTGGAATTCCCATTCTTCTCAATATTATCCACAATTTGTTATGATCCACACAATCAATTGCTTTTGCATGGTCAATAAAACACAAGTAAACATCTTTCTGGTGTTCTTTGCTTTGAGTCAAGATCCATCTGGCATCAGCAATGATATCCCTCATTCCACATCCTCTTCTGAATCCAGCTTACATTTCTGGAAGTTCTCTGTCAATATACTGCTGCAAACATTTTTGAATTATCTTCAGTAAGATTTTACTTGCATGTGATATTAATGATATTGTTTGATAATCTCCACATTCTGTGGGATCACCTTTCTTTGGAATGGGTGCAAATATGGATCTCTTCCAGTCAGTTGGTCAGGTAGCTCTCTTCCAAATCTCGTGGCATAACCGAGTGAATGCCTCCAGAGTGACATCTATTGGTTGAAACAATTCCGTCAATGCCTGGAGCCTTGTTCTTCACAAATTCTTTCAGTGCAGCTTTGTGTACTGCATCTGGCAAAATCCATATGTATAGCCACCATTTGTGTTGTTGAAAAAAGGTATTTGCAATGAATAAGTCATTGGTCTTGCAGAATTCTACCATGTGCTCTCCAGCATTATTTCTGTCACCAAGGCCAAATTTTCCAACTACTGGTAATTCTTTGTTTCCAACTTTTGCATTCCCATCACCAGTGATAATTAACACATCTTGATTGCATGTTTGGTCAATTTCAGACAGCAGAAGTTGGTAAAAATCTTCAATTTCCTCATCTTTGGCTTTGGTGGTTGATGTATAAATTTGAATAATAGTAGTATTAACTGGCCTTCCTTGCAGGTGTATGAATATTTTCCTATCACTGACAGCACTGTGCTTCAGGACAGATCTTGAAGCATCCTTTGCAATGATGAATGCCATGCCACTCCTTTTCAAATTGTTGTTCTCGGCAGTGTAGATCATATGGTTGTCTGATTCAAAATGGCCAAAACCAGTCCATTTCAGCTCACTAATGCCTAGGATATCAATCTTTATACATTCTCCTTCATTTTTGACAACTTTCAATTTTCCTAGATTCATATTTCATATATTTCATGTTCCAATTATTAATGGATGTTTGTTTATAGCTGTTTCTCCTCAATTTGAGTTGTGCCATGTCAGCAAATGGAGGTCCCAAAAACTTTACTTTTTCTACATCATTAAGGTTGGTCCTACTCTGATGAGGCAGCTCTTTCCAAGTAATGTTTTGAGTGCCTTCCAGTCTAAGGGGCTCGTCTTCCTGCCCTGTATCAGACAATGTTTCCAGGCTATTCATAAAGTTGCATAGTAATGTATCAGACAGTGTTTCTCTGCTATTCATAAGGTTTCCCCTGGCCAAGTATTTGAGCAGTGGTTGGCTTCTTCCTTGTTTCTAGTCTGTCTTAGTCTATAAGCTGCATCGAAACCTGTACACCATGAGCAACCCTGCTGGCATTTGAAACACCAGTGGCACAGCTTCAAGCCTCACAGCAGGGTGCAAGCTACCACAGTATGACAAACTGACAGACAAGTTCGTCTCCCTCAGCTGTTGGAAAACTCTCCACCCTCCCCTTACCTGATTCCTAATTGCCGCCTCCCACTTTTGTCATCCCTGGTGGCATTCCCTCCCTTTCCTGTCTCTGTGGGTGGGTCCTGTCTGCCACTCTTTACCTGGCTCCTGTCACTTTTGTCTTACCTATTTTCTATAAGCACTAATCTTGAATATGAACTTTCTATTTGAAATATGCTGTCAGGATCAAGATAGTAGACTCAAAATCTAAGTTACATTTAGATAAAATTATGCATCTCATATTTGGGTGCATTTTGTTTTCCATTTTGAGATGTAGATATGGTATATGTAATAATTTACATAATCTAGGAGATAAACTTTTGATTTACTCATGACAGGTTTATTTTTAAATTGAATGGAAGAAGAAAGATTTAAAATGTAAGGAATCTTTTAACATTTCATTGTGCTTTATGGGAAGGTTTACATAGCAAATTAGTTTTCCAATCAATAGTTCACACACAAATTGTTCCATGACATTAGTTGTAATCCCCACAATGTGTCAGCACTGTCCCTATTACCTCCTTGGATCTCGCATTTCCTTTGTTCTAATTTCACTCTCCCTCTCTGCCTTCTCTTAAGTTTTGGGCAAATGTTGACCTTTTGGTCTCAAATAGTAGTTTGTTCTAAGGACTAATTCTTCATAGCAGTTATTTACTTTATAGTCTTGTCTATTATTTATCTGAAAGGTGGCCTCCAGGAGTGGCTTAACTTTCAAGTTAAAAGTTTGTCTCTGGACAATAGTCTCGGGTTTCCTCTAGTCTCTTTCAGTCTACTAAGTCTGTTTTTTTTCCTCTTTGAAGTTTGTTCTACATTCTTTACCCATTCTAACTGGGACCTTTTATTATTCTCTTGGTCAGAGTGATTGGTAATGGTAGCCAGGCACCAACCAATTCTTCTGGGCTCAGGTTAGAGGAGGCTGTGGTTCATGTTGGCCATTACTCCTTTAGACTAATTGTTTCCTTGATCTTTGTTTTTCTTCATTCTCCTATGCTCCCGGTGGGAGGAGACCAATGGTTGCTTCTTAGATGATCACTAGTAAGCTTTTAAGACCCCAGATGCTACTCACCATATGTTAAAGGACTTGGGGGCAGCATCTTTTGACCTCCGCTAACTTGACAAGAGGAAGACAGAATCACCATCAATAGCCCAAGGCTTATTCCTGAGATGCCAGACATACTACCACCCTCCAAATGTTTTACTAACTCTGACACCAACCAGCCCTCCCATAGCATTCACTACTTCTCTGCTGGGTTCAGTAATTCATTGCAATAGCCACACAGAACTCATGGATAATACTCACAATTATGGGATTTATTAGGGCAGTCACAGGTTACAACTCAGGTTCAGGAATGTGCTCAGGATACAATTATTTGATCAGGACAGTCTCCCCTCTGCTGTGTACTCAGACACACCTCTCAAGCCCTTGGCGAGAATGGCCAGACTTCGTCTCACTTATTTTGGTCATGTTGTCAGAAGGGACCATTCCCTGGAGAAGGTTGTCATGCTTGGTAAGGTGGAGGGTCAATGAAAGAGGTGAAGGCCCTCAATGAGGTGGATTGACATGGTCGCTGTGGCGATGAGCTTAAGTATAGCAAGAATCATGAAGCTGGCTCAGGACTGATCGGTGTTTCATTCTGCTGTGCATAAGGTCACTGAGTTGGAACTGACTCAGCAGCAACTAACAGCAACAACAATGTCCTCTAGGTTCATCCACGTTGTGAGATGTTTCATGTATTCATCATTATTATTTATTGCTGCATAGTATTCCATTATATGTATGTATTACAGTTTGTTTATTCATTCATTCATGGATAGACACTTATGTTATTTCCATCTTTTTGCTATTTTGAATAATATTGCAATGAACATGGGTGTTCATATGTCTATTTGTGTCACTCCTCTTATTTCTCTAGGATATACACCTAGAAGTGGGATTACTGGATCATATGAAATTTCTATTTCTAGTTTTATAAGGAACTGTCATACTGTTTTCCATAGTGGCTGTACCATTTTTCCTGGTAGTGTAGTGCCTAAAGCACTTGACTACTAACCAGAAGATTGGCAGTTCAAATCCACCAGCCACTCCTTGCAAGGAAGGTTGGGCAATCTACTTCTGTAGTGATACCACCTTGGAAACCCAAGGAGGGGTTGCCATGAGTCAGGTCCGACTCCACAGCACATCACAACAACAACAGCAGTGTATATAAGAGTTCCAATCTCTTCACAGACTCACTAGCATTTCTCCGTTTATTTTTTTATTTTTTATCAGTGCCATTTTTGCCAGGATGAGATGGTATCTCATTGTAGTTTTGATTTGCATCTCTCTAATTAATGGCCAGAATGTTCCTTAGAAGAGAGGATGGTAAGACATCATCTCTTGTATTTTGGACATGTTATCAGTAGGGACAATTCCCTGGAGAAGGACATAATACTTGGTAAAGCAAAGGATCGGTAAAAAAGAGGAAGACCCTGGATGAGCTGGGTTAACACACTGTTTGCAACAATGGGCTTCAACATAGCAATGATTGTGAGGATGTCACAGGACAGAGCAGTGTTTCATTCTGTTATACATAGGGTTTCTATGTGTTGGAACTGACCTAAGGCACCTAACAACAAAAACAATAATTAGTGGCTATTGATAGGGAGCATCTTTTCATGTGTTGTTACTAGCTGCCTGAATATCTTCTTTGGTGAAGAGTCTGTTCATGACTTTTGCCCATTTTTTAATTGGATTGTTCCCCTTTTTTTGGTTGAGGTGTTGAACTTTTCCACAGATAGTAGAAATCAGACCATTGTCAGATATGTCATTTTCAGATTTTTTCCCCCAGTCTGTAGGTTCTCTTTTTACTCTTTTGGCAAAGTATTTTGATGAGCATAGATGTTTAATTAATTAATTACTTTTTTTAAACAGAGTTCTATTTTAATAAATGCTTTACGATTTTCAGAGAAGGAAAAATTGTATATATCAAAAATTTCTTTTTCCAGTCCCATCAGCAGTATATGAGAGTCCCAACTCTCCACACCCTCACCAGCATTTGTTATTTTCTGTCTTGCTGAACTTTGCCATTAGTGTTGGGATGAGATGGTATCTCATTTTGGTTTTGATTTGCATCTCTCTGATGGCTAATGATAATGAGCATTTCTTCATGTATTTGCTGGCTGCCTGAATATCCTCTTTGGTGAAGTATCTATTCATGTCTTTTGCCCATTTTTTAATTGGATTGTTAATTTTTTTGTTGTTGATGATTTCCTATAAATTTTAGAGATAATTTTAGAGGAGGAGTTTTCTATAAATTTTAGAGATAAGTTCTTTGTCAGATATGTCATTGCCAAATATTTTTTCCCAATTTGTAGGCTCTCTTTCTACTCTTTTGACAGTGTAATTATTGACATGTATGAATTTGTTACTGTCATTTTGTTATGTGCTTTTTCATGGTGTTGCTGATTTTTTTGTTCCATATAGTTTTCTGTGCTGAGCTCATTTTGTTTATGAATTGTGTCATCACTTCCTTCTTTGCTATTTTTTTAGTATTTGCTAAATATTCGTGCTGATCTTCTTTCTTATTTTGATGTGAAGGTTTATCATTTTTCTTTGAGGTTACCCTGTGATTTATAATTTTCTTCCCAAGTTTAGAACAGTCCATTCTATCTTGCAGTTGTCTTGACTTGCCTACCATTTAGAAGTTCTGTAACTACACAGCTTTTTCCCTCTTTTTGGTTTGTAGTTGTCTTCATTTGTCAATCAATGTCTCTGGTTCCCTATTTACAATATTGTAGGCTTATTTACTTTGGATATTTCCATAACTGGGTTGGGTTTTGGGTTATGTCATCATGTGTATTAATGGTAAGTTGTTGTTTGCTATTGTTGGTTCTCTGTCCAAAGGACTCCCTTTACTATCTCTTATAAGGTTGGTCTGGTTTTAAAAAATTCCTTTAATTTCTGCTTATCTGGAAATGTCCTAATTTCCATCATATTTGGTTGGAAATTTTTCTCTTTCAGGGTTTTATATATACCATCCCATTGTCTTCTCAGCTGCTTGGTTTCTGCCAAGATTGGTTGCCCCTTGTAGGTAACTTTTCATTTTCCCTGCGCTGCTTTCAGGAGTCTTTCTTTGTCTTTGGTTTTAGTGAGATTGATGATGATATAGCTTGGTGATTTTCTTTTGGGATCACTCCTTTTTGGGATTCATTGGACTTCCTGAATGGATATGTTTCATCATACCAGGGAAATTCTCTTCCAACAAATCTTCAACAATTTTCTCTGTGATTTTATTTGTCTCTTCCTGTTCTGCAATTCTGATTACATGTAGCTTACTCCTTTTGATGGCATCCCACATGCACTTTAGGCTTTCTTCATTTTGTTTTGATCTTTTTTCTGATTGACCCCTTTCCAAAGAAGTATTGAGGTATTTGTCTTCAGTCTCACTAATTCTGTCTTCCTTTGATTCAATTCTGCTCCTTTGCCCATTCAACGTGTTATCTATTTCTGAAAATTTAGTATTAAATCTTCTGAATTTCTGGGTGTAGATTTTGTATCATTTCTATTTTTTCATTTATTTTGTCATTTTGTTCTTGTATTGTCTTTCAAAATTGTTCTAGGCTTTTGTCTATGTTTTCCTCAATTTTGTCACTGTTTTCCTTGATCTGTCTCTCAATACTTTGAAGATACCTAAATATAATTCTTTTGAATTCCTTATCAGGGAGTTCCAATGGTGCTTCCTCCTCAGGGATGTGTTCTGAGTCTGTATCCTGGTCCCTTGTTTCTCTTGCTTCTTTGTGTGGACTGTAACCCTCTGTTGTCTCTGAGGCATTGTGACATTTTTGTGTTTTATATTTAATTGGTTATTGTATGTTGGAGTGACTTGTCCATGATTTTTGTTTTCTTTGTTTTGTTTGGGTGTTATCTAAGTAAGCAGGGTACTGTATCCCTCTATGCAATAGTTGGCAGCACTTATACACTCACCAGCTGTCTCCTTTCCCATTGTCAGCCTCCCATATGTCCCTGCTGTCCTTGGCAAACAGAATCTATTTTTTAGGTCCCTGGAATCCAAATGAGAATTTTGTCACTTTAAATATCCAAAATGCCACCTCTTATAAGCATTCAAAATGGCTTCACCCTCAGTCACTTCAAATATCCAAAATGGCCACAACTAGTAAACATTCAAAATGGCTGCACCCTGGGTCACTTTAAATATCCAAAATGTCCACCACTTGTAAACAATCAAAATGGCTGCCAAACATCCACAACTCAAGTTGTCTCACTCCTTGCTGTTTTCCTTCCTAGTCATAGGCCACCAGAGCAGTCATCCCTGCAGCCCTTGGTGACCAGGGCTGATCTTTAGGTCAATTCTCATGTCCCAACACCACTTAGAAATATTCAGGCTGGGGAGATCCGGCAAGATGGCAGACTAGTCAGAAAGACTGCACAGACCCTCTTCAACAAAGAAAAGGGAAACCAATTAACACAGACACAGAAGATAATCCTGGACCCCTGAGCCTTGAAGGGAAGGATG
>NW_006921652.1:6357412-6383338 GCF_000298275.1 Orycteropus afer afer
AAAAAAAAACTCACTGCCATCGAGTAAATTCCAACTTATAGCAACCCCCTTTGTGTTTCCAAGGCAGTGAATCTTTATGGAAGTAGATTGCTCAGTCTTCTTTCTATGGAAGGGCTGGTGTGTTTGAACTGCCACCCTTCTGGTTAGCAGTCAAATGTCTTAGGCACTATGCCACCAGAGGAATCAAATGTGTACCTCCTGCTGAACATCTCTACCAGCACCCCACTACCTCCAAAATCAAGTTCACTCACTGCAGGCCAGGCCCAAGGCTTTTCTCAGACTCTAATCACCCTGGACTACTTCATACTCCCTGAGTTGCTGGATGCCTCCCAGCTCCGTGCCTGAGTGTCTCTCAGGCTGGAATGCCTTTTCCCTGCTTCCCATGTGACTCATTCCTAATCCTCCTCTGAGGCCCTGCTCAGGCATCACCTCTTCTATGAAGACTTGCCAGACCTCCTAAGAGGCGTAATACAGTGAACTATCGTGGCCAAGTGCCCAGCTGGCACACCAAGCATGCACCCTTCAACAAGCTGCTTCTAAAGCTCAGTGTAAAGCCAATTGTGAAGATTAGACACTTGTGAGATTACTATGTACTAGTCAGTGTGCCTAGTACATAGTAAATGTTCAATAAATACTGTGTGCATCTAAAAAAAAAAAAAAAAAGAAATATTCAGGCTGTTGGTTCTGTCAGAGTAACCGCACCTCTGTTTGTCTCCATACTCATTGTTTTCACTCAAGTTTTTCCACTAGTTGGTGCCAAATCCACTTCTGTATACTTCCTTTCAAAGCTCAGGGCTCCAGGATTATCTTCTGTATATCTGTCAATTGGTTTTTCTTTTGTTTGTTGAAGAGGGTCTGTGGAGCTTGTCTGGCTATTCTGCCATCTTAGTGGAAGTCTGGGTTTTTAATTTTGTGGAGGTCTCACTTATCTAATTTATCACCTGATCTTTGTGTATTTTAATTATCCTTGGTATGCTATTTATGGTGTATATTGAGAGCCCCCTAGTGTTAGCTCTGTTTTTTCTTCCATAATCTTTATAGTTTTAGGTTTTACAATTAGGTGTTTGATCCATTTGGAGTTAGTTTTTATGTATGGTGTGAAGTATGGATTTTGTTTCCTTTTTCTGCAAATGGATATCCAGTTTTGCTAGCACCATTTGTTAAAGAGATTTCTTTTCCCCATTTAATGGACTTTGACCATTTGTCAAAGATCTGCTCCATAGGTGGATGGATTTACTTCTGGGTCCTCAATCCTGTTTCATTGGTTTATTTGTCTCTTGTTATACTTGTATCATGCTGCTTTGACTACCACGGCTGTGTGGTAGTTTCTGAGATCAGGAGGTGTGAGGTCTCCCACCTTTGCCTCTTCTTCAATAATGCTTTGCTTTTCCAGAGCCTCTTTCCTTTCCATATGAAGAGGTGATTCATTTTTCCATTTCATTGAAGAATGTTTTGGAATTTGAATGTTTTGGAATATATGTAGATCACTTTGAGCAGTACTGACATTTTCAAAATGTTAAGTCTTCCTATCCATGAGCATGATAGGTTTTTCCATTTACATATGTCTCTTGAAGTAGTGTTTTATAGGTTTATGTGTGTGTGTACTCACACACACATAACTCTAACATCCCTAGTTAGATGTATTCCTAAGTATTTTATCATTTAGGGCTGTTGTTAATGGTATTTTTTTTCCCCTGATTTCCTTTTCAGTGTTTTCTTTGTTAGTGTAGAGGAGTCCAAATGATTTTTACTTATTTCTTCTTCTTCTTGTTTAGGGATTTTCTTTCATTTTTGTTGATTTTGTGTTTACTAAGCTTATTTTGGTTTCTTCTTTGTTTTGGTTAGGAGGTTTATTAATTTTCTTGTGGTTACCCTGGCATTTACCTCTATCTTTCTAAGTTTAAAACTGTTATATGTTGATATTGCCTTGACTTTCTTTTCATATGGGAGTTCTGTAACTACATCATTTATTCCCTCTTTTAATTTGCAGTAGTTGTCATTTACAGATTGACATCTCTACTTCTCCATTTTTAGTCTTACAGCTTTGTTTTATTTTTGAGAATTATTTATCTTAGTTGGTATCGAGGTGATGCTGTCATGTGTCTTAAGCACATTATTGTTTGATGTTGTTTCTCTGAAGAAATCCCCTTAATATTTCTTATAAGGTTGGTCTAGTTTTTACAAATTCCCTTAATTTCTGTTTATCTGGAAATCTCCTTGTCTCAACATCATATTGCTGGGTATATAATTATTGGTCTGTGGTTTTTTTACTTTCAGGGTTTTATATATGTCATCCCATTCTCTTCTTGCCAATATAGTTTCTACCAAGAAATCAGAGCTTAGTATTATTGGTTTCCTTTTGTAGGTGACCATTTGTTTTTCCTGAGCCATACTCAGGATTCTTTCTTTGTCTTTGGATTTGCAAAGTTTGATTATGATGTGCCTTTTGTGGTCTATCCTGTATGGTATTCATTGAGCTTCTTGGATGGATATCATCTTGTCTTTCATGATATTAGGGAAGTTGTCTGCCAGCAAATCTTCATCAAGTCTCTTTCTCCCTCTTTTGTCTTCTCCTATTCTGGGATTTCTGTCACATGTAAAATATTCCTCTTGATAGTGTCCCACATAACTTTTAGGCTTTTTAATTTTTCTTCGGGCGCTTTGGTGGCATATTGCCTAAGGCATTTGACTGCTATCCAGAAGGCTGGTGGTTCAAACCCACCAGCCACTCCTCAGAAGAAAGATTGGGCAATCTACTTACATAGTGATACTGCCTCGAAAACACAAGGAGGGGTTGCTATCAGTTGGACTCGACTCAACAGCAATGAGTTTTTTTTTTTTTTTTTTTTATTTGGTGGTTCACATCCACCAGCCACTCCTTGGAAAGAAGGTTGGGCAACCTACTTCTGTAATGATAATGCCTCAGAAACCCAAGGAGGGGTCACTATGAGCCAGTTCCAATTCAATGGCAGTGAGGTTTTTGAAAGGTGTTGCATATAACTTTCAGGCTTTTTTCATTCTGTTTTCTGCTGTTCCTCAAAAAATTAGTATCAAGGAATTTATCCTCTATTTTGCTGATTCTGTCTTCCATTGATTCAGTTCTACTCCTACATGCTTCCATTGAGTTATCTATTTCTGAAATGTTATTAGTTACCTTCAGTATTTCTGGTTGCTATTTTTATATTGTTTCTAGTTGTCTATTTATTTTGTCATTTTGTTCTTTTTTCCTGAATTTGTTTACAGTTTGTCTGTTTTCCTTGGTTTTCATCGTGTTCTCTTTGATCTCTTTCTTGATCTTCTACAGGGTCCTAAATATAAGCCTTTTGAACTCCTTATCAGGTATTTCCATTACCAATCCTCCTTCAGGAAACTTTTCTTGCCCTGTATTTTTGTCACTTGTTAGAACTATCCTGCTTTTTTGTGTGATTTGATGTTGTCTCCAAAAAAATAGACATGTTCTTGTATTTGTTTGTTGTATGTTTGTTTGCTTCATCTTTTTGTTTTGTGTTGATTTATCTGGTTACATGGGGCAGGTGTGCTACTCTGGTCACTAGTTTAGTAGCACTGAGATGCTTACCACCTGTCTCCAGGCTATGACTATGAACAAAAATCTCTGTTCACTGGTTGTGTCAAGCAGATGAGGGTGGGCTGGGTGGGCACTGGCTGCTGTATGTCATTGATCCAATGATGCAGGAGTGGATGGTGGCATTTGCTGAGTGGGTGAGGTGGCAGTTGTGAATATGGTGGGCTAGTAGGGGGCTTGGTTGTCACCACTTGTCAGGTGGGTGAGTGGAAGGTGGGATGGGTAACAGGCAGGCAAATGCACTCATATGCAGTTGCTGCCACTCTCTGGGTCAGGGGGAGTGTGTAGCAGGCAGATGTGTGCATAGTTGCACAGTCATCATTGCTCACTGGGTGAGGAGGAGGGGGTGGATGACTTGTGTGCATGGGCGCAACAGTCACATGGTTGTAAGAAAGTGGTGTGACAATGAGCAGGAGTAAATGTCACCAATCGATGTGATATCAGGTGCTACATGTGATCCATGACAGCATGTGCTTCTGGGTGGTGGTGGAATGGGGGGGCGGTGTGGGTGCATACCACCAATTGCCAGGCCTCTGGGCAGGGAGGGGTGCATATGACATGCATTCCATGGGAGCTCATGCCTCTAGTCTTTGGGGGAATGGAGTGGCTGTGATGAGGAGGTGATCTGCATGGACCACTGGATTGGGGAAGGGTAAGTGGGGTTGTTGTTGTTATGTGCCGTCGAGTCAAACCTGACTCATAGCGACCCCTCCTTGGGTTTCCGAGGCAGTATCACTACGGAAGTAGGATTGCCCAACCTTCCTTCCGAGGAGTGGCTGGTGGGTTTGAACCGCCAGCCGTCTGGTTAGCAGGCAAGTGTCTTAGCCACTATGCTACCAGAGCTCCCGGTAAGTGGGGTAGTGGGTACAATGTCAATCAATGACTGGGTGGAGGAGGGAGAGTATACTCCTCAAGTCACTAGTCACCATTGTGGGTGTCAGTGCATTCGAGGGTGAGTGCAGCCAGCTATCAGTTCCCTGTTTCCACTCAGTGCTAGGAAGGGGCTGTCTAGTGTCTAGTCTCTCCAGCTGCCATTCCAAGAATCCTCAACTCTGTGAGTCTTCAGCCCAAACAACCAGGGCCCACTGCTGGTGAGCAATTCTATCCTACTTAATGACTCACTCCCTGCTCTGTAGTTGCCTGAACATGGAGCTCTTGCCTGCCTTCTTGCACTTTCCTTCCTTAAATGTAGTTCATGTATTGCTCACTTTACATCACTCTAGAATCATCTGAACTATGTCTCTGTCTTATTGGGGATTCTGTTAGTTTGCCTTTCTGTACTTATAACCCAGGATTGCTATTTTCTTTGACTCAAGATGGCCATACTGTGCCAGGGTACCTGTATCTCTCCTTGTTTGTTGTTTTCATCCAGTTTCTCCTTCCAATTCATGTTTGATCTAGTTCTTTATTCTTTTTTTGATGATCAGAGTTCCAGAGTTATCACCTATATCTGTTTTACTTGGTTTCTTGGGTGTTTGGTATAGAGGGATGGTGTGGTGTATCTGACTAGGTCACCATCTTAGGTTCTCCCAAAAAAGTGAAGAATCTTGCATATAGATTTTTATTATCTTGCTTAACTGCCTAAGGCTCCTGGCTCACTCTTTCTGTGTACATGAATTTCAAAGTAAGAGTAAATAAGTAATTTTAGAAATGTTTTCACCCTTGGGTGAGTTACTTTTCTAGTCTTGTCATATAAAAGATTAGAAGTTATTCACAATTTTTAAAGGGGTGAGAGTTCTTTATCCTTAACAACTGCTAAACTATAAATATCCAATTCTCAGCTCTTGGAACCAACAACCTCAGACATTTTATCTATTACTTCACACTTACAGCCTGACTTCAAGAAACTATAATATCACTGGAGACATTCTGGATTGCAGATTTGGAGAACAAACTGATGAAATATGAGCTCATCCACCTATGGAAAAACATTCACACAGGATAATGACGTGGACATTCTCTTTTGGATAAAAAAAAAAAAAAAAAAAAACCAAGCAAAGCTGAATTCAAGTGTTTTTAACTGTGCCTTTGGGGATTAAGTAGAAATCTATTGAGAAGGCAAGCCAGGGCTGTGGGCAAATTGAGATGAGAAACCTTTTCATTGGAGTATTATATCCTCTGACATCAGAGGTTATTAGTCATTTTTGAGTTAAAGCCTATGTTCTCTTCAGGGTAGGGAAAAACCCCAATCCAATCTCAGTGCAGCCCCTCCCCTTGATTGTTAGGATGAGTTCTAATTCTGTCATTTGCAGCTAAAATTATCTGGACAGATTCTGACTTCTGAGATTTTCCAATTAGGAAACATGACTGGAATGAGGAACTCTCTATTCTTGTCTACTACAGTTCTTTGCTTGTTTCAATAGAAATATTGCTCCCTCTGCTGGCAGCTGACAAGCATTTACCAGACTTCAAGGATGGTGTGACAGAAAAAGCAGATGCCAGCTCCTAAGGTCCAGGTACTTAACCGATGCAAGATATTGTTACTAAATGATAGTTTCTGGGAAGAAAGCCAATGTTGTAAAGTATAATATTCAATATATTTTTTTCATCTGTGAAAATATACATGCAATGAAGATCCACATGTTAACCTAAGAAGCTGCAGTTATGGAGTGTAAAGTAATAACATAATATTTGTAAACATTTGAAAAATTCTCAGATGAGAAATGTATATCTTAAACCATAGAAAAGCATCTTTATAAAATGTAATATATATCTTAATAAAATCATGAGATAAAATAGGAATTAATAACCATTTCCTTGACGTGATTATGCGTATATATAAATACATACATTTATGTATGTGTGCATACATGCATGTGTGAGAGAGAATGAGGGAGACAGAAAATATTATAATGGAGAAAAATTGGAAGCATTTCCATTAATGTAAAGAACAAGCCAAAGTCTTCCATTCCTTTCCCTACTATTTGACATCATATTGGGTACATTAGCCAATATCCTCCGTCAAGGGGAAAAAAAAAGAGGCATAAGAATTGGGAAAGAAATAAAAGTCTTTCCATTTTCAGGTGATAATATGTCTGGAAAACCTAATAGAATTAATGGTAATATGAACAATAAAATAACAACTAAATTAATGTTCAAAAATCAATATTGTGTGTATAAGTGAAAACCAGTTAGAAGATAAAGGAAAAAGAAAACCCTATTGCAATAACACCTAAAAAGATAAAATATTTGGAAATAAATTTAGCAACAAATGTGCAAAACCTACATGAGGAAACTTTAAAAAATATTAACAGACAAATGGAAATATTTCTTGAGCTTTGATAAGATGACTCAACATCATAAAGATGTAAATCATTTCCAATTTAACACTATCCATACAATATCAACACATATTTTTCCTGGAACAAGACAAATTGATTCCAAAGCTCATGGGAAGACAAACTATAAGCTATATATGAAAATCAGAAAAAAAGGAAAAGGATCAATGAGGAGAGATAACTCTATTAAATACCAATATACAATAAACTCTCTATAATTAAAACAGTATTACATGAATAGACAGACAGACCTGGAACAGAATTGAAAGCTCAGAAATAGATCAAAGTATAAATGGAAATTTACTATATGAGTAAGTTGACATCTCAAATCACTGGAAAAATGACTTGATAATTGGTGTTAGGAAAACTGCACAGCCTTTCAGGAATATAACTTTGGATCCATAACATATATCATACACAAAAAATCTCACTGCCACTGAGTTGATTCCAACTCATAGCAACCCCCGTTGGGTTTCCAAGGCTGTAAATCTTTACGGAAGCAGATTGCCCCATCTTTCTTCTGTGGAGTAGCTGGTGGGTTTGAACTACTGACCTTTTAGTTAACAATCAAATTCCTTAACCAGTACACCACCACAGCTCCTTAACATATATCACACTCTAGAAAAAAAATTCAACTGGAAAAAAATGCATGATAGAAATACTACAAGAAAATATAGGTGAATTTGTTTGCAATCTCACTGTGGGGAAAACCTTTTTAACTATGCTCATCATTCAGATGCAAAAGCAGAAAAAAAAGATAAATTTGACCACTGTAAATAATGGAAAATAACCTGTGCATAGGGGAGCAAAACACACCACCACCACTGTAAGTGAACTCAAGAGACAAGTGACAAACTGGAAGAAAAATAAAAAGATAATCTCTTTATTTTTACAAAAGTATTCTAATTTACAAAGACCTCTTAAAAATTGAGAGAAATAAAGATTCACACAGACACAGATACACACACACAAATTGTGTTCTTGAACATAAGAAATAATATTGAACTTCATTTATGACAAGAGGAATGAGAATTAAATCTACACTGAGAGAGAAAGTTCTTTCGACTTTACCAAATACTTGAAAAATTTCATAATAAAATATTGAGATGATTTCTATTAGACTGGTAAAAATTCAAAAGCTGAAACCATACTTTTGTATGACCCATTGGGGGGACATCTGAATATGAACTAGGTATTAGATGATGTCATAATTGTATCAAAATTAAATTTCTTGGAAATGATTATGGTATTGTGGTTGTGTAGGAACTTGTGCATGTCCTTAAGAATTACATGCTATGGTTTTTTGGAGTAAAACGTCATGAGGTCTACAAACTTACTTCCAAATACTTCAGTTCAACAGAAGAGTTAAGTTTTTGTTTCAATTATATAGTATAGAACAATGGTTTTCAACCAGGAAGATTTGCCCTCCAGGTGACATTTACAATGTCAGGAGATATTTGGCTGTCACAGTGTGGGAGGGATGGAATGGTGCTGCTGGCATCTAGTGGGTGGAGGGCAAGGACTTAGCTAAACACCCTATAATGCATAGACAGCCCCATAACAAAGAATTATCTGTCCCAAAATGTTAATAGAGCTGAGATTGAGACACTTGGTCAATAAATAGGGATAAAGCAAGCGTGGCTAAAGTTAGCAATTAAAGAATCTAGGTGATTATATAATTTTATTATTCTTCAGCTTTTCTAATCAGTTTGAAAATTTTCAAAAAAAAAAAAAAAAACAAAACAAAACATGTAGGGAAAACCAAATTAAAAATAAAACCTCTAAGAGAGAAAAAAATCATCTAAGCTGACAAAACAATAGGTTTGGGCTGCACATGAAAAAGCAATGGTGTAAACACAGTGTTCTTTATTACTAACCTCCGAGAATAAAGAAAAAGCAGAAAAATATGCCCCACTTGCTAAGTAGGCAAACAAACAAATAAGCAACAACAAAAATAAAAAAATGAAAAAAAAATCACAAGCATGGCATTAAGTTGAGAGATCTTCAAATGTGATTTTCTGAAAGCTTTATTATTATTAATGATTTTATGTGTTTTCTACCAGTTTTTACTGTGCAATGATTAGAGACATGATAATTTGGTCATGTTAAAACTATGAGAAATGGGAAACTAGCAGCCAGTTTCTTAGTTTCTTCTCTTCAGGACTCAAAAGACCCACAGCTGAAAAATAAGGTTCAGAAAATGGTTATTAAAATTATTCCTCATCAAGTTAATTTTTGTGGTAATGTAGCATAATTGGTATAGTTTATAAAGCTCCAGTTTTCATAGTGCCTAAGGCACTTGACTGCTAACCAGAAGGCTGGTGGTTCAAACCCACCAGCCACTCCTCGGAAGGAAGATGGGGCATTCTACTTCCGTAGTGATACTGCCTCAGAAACCCAAGGAAGGGTCGCTATGAGTCAGGTCCGACTTAACAGCACATAACAACAACAACAACATGCTGCCCCAACTAGGCAGAGACTACCAAGTGCTGGAAAATGCAAAATGAGTTTACTGAAAAAGTGGATTTCATTTATAGTAGTGCTGAATATGAGGATGCTTTGCTTTTATCAGCTATCTGACTGCATCCCTTGCTTTGTGCTATTACCTTCTTTAGTCCCATTCGACCTCTGCTGCTTTTTATAGTTCTTGTTTTCTTTCTTTCTTTCCTAGAATTATCTTGTTGTGCAGAATAGCAATAGAAAGGGTTGATATTGCTGTAATGTGTTCCACTGTATTTTTCATTTCCAATAATTCTTGTTTCTTTGCAGCTCTCCATCTCTCCACCTGTGAAGGCAAGGCAGCTGGAGCTTTGTGAGGTGGGTGGATACGGCCCCTTACCAAAAAAGAAAAAAGAAAAATCAGAGCTCAGCTTTGAATTTCAAAATAGGCCTTTAAAAAGAAGCATAGAAAAAGCAAAAATCCTCATAGTCAGGATTTCAATGTAAGGATCTAGGAACTTGAGAAAGAAAAGGGTCTTCTGAATTCTAAAAGACTCATTTACAATGTAGAATGTTGTTGTTATTTGCCCTCGAGTGGGACCCAACTCACAGCTACCCCTCCTTGGGTTTCTGAGGCAGTATCACTTCGGAAGTAGATTGCCCAACCTTCTTTCTGAGGAGTGGCTTGTGGGTTTGAACCGTCAGCCTTCTGGTTAGCAGTCAAGTGCCTTAGGCACCACGCTACCAGAGCCTCCAAAATGTAGAATAGTGTTTATGAAACGGACTACCACAAAATAGGAAGGATGCAGAATATGACTGAAGCACAACATTCCTATTCAAAAATAAGTTGAGATTTTTTTTTACCGGTTGGTGGACAGAGAGAATTAGGAAAGAACAAAGAAATGTGTATGAGGTGTCTCTAAGAGGCTCTTGCCATGCCTTCCTCCAGTGTTGCAACCACACAGGCATGTTCGAGACTTTTGTGGTAGCACAGACTTCAGTCCCACCTGGAGGTTGGAGGAAGGAAGTCTTTAATTGTATGAGGTAACGCAGGAGAGTGGAAGTAGGTGTGCTGAATGATGTGTAGGTAGAAAAGACATCCACTGAGACCAACTTAATTGTATTTTTATACAAATATCATGTGCATTATATAGTTTTGCAAACCACACAATCCCCTTGTGCGTTAGTGTATATGTGTGAATGTCATTTATGTGGGCAATGTTATGTGTAAAAAATATGGTAACATACAATGTCACTGCTTAGCTCTCATGTTCTGTTCTGTAGAATGTGGAGTTGGGAGGTGGATGGGATGCACTGTAGGGCAAACTTGCCCCTTGAAAGAATTATAGTCGCTTCCTGTTAATTCAGTTTTAGCACATTACTCAGTCTTCCCGGGTTAGGGTTGCCAGACAAAAGACAAGATGCTTGGTTAAATTTGAATTTCAGCTAAATATTGAAGAATTTTTTAGTTTAAGTATGTCACATGCAATATTTGGGACATACTTATACTAAAAAAAAAAAAAGTATTTGTTGTTGATCTGAAATTTAACTGAGCATCCGGCAGTTTTATTTGCTGTTATGTGGCAATCTTACTCAGAGGTCTTCTCTCCCGTTTCTCTTTTTCTTCTCTTTTCCTTGCATTCAGACAGAAACTCATCTTGGTGCTGGGGAGTAGTGATGAACTAGAGTGACAAGATCATTTCCTAACTTTAAATTTCTTTTTATTTGTAAAGTAGAGATGTAGTAGGAGCTCTGGTAGCATAGTGCCTAAGGCATTTGACTGCTAACCAGAAGGCTGGTAGTTCAAACTCACCAGCCCCTCCTCGGAAGGAAGGTTGGGCAATCTACTTCAGTAGTGATACCACTTCGCAAATCCGAGGGGGGTCGCTATGAGTTGGTCCGGGTCGTCGGTACATAACAACAACAATAGTACCTACCTTGTAAGAGTGTAACATTTTTACACTCTTATCTTCCTCTTATAAACACAATGTGTGGTACAAAGTAATCACTCAATAAATGTTAGTTATTGTAGTTAATCAACTTTGTCTATTGTTGATCTAACTTCATGTATTTGATGGTTTTGGCCATCCAACTGTATTTCAAATACAAATGTTATAATCTTCCATATTATGTATTCATTTCCCCAATACATTCCCTGAGATTATTACTCATCTTATCTTTTATTATTATTAGGGCATTTGAAGTCTTGGAGAGATCTTATTTAAAAGCCGGAAAAATGAAATCAAAGTGATTAGAAGTATGTTTTGTTTTTCAAATTAATCTTGAATATACATAAGTACTCTAAAGTTTGTACCTCATATAGATTTTATTCATGATTATGTCCTAGTGTAAACTGGGTTATAAACTAGAATCAATAAAGAAAACTTTCTAAATTTATTTAAGCACTAAATTTTATACTTGATTAAAATTTTTATTAGAAAATATTGAAATTCCTTAATACTCTTCCCCAGTAATTTTGCCTCTTTCACAGACTGTACATACTTAACATATTATTTTATCTACAAGCAAGAGTACGCCTTCCTTCCATTCTATTTCACCCACTCATGTTCTCAGATGTTAATGGCTTGGTCTGATAAATGTACAGCTCATTTCAAAGCCACAACATAAAATTAAGCTCCAAAACTTCTCTTTCAGTGTAGACTGTCATCATAACTTATAACTTAATATCCAAGGAATTATTTTAATGCAATAGTACTAAAAAAATCAAGTTCAAATTTATTCATGTAACTTGTTAAGGCAATCCTTAAAACTGATTGGGGTAACCCAATAAGTAAAAACAATGACACTTCTTGGGTTGTTATTTTCAAATTTTTATTTAAAAAAGAAAACATTTTTACACTCTTATTTTCCTCTTATAGACTAGAACAATTATTCATGTAGTAACATTAAGTACCTCATATATCTTATATATTTGCATTTCAATATAATCTTGTCCATTAACAATATAGTAAATTATTTTTATTGTACATTCTGGGAAGGATTAAAATATATCATTACAGAAATAATTTAACAAATCTTTATGAAGCATCTACTATGTGCCAGGTTCTGGGAACACAAAAGAAATAGCAAATGGTCATGCCATTAAGAAGCTCACAGCCTAAAGGGGACAGAGAAATAAAAAATATATAGCTTTAAGGAGCTCTGGTGGCACAGTGCCTAAGGCATGTGACTGCTAACTCATTCAAATCTACCAGCTGCTCCTTGGAATGAAGATGAGGCAATCTACCCCCTTGGAAATTCAATGGGGGTCACTCTGAGTCAGAATCGACTTGATGACAGTGGGTTTGGTTTGTTTTATGACAGCTTTGAGAATGATAGGTACAAAGAACTGTAGGAACCTAAGAGGGCCAATTAATCCAAAACAGTAGTTACTAAAATTAGGTTTTTCCAGGAAAAGAATTAATGGCAGGTGATAGGAATAACACTGTAGGTATGTCAACAGCCTGTGCGAGTAGCTTAAACTACTTTAGGTGAGCAGAAAGGGAATGGCTGCAACCAGTGTTTGAACCCAATCAGGCTTCTCTTTGCAGCTCTGCTTCTCTCTCAGTTTGGCTCTTGTTCGCCTATTGAGGCTCTGCTTTCTCTGCATGGCAGGGAACAGTTTCATCATCAAAGAGGAAAGGCTTCTCTCTTCTAGCTATGGAAGAGGGTGGTTTGGTTCATGTACCCATCCCTGGGCCAAACACTGTGGCTAGGGGAGGTAAAAAGCAAACTAGACCAGTTGTTGAGTTCTGACTCATGGCAACTCTATGTGTATGAGAGTGGGATGGCACTCCATAGGGTTTTCAGGGCGTGACCTTTCTCAAACATATTGACAGGCTTTTCTTCCAAGGTGCCTTGGGGTGAGTAGCTTTAAACCACCAACCTTCCAGTTAAGAGTTGAGCATTTAACTGTTCACGCCATCCAAGGACTCCGACAAAATTATAGAGACAATAAAAAATCAGTGGTTGCCAGAGATTAGGGGTGGAGAAGAGAGGTAGTGTAATGTAAAAAACAGTATGGGGAAGAAGCAAGGAGAAGGGGGATTATCCCTAATTAGAGTGACCTCTATTAACAGATGAGGGTGACAGGTAGTAAAAGGAGTGTGGTAGTTAAATTTGTATGTCAACTTGGCTGGGCCTGGCTGAGTGGCTGGGCAGTTGGTGGTAGTTATTTCCCATGATGAGACTGGCAATTAACTCCATGGTGGGATCTACCATAAGCAGCTGTATATAAGGAGAAACCTTGTGGATAGTCTCTAGATTATGGCATGCTTGGACCCTGTATGTAGCCATGTCGTCGTTCAGCAGCCTTCCATGCTCTACCGACCTTGGGACTTACAATGGACTTGAATTAAGGGCCTGCTGTGTGGTTTGGTAACATTGGGACTGTGCCATTTTATTTGGTGACCTTAGGCTTGTTAGCTTCAGCAGCCAGTAGCTGCCTGAGTGGAGTTGCCTCTAGCTTCAGTAGGCTGGAAGCAAGAGGCAGAATTGAAGCCCAAGGTTGAGAGGGTTTCACCCAGCCCCTAAAGCCTGGCATTTTGAACTTGGACTTAAAGCCTCCAAACTGTAAGAGAATAAACTCCTGTTTGTTAAGGCCATCCCATTTGTGGTATATTCCTGTCAGAGTGGCACTAGGTAACCAGAACAGGGAGTTAAGCAAAAAAGACAATCTACATCCGTTACAAAAACAGATAAAAACATGTATGTACATAAACTATGGTACAAAGATATTTTCAATAAAATTCTTTTTAGCTTTACTTTTTCCCATACTTTGAGAATTTCAGAGTGCTTTTTTCATTATCATCTCTTATGAAATATATTAAATAAAAGTAGTGGATACTTTCCAATTACACTTTGATCAAGAGAGACAGAAGCAGAAGAGAATGCTGTTAGGTCTAGAAGCTGTGTTCTCTGAATAGCAGAAGGAACTGGTGATAAGATTTAGAAAAGACAAGTCAACAAATATTCAAATGTTTATATTTCAAACATTCCAATGGCAAGCACAGAGGGTGGCACTAAGACTAGGAGGCAAATGCTACAGGAAGGCAATCTTCAGTTTAAAGCGAGGAAGGCTTTCTAATGATCAGAGCAATCCTAGGGAAAATGGCTGTTGTGTGATACAATGGAAATCTTATTAGTAGAAGTATTTGAGCAAGGGCAGGCTGACCCTATCAGTGTGCCTGCATAGGGATTACTGTGGGGCCCTGGAGATTGGATGGCTTGGTTGCCAAGAACCCTTCCAACTCTGAGAAGATAGTAGGACACAATTAGTCATCATTCGCTTGATCTAATTAAGGATTTGTATATAGTGGGCTATCTTTCTGATATTTGAATATTCATTAAATACTGGTCCCCTAGATTCTTAATTTTTAATGTCACAGGGCACAGTTTAAGGAGAAAACTCCACACTGACTAAAATGTTTTGCAGGTACTTTTTACTATAGTGCTAACCATAGGTTCAGATAAACAATCTAGTATAGTGACTGCTGTATCATCTGCTTAAACAAAAAAGAGAGAGAGAACAAAGGCTATATTCTAAAAATTCTGGAAAGCTATACACTTTAACAAAGTCAGATAATAAAGGGTCTCTGGAATAACATTTTTTTTTTTTTTTAGATACATTGCAAACAAAAAGGAACTGAAAGTTCTTTGTCCTGGTATCTTCAATTAGTACATTAGATGGTGCTATAAGGTTGTCAGAAATTTTACCGAGACAAATTGGTAGTTCTGTGCTAATCATCAAAGACCTGACGAGTTGTGGGGTAACATCAAAGACATTATACACGAAGAAAGCAAAAGGTCATGAAAAAAGAAAGGAAAGACTGAAACTTATTCTTGAACAGAGAGTAGCTAAAGCAAATAAAGAAATGATGAAGTAAAAGAGCTGAACAGAACATTTTAAAAGATCACACAAGTAGACAAATTAAATAATTATAATGAAATGTGCAAAGACCTTGAGTCAGAAAACAAAAAGAGAAAAAAATGATTAGCATTTCTCAAGCTGAAAGAACTGAAAGAAAAATTCAAGCCTCGAGTTGCAATATTGAAGGATTCTATAGGCAAAATATTAAATGATGCAGGAAACTTCAAGGGAAGATGGAAGGAACACAGAGAGTCACTGTACCAAAAAGAATTGAAAGATGTTCAACCATTTCAGGTGGTAGCATAGAATCAAGAAACAATTGTATTGAAGGAAGAAATCCAAGTACACTGAAGGCATTGGAGAAAATAATATTCAGGAATTAACAGATTATCAACTGAGATGTTTCTACAAATGGATTCTATGCTGGAAGTGCTCACTTGTCTATGCCAAGAAATTTGGAAGACACTACGTGGCAAACCAACTGGAAGAGCTCTCCATTTGTGCCCATTCCAAAGAAAGGCGATCTTACAGAATGCAGCAATTATTTAACAATATCATTAATATCACACGCAAGAAAAGTTTTGCTAAAGATAATTCAAAAACAATTGTAGCAGCATTATATCAGTGGGAAACTGCCAAAAATCCAAGCCCGATTCAGAAGAGGATGATGAGGGATATCATTGCTTACGCCAGATGGATCTTGGTTGACGGCAGAGAAAAACAGAAAGATATTTACTTGTGTTTTATTGACTACACATGGCATTTAACTGTGTGGATCATAACAAATAATAAAAAAACATTTCAAAGAATTGGAATTCCAGAACAGCTATCAGTGCTCATGTGGAAACTTAGGCCAACAGATAAGTACTCAAACAGAACATGAGGACCAGAACAGAAAATGTGTGGTTTAAAATCAGGCAATGTGTGTGTCGGGGTTGTATCCTTTTACCAAACTTATTCAATCTGTATGCTGAGCAAATAATCTGAGAAACTGGACTATTTGAAAAATGCAGCATCAGGATTAGAGGAAGACTCATTAAAAACCTGGTATCTGCAGATGACACAACCTTGGTTGTTGAAGGTGAAGAAGGCTTGATGCATTTACTGATGAAGATCAAAGACTACAGCCTTTGGTATGGATTACACCTCAACGTAAAGAAAACAAAAATCCTCACGACTGGGCTAATAAGTATCAATATCATGATACACAGAGAGAAGACTGAAGTTGTCAAGGATTTTATTTTACTTGGATCCACAATCAATGCCCAGGGAAGCAGCAGTTAAGAAATCAAATGATGTATTGAAGTGTGCAAATCTGCAGCAAAAGGCTTCCTTAAAGGGTTAAAAAGCAAAGATGTTACCTTGAGGACTAAGCTGCACCTGACCCAAGCCATGGTGTTTTCAATCACCTCTTACGTATACAAAAGCTAGACAATGAATAATGAAGACTGCAGAAGAATTGATGTATTCAAATTATGGTGTTGGTCTTGGAAGAAGTACAGTCAGAATGTTCCTTAGAAGCAAGGATGGTGAGACTTAGTCACACGTACTTTGGGTTTGTTATCAGGAGGGACCAATCCCTAGAGAAAGGAGGGTATCATGGTTGGTAAAGCAGAATGTCAGCAAAAAAGAGGAAGACCGTCAATGAGAGGGAGTGACACCTAGCTGCAACAATAGGCTCAAACATAGCAAAGATTATGAGGATGGTGCAGGACTTGATAGTGTTTTATTCTGTTGCACAAAGTGCTGCTAAGTCGAACAGGCTTGATGGCACTGAACAGTAACAACAAGAACAACAAGTTCTGCAGGTAGTTAAATATTCTGGAAACTTCCCATTTATTTCTAGCCTCTGAGAGCAATTGCAGGCTTGTAGGCAAATAATGGGAACCTTAATCCTGAAAAGCTTTACGTCCCATGATAAAATTAATCTTAAAACAAACCACAGGCTTAAGATGTATTAAAATAGTATCACTATTTGAGAAGTCAATCAGATTCCACAGAAATGAAAATTTTAAGTTATTGAAAAGCAAATTTATTATTCATTTAAATATATTGTTATTAATTTTACTTAGCTAGTCTCCCCAGGGGAGCTCTGGTGGCATAGTGCCTAAGGCACTTGACTGCTAACCAGAAGGCTGATGTTCAAACCCACCAGCCACTCCTCAGAAAGAAGGCTGGGCAATCTACTTCCGTGGTGATACTGCCTTGGAAACCTGAGGAGGGGTAGCTATGAGTCAGATCCGACTTGATGGCAGTGATTTTGGTTTTGAGTTTAGTCTTCCCATAAACCTAGTTATGCCTACTATTTAATGAATCTCCAGGTCAGTTTCAAATGGCTTCTAAATTTTTTAATTATCCAGAAAACAGTAATAAAATTCATTTAAAGTACTACAATATACTAACACAAATACATTAAAGTATACATTTAAAATCACTTTTAAAGAGATATTTCTTAAAAAAATATAATTTCATGATTTTTCTACATTATAAAACCAGAAAAAATGTTTTTAATAAAGTGCAAATATAAAAATAAAGCTTTAATTTTCATACTATTTTCTACTTAGTTTTCTTTGAAATATTTGTTTTAAACTCTTACGGTTACAAGATGTTTACAATTTTTCCGTTCCAGTTCTGCTTCTAGGATTTCCCCCCATGTATCTGCATCCATTGGGTACATGATCTTCTCTGGTAGGCTAATGGGAGAACATATGTTGCTATATCTGCCACTTAGCCATTTATATTTCACTTTACTCTTCTGATAATTCCTCAGTAGTGTTACCTGAAAGAGGTAAACCATCATCATTAAAAAATAATATAGTAGATAGTGAGTTTGCTTGAAACAAGACAAACTGGTTAATAGGGCTGAAAAGAAGATGAAGTATGTATACTTAAATACATATACACTCAGTCCTCATTTATTGACATGGTTAGGTTCCAAAACCTGGTCTTTGTGTGAAAATCAGTGTGATGTGAAGATGAAGGATGACCAAATCAGATCACAAGATGGAGGATAATGTGATTGCCACTTTGGAATCCCAATGGAGGTTGCAATGAGTTGGAATCGACTGGATGGCAGTGGGCTTCTTTTATTTGTTTGTTTATATCATTATATCATTACATAATGGCCAAATTACATTATTACATAACTGCCAAACCACTGGAATCATGGCAAAGCCAAGTTGACACATAACATTTAACTATCACAGTGTTACTCTCTCCTCACACTTTGACACCCATCACTGCCAGACATACATACATTGCTAATGTGCAAAATAGTCAGATAGTAGATTTTTTGCTATGGTTGTAAATGTGAAATGTTGGATAATAAGATAGTCAATAAATGAGGATTAAAAAAAAAAAAACCTCACTGCTGTTGAGTCAGGTCCAACTCATAGTGACCTCTCCTTGTGTTTTCGAGGCAGTATCACTATGTAATTAGATTGCCCAATCTTCCTTCCGAGGAGTGGCTGGGGTTTGAACCACCGGGCTTCTGGTTAGCAGTTAAATGCCTTAGGCACTATGCCACCAGAGCTCCCAAATGAGGAATAGGTGTATGCTAATAAATCTGTATGTGTGCAGAAATATGTATATGTGTATATACACAGAATGAGCAACAAGGTTTGCTGGGGATTTTGGAGAGGGTGGGATTAAAATACACTTTCCTTCTGGTTAATAGAGAAAAATTCCTGGTTTAGGTTTTTTAAAAAAATGACTGAGAAGGGTAGATGGAAGATAGTGTGGTTGGCAGAAAAAGAGTAATAAATCAACTTCAAATCATTTTCAAAAGTCAAAAACACTCTGCATACGAAATCCTACTTCCTCCAACAGAAGACAGAAATGTCTCAAGCCCATCACCACTAGCACTGCCATAAATACTATAGACTGCAAAGATTAACCTTACCCTCCAGGAATAACCATCTTCTAGATCCCCATCTATTTCTCTTTGACATACAGCTCTTACAGTCAAACAGTGTGGTTTCCATAAGGAATCACTGTTTCTTATCATGTCATTCCAGCTCCTGCATGCCATTGAAGCCCTGCACAGGCTCTGGATGTTTAGCTGACGGAAAATGTTTAAAGTGACTTCTGGAGGCAATAGTTCAAAATAGTTGTTTTGACTCTCTTTTTTCTTCTCCTCAATATCCACAGAGTTCAAGTCTATGTCAGAAACTCTTGAATTATTGCTCCTCTTGGAGTTTTTCTGCATAGTTTGATGTTTTAGTAAATTCTCCTCATATGTAACCTAAAAGGCAAAATTTAAACATACTCAGTCCTTCAGTTCAGACTATAGATTCTTTTAATGAGATACTTTTGAGTTCCAATTGCTCTTAGCCATATGATTAAAAGAATTTTAACTTTTTCAGCTTCAGCTTCCCAATTTATAAAATGGGGCCAAGGATGCTCCTCTACTGTGTAACCTCCTGTCTTTGCACGGATTAACCTGGATAACATGGTAAACATCTTACCACATGTGAATTGACGGCACATAACAACAACAACAACAACAACAACAACAACAACACATGTGAATTGCACATGGGACGCATTCACATATTTTCCCTTTTTCTTTTTAAATGTTTTTAGTAAATTATCTTTGTCTCTAAGAAAAACATTTTTTCCACTCCCAGACAATATTATCTAAAAAAGAGAAATGATTCTTCATGTCAGACCATATTTGTTTAGTAGCAGCAATGACTAGTTTGAGAACACATTTGATTTTGAGCATTAATTTAAAATACCTTGACAATGTATATGATTCAATCTTATTAGATGCCTGAATAATTGTTGTCTGTGGTGCCTCGTCATTAAATTTTTAATTTTATAACTTGTAACTTAATCACAAACCTGATGGACTTTTAGTAGTGTATCATAAGAATTGTTTATCTGCTTTGTACCTAAAGGGTGGGTGTTCACTTTTGACACTAACACAATTTGAAATTAACAAGTAGTTGGAAGAAAGTCTCAAGTACCCAATTCATTTAAAGGTTAATGTTTTAGAAATGGTCCCTTGAAGCTATCCTAAATGCATAGGTATTTTGAATAAAACAGTCATTGAGGCCATCAAGCAACAGTGACTAAAAACTATAAACAATGTTTACAATTCAGCTAGGTATATAGCATGTGACTAATACGACACGTAATGGTACATGGTGTGTTTTGGAAATCAGTTGAAAGATTATACCACCACCCTGAGCTATTTTTGCACATAAAGACAGTTCCTATTTACTAAAATAAGTTTATTGCATTCTGTACTTTTTGGCTAGGGACAGTACACGACAGTGCACGAGGAGGGGCTTGCTTATTCAACTCTGCTCGTGACAATTTCCCTTCCTAGAAGTGCTGCTCACGTTTTTGGACTTTTCAAGACCAGTTATAACCCAAAGTAACTCTGTTGTTGTTGTTATGTGCCCTCGAGTCAGATCCGCCTCAAAGCGACCTCTCCTTGAGTTTCCAGAGGCAGTAACACTATGGAAGTAGATTGCCCAACCTTCCTTCCATCATCAGCCTTCTGATTAACAGTCAAGTGCCTTAGGCACTATGCTACCAGAGCTCCAAGTATCTATGGTAGTTAGAATTTTAATGTGTCTGTTAACAGAGAGAGGAGCTCTGGTGGGGCAGTGGATAAAGTACTTGACTGTTAATCAGAAAGTCAGGGGTTCAAACCCACAAGCTGCTCCAGGGAAGATGGGGCGGTCTACTTCTGTAAAGATTTACAGCCTCAGAAACCCAATGGGGCTCGCTATGAGTCAGAAACGACTCCATGGCAGTCAGTTCTTTTGGTTTTTTTTGGTGCAACAGAGAACTTCCTCTTGAGGGTTTGCTTTGCATAAGGTCTAACTGGTAAACTGAAGAGCCTGAGGCAATATCAAGTGCTCTCTTTGGTAATATACCAGATTCCCCCTCCCACCATCACCACAAACAAAAGCCAACCATATTCTTGGAAAGACTGTCAAAACTGGAGAACGTTACTGTACACTTAAATGCTTGCTACTTCTCCTGGGATCTAACTGGGGGATAAAATGCTTCCGCCGGTTATTGGAAGGAGCTCTGGTGGCGAAAGGTTGGCCGTTTTAACCCACCCAGCCGCTCGGTGTGAGAAAAATCTGGCTGCTCCTGTAAAGATTACAGCCTTAGGAAACCCTATGAGGTATTCCTACTCTGTCACATGGGGTCACTATGAGTTCAAAATCACTTCATGGCACATAACAACAACCCGTGACAGGAATTCCACAGGCAGACTGAAGATGGCTTTGAATTCCAAAATCCTACTGGGTATCTAGGAGCTCTGGTAGCATAGTGGCTAAAGCACTTGACTGCTAACCAGAAGGCTGGCGGTTCAAACCCACCAGCCACTCCTCGGAAGGAAGGTTGGGCAATCCTACTTCCGTAGTGATACTGCCTCGGAAACCCAAGGAGGGGTCGCTATGAGTCGGGATCGACTCGACGGCACATAACAACAACTGGGTATCTTTCTTCTAAGTCCAAAAGTACCTTTCTAAAACTATCCCTCCTCTGCCCTTTCTCCTTTTTGAACCTAATTGTGCTGAATTACTTTTCCAGTTAGCCAAGAGTTCATCCCTCTTTAAAGTGTTACACCTGGGCGTTAGTCAGAGGGCCGGGCGCCGCCTAGTACAAACTACTGGGGAAGCTCCCACCCTCATCGTGGCAGGGGGATGGCACCACATCCCATATGAACCACCTACCCCTTGCCTGTCCCGCTCAAGCTGCAGCTGCCTGCGTCCCAAGATCACCCGACATTAAAGGGCTGACAAGTGATCAACAACAACAACCATCAACTCCGACTATCACCACCGCTCCCGGCCGCTGAGCGAAGGCTGCGTTTGCGCACGGATCGGGCCTCGTAACAAGCCGGCGCTGGCATCATCGGGAAAGGAGGCTCTTCGTACCTACTGGACAGTGGTGGTCTTTCTTCCTGCGATTCAAAACCTTCAGAATTCGAATCCTTCTCCATAGTCCCTCGCGTCCCGCCCACCCCAGGCCCCGCCTTCTGGCTCGGATTTCGTACAGGCGCAGAGGAGGGCGCGCACAGCCTTTTGGGATTGGTAGTTTATTCAAGGGGAGTATTACGGGAAGTGTGGGGAAGGAAGATACCAGGTACTACCAGGTCCGACGTCCTCCGCACTGGTTGGGTGGTGAGGCGTAGGGGGAGGATAAACCCGGGCTTTCAAACAATAATTTTAAGAGGACGTGATGAAGGAACCCGCGAGTGAGTCACTGGACCTGGCGGAGAGGTGGGACTACGGAGGCGGAGCTCGGATCCCAGCCTGGTGAAGACTGGGCACGCTCGAGCAAAGTTTTTGCTCTCTCTACCCCCGCGTTGTTTTTCCACACGCGTGTCCATGGGAGGCGGAAACGGCTGCCGGGACAGTTTCTGCGGAGAGGCCTGATCCCCGCCCGCCATGTCCGGGGGCTTCGAGCTGCAGCCCCTAGACGGCGGCCCTCCGGTGGCCCTGGCGCCCGGGGAGACGGTGATTGGTCGCGGGCCGCTGCTGGGAGTAAGTGTAGGAGGGATCTCGGCCCGACTGGGAGAGCTGCCAGATTTTCTCGTTGCCTCGGGAGGTCCCACTCCCCGCCCTGGCCTGATTCCCCACCGCAATGGCCCTTCCTCTTCGTATTTGAGAAGTTTACGGACAGCACGTTTATCCAGTAAACTTAAGTCAACCCAGAAACATCTCCTATGCGGCCTTTAAAAAAACACTGATTTGTGTTATCATTATCATTTTATCCAGGGTTTCAGAGGCCACATGTTTTTGTATGGTCCCACAAACGAAGAATTATTTTTACATTTTTAACTGTAAAACAAAAGTCAAAACACCTATTAGCTTTTCAGGAAAGTAGTTGTTGAATTGTTGAATATTTACTCTCTGCCTGTTACAGAAATAGTACGCTAAACTGAACTACTCTCCCAGGCTAATTTCTTTTAACCTTTGACGGGCTGCATGCATGAACCTTAACTTTTATTGTAATGGTCTATTCCAGGCATTGATATAAGAACATATATTAACATATATATATGGTCCTGAGTATGTGTGCGTGCATGGGTGTGTATGTAGTATTGAGAAAGTAAAAGTTCATTTGCTGTTTACTTATTTACTAGGCAAGTAATAATATAAATGTTTTTTTTAAAAAAAACCCTGTTATTTTCTCCATATTAAACATTTGAAGGAACAGCCTGGGAGGTTGGTTGTTTCTTTTTAAAATATCTAATTGAGAAACTTAAATTATTTGCTTCATCAATAATCAGTGACTACCCATTTTGACTTTCTTAACAATGAGCTTGAATGCACTATCAACCTACAAAAAGATCTGGAGGAACCTTAAATGCATATTGATAATTAAAAGATCAATGGTTTTAGGCCTGTGCTTTATAAGCATGGCAACAAGCTGTAAGACCTTTCATTTGTAGCTTGTTTGTGTTACTGGCTTGGTGGTATGAGTTGAGCCTTTCTGGTTTCTGTTTCAAAAAATGGTAAGGAGTAGGAAGTTGGTCAATTATCTGGTCAGAATTTTGCTTTTCCTTTTCAAATAAGTATTCTGTTGCTAAGCTTGGCAGATATTAGAAGCTGTTATGAACAATATCCCAAATGCATTGAAAGAAGATTTTGAGAAGAGCAAACCACTTTTTTTTTTTATTTTGAAACTGACAGATGCACTTGTTTCTTCTCTGCCATGGTTAGAAATTTGACATAAATGTTGTTGTTTCAAAACAGTAGCAAATCCAGTGAGATTTGTATAGTGTAAAAGACCAAAGACTTAGTTCTAAGTGGGAAACAGGAAGTTCATTATAAATTCTGTTATGTCCAAAATGATTATTAATATTAAGAATTATATATAGGAATTCTCTTGCTTAACTAGTCATGTGTCTGAGACAAGTTTCACAAACCTTAATGGCCATGCAGTTAATATGTAAAAAGAGTCTTGGTAGTAAAACTTTTGACTGTGAGAATATCTTTATGTTTTTACAGCAGGATGGCACAGCACAGAACACTCTCACAGGGAATAGAGCACAGTGATGAAATATTATTATTTTTTATAGACTCTGTTTTTCAGAGCAGTTTTAGGCTTATAGGCTTTCTCTGCACAGAGCTTCTGTATATCTCCTTCCTTATCTATACATTGTTTCTCCTTTTATTAACTTGCATTTGTGTGGTACATTTGTTATAATTGATAAACTTATACTTAGTTTAAGCTAATATTTTTACATTAATAATAATAAAAGTCTATTTACGTTAAGGTTCACTCATTGCTTTATACAATATATGAGTTTGGACAAACGCATGATGTCATATGTCCACTATTACAGCATCATACAGAATAGTTTCACTGCCCTGAAAATGCCCTGTGTTCTGGCTGTTTATCATCCCCCTTACTCCTGGCAACCACTCATTTATTTATTTATTTATCCTGATTTTTACATGTTACTGTATTTAAGTTTTTGTTACAAGGATGGGAAAAATCCCCAGTACATTTTTTTTTCTCTTTTTTTTTTTTTTTTCCTAAATTGTGAATTGGGTGAAAGTTTAGCATGCACAAATACAGAGTACATTCATCTTCTATACAGTAGTTTTTACATATTTTGTTTCATGACATTCATTGCAATCCCCATAATGTAACAACTGTCTTCCTGCTTCCTCTCTGTGGTTACCTTTCCCTGTGACCTCCTTTCCTATGCATTCCTGCCATCTGAGCTATCTCCCTGTGCAAATATCACCCTTCTGTTCTCTTATGATTGATTGTTCTAAGCAGTTTACCTACCTGGTATAAATATTCACATTATATGCCTGTCTGTTTGGCTAGAAGCCAAGTTCAATTCCAGGCCTGAAGGGTTATGAGGGACCATAGTCTTGAGGGTTTCATATTTTTATGATTCTGACTTTTGTTCCACACTTTGATCCTACTCTATCTAGGATCTCCGGCACTGATCCCTTTTCTGAGTGCTTGACAGTGGTAGCTGGGCACCATCTAGTTCTTTGGTCTCAGGGTCAGGTAGGCTGAGGTTCCCATGGTTCACTAGTCCCTTGGGCTAATTGTTTCCATGTGTCGTTGGTTTTCTTCATTCTTTGCTCTGGAGGAAGAGAGACCCAATGTTGCTTCTAGATGGCTGCTTGCATGCTTTTAAGACCCCAGTTGCTACTCACCAAAGTAGGATGTAGAACAGTGTTTTCGTGTTTTATGTCAGTTGAGCTTGGTGTCCCCCAGACTATGGTCCAGAACCCACAGGCACAACAACTCTCTCTTCCTCAGGGTATTTGGCTATGGCCACTCCTCAGAAGGAAGATGGGGCAATCTACTTCTGTAGTGATACTGCCTTGGAAACCCAAGAAGGGGTCGCTATGAGTCGGGTCCAACTCGATGGCACATAACAACAACAACAACGAGTTAAAACTTTGCCCCCTATTAGTTCTATTTATATGGACATTCTTATAGCACATACAAATACATATGTAGAGAGATTGTCTGCCAAACTTATGTATGCCTAGATATACCTGATCATTCATAGATTAGTGTTTTTTGTTACTGATAATGGAAGAAAGACTGGACAATCTACTTCTGTAGAGATACCGCCTCAGAAACCCAAGGAGAGGTCGCTATGTGTTGGATTACTGTTAATGCAATGTTGTGTATTGAAAAGAACCACTGTTCTTTTCTTTTTTTTAATTGTGATTTGGGTGAAAATTTACAGAGCAAATTCACTTTCCGTACAGCAGTTCACATACACTTTGTCTCATGACATT
>NW_006921652.1:6383640-6384353 GCF_000298275.1 Orycteropus afer afer
TCTCTATCCAGGATCTCCTTCATTGATCCCCTTCATGTAGTTCTTCTGGTCTCATAGTCATATAGGCTGAAGATCGGATGGTGTACCAGTTGCTAGGACTAATCGTTTCCATGAATTTTTGGTTTTCTTCATTCTTCTTTGCTCTGGATGAGGAGAGACTCATTGTTGCATCTAGATGGCAGCTTGCAAGCTACTCGCCAAAGTAGAAGGTGGAACAATGTTTTGTGTACTATGTTATGCCAGTTGAGCTTGATGTCCCCTGCGACTGTGGTCCCGAGCCCACAGGTTCAACTACTCAGTCCCTCTTGGTAGCTGGCTGTGACCAAGCAGTGACTACAACCTTGCTCCTTGTCAGCTCTACTGTACACCTGGGAATTCAGATCATACACATAAACTTATAGGACCATTGTCTGCCAATCCTATAAATGTTCTTGGGTACACTCTCTGCTTCATAGAGATACCTACTAGTACAGCCTGTCCACCCATCTATCTACCAATATACCCATGTTTGCCTTCACTGACAATGCTGTACTGTGTGTGCAAAAGGGTTCATCTTTGTTGTCTGTACCTCCCGTGTACCTCTCTATGTCTTTCTCTTCCTCAATGCCACTCTAATGATCACTCACATTTGGTACATTGCCCTTCTCTTCACCCAAATCAATACTTATCTCTATCTATTTAACAGTGTTCCCTCCCCTCCCCTCCCACCCCTG
>NW_006921652.1:6384453-6410115 GCF_000298275.1 Orycteropus afer afer
AAAAAAAAACCCTTATAACTAGGACCTGGTTGGGGAAGAATAAAGAATAATATTAAATAGGACAAAAGTATTAATAGTTTAAAATTAGGCACATATAAGCAAAACTAAACACCAGAAAAAAAAGGAAGCATAAGAGAAAATAAATAAAAAAAGAGAAAAAAAACATTGGAGGACAGGGCAGGGCACCCAGGCTCCGTCTGAATTCACAGACTGGGATGGAGTTCCTGTGGGCCCAGAAGATGGGTGGGAGTGGGGGATGGCCGCACCTCCGTTCACCAAGCGGGTGTGGGGTATAAGAGTAATGAGGAATGTCGCACCTTTTTAGTTCTGCAGGTCCAGAGTGTCCCTGGGGTTGCTGGCAAGCAGAATGTGTTCTTAAGCCTCTGGAATCTGGTAGAGCTCTGTCTCTTTAAGTATCCAAAATGGTCAAGCTGCTTGTGAACATTCAAAATGGCGGCGCCCTCTGGACAGGCAAAAGTCCACAGCTCAGCCTGCCTTTCTCTTCACTTTCTCGCTTTGTTCCCTAGCCACCAGAGCAGTCCTCTGTGCCGTCCCTGGCTAGCAGGGCTGATTTTTAGGTTAATTCTTAGGTCCTACCAGCACTTGGGAATCTCCAAGCTGTCTGTGCCGTCAGAATTGCTCAGGATCGCTGCCAGACCGCAGCTCCTTATGTCTCCTTTTTTGGTATTTTCATGCCAATTCTTCTGCTAGTTGGGGTTTAGTCCACTTCTATATCCTTCCCTTCAAGGCTCAGGGGTCCAGGATTATCTTCTGTGTGTGTGTTAATTGGTTTCCCTTTTCTTTGTTGAAGAGGGTCTGTGCAGTCTTTCTGCCTAGTCTGCCATCATACCAGAACTCCTACCACTATTCTTTTCATTGTCTTTATAGTTTTGTCTTTTTCAAATGTGTATACTAGGAATTATACAATATGTAGCTTTTTCTCACTGGCCTTTTTCAGGTTCCTCCATGTCTTTGTAGTTTGATAACTCATTTCTTTTTAGGGTGAATAGTATTTTAGTGTCTAGATGACCAAAGTTTATCCATTCCCCTATTGGAGGATATCTTAAGTTGCTTCTTTTTCTTTTGACAATTATGAATAAAGCTGCTATAAACGTGCAGGTTGGGTTTTTCTTGAGCATACATTTGTTTTTCAACTCATTTGGGTAAATATCTAGGAGTGTGATTTGCTGCATAACAGAGCACAGTGAAATTTAATCTTCCTTTTGCCCTCTGGTCACTGCAGGTGGGAATTGACTCTAGGGCACTGGGTCTGTGCTCTTTGCTTAAGTGTGAGCCATCATCCAACCCAAAGTCTTTGTTTACTTTACTAGGTTTAATTTTGTTTCATGATGGGGCTACTAAAAGGTTTGACTTCAGAGCATCGTAGGAAACAAAGTAACATTAGGGTAAACCATTTGCTTTATTTTTTTCCTTTAATCTGATTACACTTTAAATGAAATTACTATTTCTGATTTCACATTTTCTTATCCTGTCTTGATAGCAGAGACAGTATGATATATTCCTTTATGATCCATTTTCCTCCAAGGGAATAGGATAGCATCAGGTGTCTAGTAAGGAACATTAGTGGTGCTTGGCTGCTAACTGAAAGTAGTTGGAACCCACATGTGGCCCCAAGGCGGGAGTGAAGACCTGGTAATCTGCTCCTGCAAAGGTTGTTAGATTCACGGGTTAGATTCACGGGTTGATTCCAACTCATAGTGACCATATGTAAAACAATGAAACACTGCCTGGTCCTACACCATTCTCACAATTGTATTATTTAATGTATTCGTGATAGTTTGTTGTAGTACTTTAAGTAATGAGACTTTGATATTTTCTGGATGATTCAAGAATTCAGGAAGCTATTTGAAACTGACTTGGAGATTCATTAAGTAGTAGGCATAACTAAGCTTTTGGGAAGACTAGGTAAATTAAATTAATACCAATATGTTTAAATGAATAATAAATTTGCATTTTAATAACTTAAAATTTTCATTTCAGGGGAATCTGATTAAATTGTCAAATAGTGAGACCATTTTAAAACATGTTACGCCTGTGGTTTATCTTAAAATTAATCTTACCATAGAGCTAAAGCTTATCAGGATTAAGCTCCCCATTACTTGTCTATAAGCCTATAATTGCTCTCAGAGGGTGGAAACAAGTGAGGCATTTCCAGAACATTTATGTGCCTGCGAAGCTTGTTGTTGCTGTTGGTTACTGTCAAGTCAGTTTGGACTCATAGCAACATTTTATGCAACAGAATGAAACACTGCCCAGTCCTGTGCCTTCCCTACAGTCTTGGCTATATTTGAGCCCATTGTTGTAGGTATTGTCCCAGTCCATCTCATTGAAGATCTTCCCCTTGTTCGCTGACCCTCTACCAACCGTGATATCCTTCTCCAGGAACTGGTCCTTCTTGATAACATGTCCACAGTATGTGAGGTAAACTCTCACCATACTTGCTTCTCAGGAGCATTTTGTCTACTTCTTCTAAGACAGATTTGTTCATTCTTCTGCCCAAAACCAAACCAAACTCACTGCCATTGAGTTGATTCCGACTCATAGTGACTCTCTTTGGGTTTCTGAGGTGATAAATCTTTACATAAGTAGATGGCCCAGTCTTCTTTACATGGAGTGGCTGGTGGGTTTGAACTACCAGCTTTCTGGTTAGCAGTCAGATGCCTTGGGCACTATGCCACCAGAACTCCTTGCAGTCTATGGTTTGTTCAGTATTCTTTACCAACACTATAATTCAGATGCATCAGTTCTTCTTCGGTCTTCCTTATTCATTGGCCACATTTTGCGTGCATATGTGTTAATTGAAAACACCATGGCGTAGGTCAGGTGCACCTTAGTCCTCATCTTCGCTTTTTGATACTATAAAGAGGTCTTTTGCAGCAGATTTGCCCAGTGCAATATCGTTTTATTTCTTGACTGCTGCTTCCATGGACACTGATTGTGGATCTAAGTAAAATGAAATCCTTGACAACTTTAATCTTTTCACTGTGTATCGTGATATTGCTTACTGGCTCAGTTGTGAGGATTTTTATTTTCTTTATGTTGAGGCTATAGTCTTTGATCTTTGTCACTAAATGCTTCAAGTCTTTTTCACTTTCAGCAAACAGGGTTGTGTCGTCTGCATATCATAGGTTGTTAACGATTCTTCCTCCAATCCTGATACTGTGTTCTTCTTCATATACTCCAGCTCTTCAGATTATTAGCTCCGCATATGGATTAAATAAGTATGGTGAAAGGATACAACCTTCACTTGTACCTCTCCTGATTTTAAACCATGCAGCTCTGGTAGCATGGTGCTTAAGGCACTTGACTACTAAACAAAAGGCTGGCAGTTCAAACCCATTAGCCACTCCTCAGAAGGAAGGTTGGGCAATCTACTTCCATAGTGATACTGCCTCAAACCCAAGGAGGGGTTGCTATGAGTTGGGTCTGACTCCACGGCACATAACTACAACAGCAACAACAGTATTCCTTTACTCTGTTTGAATGACTGTTTCTTAGTTTATGCAAACATTCCACATGAGCTCAATTAAGTGTTCTGAAATTCCTATTCTTCTCAGTATTACCCAGAATTTGTTATGATCCACACAGTTGAATGCCTATGCATAGTCAAAAGAACATAGGTAAACATCTTTATGGTATTCTTTGTTTTTAGCTAAGATACATCTGACATCAGTAGTGATATCTCTCTTTCTACATCCTCTTCTGAATCCAGATTGAGTATCTGGCAGTTCTCTGTTGATATACTGCTGTAATTGTTATTGAATTATTACTCAGCAAAACTTTACTTGTGTTGATATTGATGATATTGTCCAATACTGTGGTGATTAAGTTTGTGTGTCAACTTGGCTAAGCCTAGTTGAGTGGCTGGGCAGTTGAATGTAGTTTTCCCCATGACAGGACTAGTAATCAACTCCATGGTGGGATCTACTGTGAGCAGCTGAGTAGCTGCCTTTGGGTATGTGGTCCGCTTCCTGTGTATAAGAAATAGCTTTGGGAATGGTCTGTAGCTTATGGCACGCTTGGACCCAGCATGTAGCTGAGTCATTGTTCAGCAGCCTGCCATGCTCTGCCGACCTTGGGACTTAAAATGAACTTGAATTAATTGCCTGCTGTGTGGTTTGGTAACATCGGGATTCTGCTATTTTATTTGTCGACCTTGGGCTTGTTAGCCTCAGCAGCCAGTAGCTGCGTGAGTGAAGAGATGCCTCTAGTTTCAGTGGGCTGGGAGCAAGAGGCAGAGCTGAAGCCCAAGGTCAAGGGGCTTTCACACAGCCCCTAGAGCCTAGCACTTTGAACTCGGACTTAGAGCCTCCAAACTGTGAGAGAATGAACTCCTGTTTGTTAAGGCCATCCCATTTGTGGTATATTCCTGTCAGAGTGGCACTAGGTAACCAGAACAAATACTTTCCACATTCTGTTGGATCACCCTTCTTTGGAATGGGCACAAATATGTATATCTTCCAGTTGGTTGTTCAGGTAGCTATCTTCCAAATTTTGTGGCATACACGAGTGAACATTTCCTAAAACATCTCAATTGATATTCTGTCGGTTCCTGGAGCCTTGTTTTTCACCAGTGTTTAGCTTAGACTTCTTTCTTGGTTCTTAATCATATGCCACCTCCTGAAATGGTTGAACATCACCCAAATCTTTTTGGTACAGTGACTCTGTGTATTCCTTCTACCTCTCTTTGATGCTTTCTGCATCTTTCAGTATTTTGTCTATCAAATCCTTCAGATTGCAACTTGAGATTTGAATTTTTTCTTTGGTTCTTTCAGCTTGAGAAATGCTGAACATGTTTGTCACTTTGGATTTTCTAATTTCAGGTCTTTGCATATTTTATTGTTGTTGTTAGGTCTTGTTGAGTTGGCTGAAACTCATAGAGACCATATGTACAACAGAATGAAACACTGCCTAGTCTTGAGCCATTCTCACAATCCTTGCTATACCTGACCGCATCATTGCTGCCACTGTGCCAGTGCACATTTTATTATAGTACTTTATTTGTATTCTTCAACTGGCCTTTGCAATCTTCTATTCAGCTTTTAGTAGCATAGTGCCTAAGGCACTTGACTGCTAACCAGAAGGCTGGAGGGTTCAAACCCACTAGCCACTCTTCAGAAGGAAGGTTGGGCAATCTGCTTCCATAGTGATACTGCCTCAGAAACCCAAGGAGGGGTCGCTATGAGTCGGGTCCGACTCTACAGCACATAACAACAACAACAACATTCAGCTTTTTACTTCATCATTTCTTCTATTTACTTTAGCCACTGTGTTCAAGAGCAAGTTTCAGAGTCTCTCTGACATCCACTTAGGTGTTTTCTTTTTTTTCCTGTCTTTTTAATGACCTTTTGCTTTCTTCGTGTATGATGTCCATGGTGCCATTCCACAACTTGTCTGATGTTCAGTCATTAGTATTCAATGCATCAAATCTATTTTTGAAATTGTCTCTAAATTCAGATAGGATATATGCAAGGTCATGATTTGGCTCTCTTGAACTTGTTTTAATTTTCTTCAGCTTCAGCTTGAACTTGCATATTAGCAATTGATGGTCTGTTCTGCATTCAGCCCCTGGCCTTGTTCTAACTGATGATACTGAACTTCACTGTCTCTTTCCATAGGTATAGTTGATTTGATTTCATCTGGCAAGGTCCATGTGTATACTCATTGTTTATGTTGTTGCAAAAAGGTATTTTCAGTGAGTAAGTTGTCTGTCTTGCACAATTCTATCATGTAGTCTCTGGCATCGTTTCTGTCATCAAGGTCCTATTTTCCAGCTACTGATCCTTCTTTGTTCCAGCTTTTGCATTCCAACCTCCAGAAACTATCAATGTATCTCGATTCCATGTTTGATCAATTTCAGACTTTAGAAGTTGGCAAAAAATCAGTTTTTCATATTTGGCATTAGTGGTTGGTGTGCATATTTGAGTAATAGTCATATTAACTGGTCTTCCGTGTAAACATATGTATCTAATCCTATCACTGGCAGCATTGTACTTCAGGATAGATCTTGACATGTTCTTTTTTTATGATGAATTGGAAGCCATTCCTCTTCAGTTTGTAATTGCTGGCATAGAAGACCATGTGATTATCTGATTCAAAATGGGCAATACCAGTCCATTCCAGCTCACTAATGCCTAGGGTATTGATCTTTATGCATTCCATTTCATTTTTTATGACTTCCAATTATCCTAGATTCGTACTTCATATATTCCACCTTCTTATTGTTAACAACTGTTTGCAGCTGTTTCTTCTCATGTGGAGTCGTGCCTATAGAGATTATAGCCTTCAAAACCTATGGGGCAGTTATACTTTGTTACATTGGGTCACATGACTCAGAATTGATTCTATGGTGCAAAACAACAACAGTTATTTAGTAAGATTTACTAATTGCAAATGTAATTGAATGGATTGCGTTTATTTTAAAAAAGAGTCCCTCAGTTTAGGGGAGAGGAGAGCTAAGGGCTCTGGTATAGACTTCAGATGGTATCATATCACTGTTTCTAAGAAAACTGTTAAGTGTCCCAGAAGGTTTACACAAAATAAACTTCTTTGGTCTCTCAATTTCACTTTTCCTATCAGTTGCAGAATCCCCCTTGGCTGTCCTGGAATGTTGGTCATACTTGATCTTACCTGGTACCACACATGTTTCTTCCCAGCCACCTCTTTTGTCTCTTCAGATCTGCTGTACATTCTAAGCTGCTCTGTTCTGTCCTTCCCTCACTAATTTACTAGTATAAAGCAAGGCACATAATAGACCTTGAACATAATAGACCTTTTTGTTTTTTTTCTATGTTTCAGACTTTCCTTCCCTTCTTTTCCCTTAATTGTGACATGTGTAAAAAGAATATCCCTAAGTTTTGAAGTGAATTTAAACATAGTCAAGAAATAGTCCTACCTAGAGCTAAAGCTTAAAGAGCAACATTCAAGATGAATTAAATGTTAAGATTTTTCCTATTTTGTTGAGTAATTGATTAAATTTAGGAAATAGTTGATGACTGTAGCATAGTGCCTAAGGCATTTGACTGCATACTGGAAGGTTGGCGATTCAAACCCACCACCACTCTGTGGAAGGAAGACTGGGCAATCTGCTTCCATAAAAACTTACCACCTCGGAAACCCAAAGGGGATCACTGTAAGTTGGAATTGATTCAATGGCAGTGAGTTTGGCTTTTGGTTTTTGGTATATAGTGAAACCTATGAGAGTCAGAACTTCATGGGACTGTTTTATTTTTCTAGGTCTCACAAGTTTTCTGCCTTTGATAGGGTGCAGTCTTACCATTTTTCTGTCACTTGTTTTAGTGGAAAACTTTTTAGTTTTCCTTCTCTGATAGGTTTCTGCCTTATGTAAGTTTTAACTTTTTCATGTTTAACTGTAGTATAGTCAGATGGAAGTAATGTTGTTGTTGTTAGGTGCCATGGAATTGGCTCCAACTCATAGTGACCCTGTATAAAACAGAATGAAACACTGCCTGGCCCTGCACCATCCTCAGTCTTCGCTATGCTTGAGCCCATTATTGCACCCACTGTGTCTGTCAGTCTATCTCGTTGAGGGTCATACCCTTTAAAGCTAACCAAGTATGATATCTTTCTGACAACATGACCGTAAGACAAAGTCTGGCCATTCTCACTTCTGAGGAGCATTCCAGCTGTACTTCTTCCAAGACAGATTTGTTTGTTCTTCTGGCAGTCAGTGATGTAGTCAGTATTGTTTGCCAATACCACAATTCAATTGCATCAATTCTTCTTCAGTCTTCCTTATTCTTTGTCCAGCTTTCACAAGCATCTGAGGCTCTTGAAAAGATCATGGCTTGGATCATGAGCACCTCAGTGTTGAAGGTGACATCTTGCTTTTCAGCATTTTAAAAGAGGTCATTTGTAGCAGATTTGTCAATGCAGTAGGTTGTTTGATTTCTTGAGTGCTGCTTCCATGGCCGTTAATTGTGGATCCAAGTAAAATGAAATCCCTGACAACTTCAGTCTTTTCTCCATTATTTGTGATGTTGCTTATTAGTCCAGTTGTGAGGATTTTTATTTTCTTTATGTTGAGGTGTAATCCATAGTGATGGCTGTAGTCTTTGATCTTCATCTGTAAATGCTTCAAGTCCATATCACTTTTAGCACGCAATGTTCTGTCATCTTCATATTGCAGGTTGTAAATGAGTCTTCCTCCATTCTCTTGATGCCACATTCTTCAAATAGACCAGCTCCTCAGATTATTTACTCAGCATACAGATTAAAAGGATACAGTCCTGACTCAACCTTTCCTGATTTTAAACCATGCAGTATCCCCTTGTTCTCTTTGAAGGATGGCCTCTTAGTCCATGTAGAGGTATAGGAAGTCTAAAGAGGAATGAAGAACAGTTCTTTGCTTTCAAAGGATTTATAGTTTAGTGGGTTTGAGAGCCAGTGGAAGTAACTAAACAGGGCTCTGAACATCCACTGGTGACGAGCGCCAGGCAGGCACCTTGAGTGCATTTAGTGGCAGAAAGTAAGAAAAACAGCCCAAGGACAATGATAAATGACAGCTGCTCTGCTTCTGGGTTGGGAGGCTACTAGGAGTGGGAAGTCTGTAACATAATCCCAGCTACTTGCCCCTGTTCCTACATAGTAGCAGTGCTGCTAGAATCCCTGGGTGGTACAAACAGTTAACATGCTTGGCTACTAACTGAAAGGTTGGTTGGTGGTTCAAGTCTACCCATAGGTATGGAAGAAAGGCCTGGAGATCTGCTTTTGAAAAATCAGCCATTAAAAACCCTATGGAGGATGGTTCTATTCTGAAATATGCTGGGTTGCCATGGGCAACTGATGGTGGTAACACTATTGCCAGATTGAAGAGTTATTTTTCAAGTGTAGAAAGAGATCTGGATTTTTAGGTATAATCCCTGATTTTTAATAGTATGCATTTAATGAAAAGTTTTGTTTCAATCCTATGAACCAAACAGAATGTTGCATGGTACAGAGAAGTATAGGAAGGAACCTACAATTAAGATGAAGGATAAGATGAACTGGGTGATATATTGAGCTGGACTTTGAAATGTTAGGACGGTTAGAATTTTGGTAGATAGAAAGTGGATGGTAGGGAGGGAAGAATTCTTCAGGCTAAATGAACATAATTTAAGATTCTCAGGTTTGAAAGTGTATGGCATATTTGGTAAGTGCTGAGTAGACTTGTGGGGAATCAAATTGCATCAATGCTCTTGTTTAACTGACATTGCTTTTACAATATGTCATATATATATATGGGGAGCTCTGGTAGCGTAGTGCCTAAGGCACTTGACTGCTAACCAGAAGGCTGGCGGTTCAAACCCACCAGCCACTCCTCAGAAGGAAGATGGGGCAATCTACTTCCATAGTGATACTGCCTGGGAAACCCAAGGAGGGGTTGCTATGAGTCGGGGCCGACTCGACGGCACATAAAAACAACAATATATATATATATATAAAATAAGCCCTAGTGGCACAGTGGTTAAGTAGTACTTGGCTGCAAATCGAAAGGTTGACAGTTTAAATCCATCAGCTGCTCTGTGGGAGAAAGATGTGACTTGACAGTCTGCTTTAGTAAAGATTTACAGCCTTAGAAACTCTGTGGGGCAGTTATATTCTGCCCTGTAGGGTCACTCAGAATCAACAGCATACAATAATGATGACAATGATAATATATATGAAAATACATTATATATATACACACACACACACACACACACACGCACTCACACACATATATGTTGTTGTAGTTATGTGCCGTTGAGTCGGACACGACTCATAGCGACTCCTCCTTGGGTTTCTGAGGCAGTATCACTATGGAAGTAGATTGCTCCATCTTTCTTCCGAGGAGTGGCTGGTGGGTTTGAACTGCCAGCCTTCTGGTTAGCAGTCAAGTGCCTTAGGCACTACGCTACCAGAGCTCCTGCACACATATATGTGTGTGTGTGTGTGTATATATATATATATATATATATATATATATATATATATATGAAATCTAAAATTAAGATCCAAACTGATTACAGTAAAACAGATGACAAACCATAACCGCTTTCTTGTCTAGTGAGCCTCATTGTTGGCCCAAGAGTGTGCTCTAGAGCTCAGCCCTCAACAGCGAGACTCTGCCAGAATATCTGATGATAAAATGGCATGTTATGATGATAAGATGATGTGCTCAACAGAGCAAAAGTTAGTTAATCAGAGATGTTTAATATTATTGTACTTGGAATTTACCAAAGTCGTTTCTGAGGTAAGATAGCCCAAGTTTAATGAAATTGACTTGATTTTGACCAGAGTCATTCCATTCAGACTTCGATTTACAAATAAACTCTTTTAAAGAGCTTATTTATATTGAATATGAACTGTTCCTTGGAACTTGTGAATATGTATTACCATAGAAAAATTTATGGAAATGGTAGTTATCAAGCCACCTCACAAACACCTGTGTAATTCACAGCATTGATGAGATGTGGATCTGTTACATTTTAAAAAGTAAAACCCAGTGCTTTCTGAGCTTCTAAATTCAAGGATGCTGGATTGTTAGCTAATAAGATGTAACTGTGCTGACTTGACCCCAGTGAAATGGCGACTCACCTAACCTGTTTGGCTTTTAGTGCTGCTTGGATAGCAAAATGCTATAGAAATGAGAGAACATCATTATTAATGTATTATGACAGAGGCAAGATGGTGAGCCTAGGAAGGCAAAAATAGGTTTCAATCTCTACTTGTGACTTTCGGAAATTAATGTTTCTAAACAGTTACTTGTCTTACTCAGTTCAGTTCAGCAGACATTTCTTAAGACCTACTGTGCAAAGCACTCTGATTCCTGCATCTAGAATTAGTTTTCAATTTTGTCTTTGGAACAGAATCATCTTCAGAACTTTTAAAAAAATACAGATACCCAGACACTCCCTAAAGAACTACAGAATCAAATTATCAGAGAGAAAATAGGCTGGGTAAAGATACGGAGTAAGTGAGAAGATGGCACAGTCAGGTTGAGAAGTAAATGGGAGATGAGAATTTGGAGACACTGAATAAAATGTACATACACACATATTTTTACATACTTACATATAGAACATTTACTGACATTGCTTTTAGGGATGTCTCTCTGTGTGTGTGTGTGTGTGTGTGTGTATAAACCAAAACCAAACCCACTGCCACTGAGTCGATTCTGCTCATAGGGAACCCCACTGGGTTTCCAAGGCTGAGGAAGTAGATTGCTTGTCATAAAAACGAAACAAAAAAACCAAGTATGAGGAAGGGTTTTATCCAAATTATGCCTAAGTTGAGTCCATAGTTCGCTTTCAGGTTTATGCATTTTTCCATAATACCTACTCAAATCCCATAGGAGCAGATTTTCTGTTTTTCTCTACCATGAAAGTGTGAACTTATTTGTTTTTGAATAATCTTGTGTGAAAGCACTGTAAATTATAAAGTATTATACAAGATAATTTTCATTATTTCAGCCTTTGTATAATACAGTTTATGCTGTGAAAAGAGTAGCACTTGCATCTTCTCTACCAGGCTAAAAGGGTAACGCTGAATTCAGGAGATGCTGTACCCATTTATAATACTCAGAAATTTCTCTAGGAAAACATTTTAAGAACATTTAACTGGTTTTGGTTTTTCAGGAAATATTATTTATGAGCAAAAATGAAATGAAAGGAGCCATTCTAATCAATATCTATTTTAGGATCCAGTAGTGTATCTGCTTTAACTTTAATCAGGTTTATTTTTTCAGTTTTATAATTTTGGGAATAATAGTCAAATAGTCAGAGTCCTTGATTCAAAACATCTAAACAATTCTTCTGGTAACAAGAAAATCTTCATAATGTGTGATTTCAATAAATGCCAGAAATAACTATTTAGCTACAAAAATAAAAAAAAATCACAAACATTCTTTTATGTTTTCATCTGGCACAATCATCATGTCTTAAAAATAGGGAAGGGACTTATGCGTACATAATAATGGATGAAATATTCAATACAAAGTCAAAATCAAAATAAGTGATCCACATTGTATTAGTACAAAAATGATATAAGAGTAGAGAGCTCTGTCTCCAGTCAAGAAAAAATAAGAATTCAGGTTAAATGTCCCTCCTCCATTGTATCTGGAAAAAAAATTGCTATCATTTTTGAGAACAATGTTGAGGTAATTTCAGCATTATCCTTAAGCCTGTGTATTCTTCAGTGTTTCTTTTCAGCTACTGCTGTCTGGTATGCAATTTCTTTAACATTAGAAAAAGTTACTGTATTTGAATTATCAGTTTAGCTAGTTTTCTTTTTTTTTTTTTAAAATATTCTTTCTCTGACTGGCTGACCTTGAATGAATGTATAATTAGATGTCTAGTATCAACATAACTGTTGTCTGAGTAATTTGTATTAATTATAATTGCTTTTGGCTATAAATAACAGAAATTTGACTAGTAGGCAGTTAAACAAATAAGGCATTTATTTTTCTTCTGTAATGGAATTTCAGGGGCAGGCAGGCAGTACAGGGCTGATGCAATACTCAAGTAGGCTTTTCTTTTATCATCCTTGTTCATTCTTAGCATATGGCTTTTATGCCTATAGTCACAAGAAGGCTGCTGTATCTGCAGGTATCATATTTAAGTAGGAAAAAGTAGAAAGTCAGTGGGTAAAATGCATATACTATTTGTGACTGCTTCTTTTTTTTTTTAACCAGGAAGACAGTAATCTTTCCAGAAGCTCCACTCCTCTTATATCCTTGGCTAGAACTGTGTCACTTGGCTGCCCCTTGCTACAAGGGATTTGGGAATTTGAATATTTTTAACTGGGCTTATTGTTTCCTTGAATACCATGGAGTAATATTAATACAGAAGAAGGGATGAATGGATATTGATTAAGCAGCTAGTAGTATATGGTGTATAGTCTAAATCAGGAGTTGAATCAAATGCCTGCAGAGACCAGGCATGTAATAAAGAGTAAAATAGGTTCAGTGGAAGACTATGGGGAGTGCTGACAACTGTGAGATGGAGGGTACATAGACTCTTCAAAGTAAAATTGAAGAAGCACTCTGGATAGTTAGTGATATGTTGGCTTCCAGTTTGTGATGCCTAGTCTAAATCAAAGGTATTAAAAAGAAATCCTATATAACTAAATGCAAAGAGGTATATTAGTTTCATTAAAAAGACTTTAAATGGAAAGAACATTTCATTTAGCTAACAATTTTGTACTATACATTTTCTAGATAACTTGATACTAAGTTCTTTTTTGAAATTTTAACTACTTTTTCCCTCAGTTTTTCATTTTGAATAATTTCAGGCCTATGGAAAGGTTGAAAGAATAGTACAGTGAACACCTGTATATTCTTAAGTTTGGTTAACTAATGCTTAACATTTTGCTACATTTTTTTTTTCTCTCTGTGTGTGTATTTGTAACTTTAATTAATTTTTTTTCCTTGAACCCATTTGAAAATATCTTGCATTCATTATGGAACTTCATCCTGAAACATATTGGCATGTATCACCTAAGAATAAGGACATTTCTGAATACTGTCACCACATTCAAGAAATTTGTAACTGTATAGTAAATTTTATTATTCCATATTCAATTTTGCCCAACTTTTCTAATAACATCCCTTTTAAAAATTCAGAATCTAATCAGATAATATCTCATTCAATCCAGAATGGTTCCCTGTCTTTTGTAATGCTTTTAAGAGTCCAGACGGGTTTTCTCATAGAATGTCCCATAATTACGATTTGTCTGATTGTTTCCACATAACTAGATTCAGGTTAAACAATTTTGGCAAGAACTCGGAGCCTATTTCAGGAGGCACATCTATCAGTTTGTCCTGTTGTTGGCGATGTTTTGTAAGTGTGATTATTTAGGTACTGTGGTGTTTACCAGATTTTTCCAAGTGAAGATATCATTTCCTTTGTAAACAGTTTGTGGAGTAATACCGTGGTGCAGTGAATTAATTACTTGGTATGACTTTTCTAGGTATAGTCTTTGTAATTCCCACCAGATTACTGGATGGGACCATGCAAATAAGGTGTATAGAACTCTGATGTTGGGAGTGATTAGTTTTGTTACTCTACTAGGCTTAAAATGAGCCTTCCTAGAGCCAGAAAGGGGGCTCTCCCTGGAGTGTGTCCTTGGACCCAGGATCTCTGCACTGGACTTCCTTAGCAGAGATGGGGGTGGGGAGAGATGGAGGGAGGGAGACACACACACACACACACACACACACAGTGGCAGAGAGAGACGCTTAGCAGGGAGATGGTCACAGTGGAACCAAGAAGCATGAGACAGAGTGGTGGGCTTAACTCGTCCACAGAGGGAGAAAGCTGAGTGCCTTTGGGCAGGAGGCTTGCTGATGGAGTTGGGTGCACCTAGGTATACCTATCGGGAGCTCTGGTAGCATAGTGGCTAAGGCACTTGACTGCTAACCAGAAGGCTGGCGGTCAAACCCACCAGCCACTCCTCGGAAGGAAGGTTGGGCAATCCTACTTCCGTAGTGATACTGCCTCGGAAACCCAAGGAGGGGTCGCTATGAGTCGGGGCCGACTCGACGGCAAATAACAACAACAACAACAGGTATACCTATCAGCAAAGCTAAAGGAACTTTTTAACACTTGCCTAAGCAAGGAAGATGGGGCAATCTACTTCCGTAGTGATACTGTCTCGGAAACCCAAGGAGGGGTCGCTATGAGTCGGGTCCGACTCGACGGCACATAACAACAACAACAAGCAAGGCAGAGGCCAGGTGAGGGGCCAAGGGCTAGAGAGGCGTGCCTGAGGGGCGGAGGGGACACTGTCCTGATGGAAGATTTGTATCCTGAGTGTGTTCCTTAACCTGAATTGTAGTTTGTTACTTCCCTAATAAACCCCATAATCGTGAGTATAGTCTGTGAGTTCTGTGTGGCTATTACAGCAAGTTACTGAACTCAGCAGAGAAGTAGTGAGTGTCATGGGAAGGATGGTTGGTGTCAGAATTGGTTAAAGGCTGGAGGGTGGCGGTATGTCTGGCCTGGTAGGAATAAGCCTTGGGCTGTTGATGGTGATTTTGTCTTCCTCTTGTGAAGTTACGGGAGATCAGAGATGTCACCTCCCAGTACTTTCTGCAGATACCTTGAGACTTAATGAATATTCTGTTCCCCACAGCCATTCACCTAGAAATTAACATTCATTGATCTTTGCTGAGTCATTTACTACATTTCTATTTACAAAATGGTGATTTCTGATTCTATACTTTCTTCTACATTATCTGGTATTCTTCCATAAAGAAAAACTTCTCTTCTCCCCCTCATCCTTTTCTGGAGTTTAATATAAACTCACAGATGATTTTCGTATGCAATGTGTTAAAGTTCATTATTATCACTATTTATTTGTTACCCAAATTGTTCCAGATTTGACCAGTGGGAATCTTTTCTGGCTGGTGCCTATCTCCCTTTGACATATACCCATCAGTTTTTGAGCACATCTGTTTTCTGGAACACCAAGATGTCCTAAACTTAGATTGTCGTTTTCCTGCCCCAGACCTGGAATCAGCATTTCTCCAAAGAGCTCTGGCCCTTTTAGTGGGGAATGATATTCTGAAGCCAAGATTTGGGCTTTAGATGTGCACATTGCTAATGGACTGTTAATTGTTTCTATACTCCTTAAGAGGATAGAGCTAGGCTTTTTTTTTCCCCCCAATGACTTTATAGTGACACTTCCAATTCCAATCTAATACCACGGAGCTTTTCCTTTCCCCCATTCCACAGTGGAAACCTCTTTTTCCAAAAACACATTAGTATTTACTCATTTGCTGTGTTCTGTAATATAGACAAATCATTTCAGAATTAGTATACTATATCAATGCTACTACCAACACTAAATCAATTGAAGTGTAAGATTCCTTTGAGACTTTTTTTTCTTAGTAGTCTAAGTCTATTTTTTGTTCTTAGAATATATTCCACTGAGGATGTACAATGTACTGTGTCAGAATTGAAAAATATTTTTGTATAGTTATATTATCAATATGATATATCATTTGTTTCTGTTCAGTTTTAGGGACTTACTCCTGTATTAATTTAATTTTTCAAAAATAAATATATAGATCATTTTGTTGTTGTTGTTGTTATGTGCCGTCGAGTCGGCCCCGACTCATAGCGACCCCTCCTTGGGTTTCCAAGGCAGTATCACTACGGAAGTAGGATTGCCCAACCTTCCTTCCGAGGAGTGGCTGGTGGGTTTGAACCGCTAGCCGTCTGGTTAGCAGGCAAGTGTCTTAGCCACTATGCTACCAGAGCTCCCATATAGATCATTAGCATGGCTCAAAAGCCAAAACCATATAAAAGGATATATTTGGATATCTGACTCCTTCCTGTCCTGTCTACTCTGTTCCCACCTGTCCTTCCATCATAGGTAACCATTTTCATTAATTTCTGTTTTATCCTTTCTGTGCTTCTTTTTGCATCAAAACACACATATACGTATATATTCATATTTTCCCTTCTTTTACATTCTTCCCTTTTCCATTTAGCAGTGTATCTTGGAAATAATTTTGTACCAGTTCTTCCATATCAGTTCTTAATGATCTTCCTCATTTTTTTTTCTCCCCTATTGCATACTACAGTATTGTGGATTTATCATAGTTTATTTCACCAGTTTTCCTATGGATAGGCATTTAGGTTGTTTTCAATATTTTACTTTTAAAAGTATGGTATAGTGAATAACCTTGTGCCTATTATAGGAGATGTATCTTCATTCAGGGTAAATTCCTAGAAGTGGAGTTGTATTTGTTGGATATTGACAACTTTATCTTCAGAGAGATTATACTATTTTGCATGCCCACTATCTATGTCTAAGGAGTTTATCCCTGTTTTCTCACAGCCTCAGCAATCCAGTGCATTGTTGAGCTTTTGAAGTTTTACCATTCTGCTAGGTGAGAATTTTAGGTGAACTGGAGCATCCCTGCATTTGTTGAAGTGCCATTTGAATACGTATTTGGTTGTGAATTGTCATTTATGCTTTTGTCCATTTTTCTATTGTCTTTATTCTTTTTTTAAAAATGCATTTTATTGAAATATAATTTTAATGTGCAGTGAAATACACAAAACTAAAGTGACATGGGTCAATGCATTTTTTTTTTTTTTTCAGTATTCCATCCCCTCCCCTTCCATCCCTGGTAACCAACAAAGAAAGTTTCCTTCCATATATAATCCTTTCTTTGACCTTTTGTAATAATGAACTAATACTATATTTGTCCTTCTGTGATTGACTTATTTCACTCAGCATAATGTCCTCCAACTTCATCCACGTTATGTGGTGTTTTGCAGATTCTACATTATTCATTAGGGTTGCATAGTATTCCATTGTGTGTATGTACCACAGTTTGGTTATCCCTTCTTCCATTGATGTGCACATAGGTTGTGTCCATCTTTTTGCTATTGTAAATAGTGCCGTGATGAACATGGGTGTGCATATATCTGTTCTTGTCCTGGCTCTCACTTCTTTAGGATATGTACCTAGTAATGGTATTCCATTTGAGTCAAATGGTATTTCTAATTCCAGCTATTTAAGGAATCGCCGTACTGTTTTCCACAGTGGTTTGATAGTCCTACTAGCAGTGTATGAGAATGTATCATTTGACAGTCCCACCAGAAGTGTATGAGAATCCCAGTTGTTCCCATCCTTGCCAGCATCCACCATTTTCTGTCTTACTGAACTTTGCCATTAGTGCTGTGGTGAGATGGTATCTCATTTTGATTTGCATCTCTCTGATGGCTAATAATTATGAGCATTTCTTCATGTATTTGCTGGCTGCCTGAATATCCTCTTTGGTGAAGTGTTTATTCATGTCTTCTGCCCATTTTTTAATTGGATTGTTAATCTTTTTGTTGTTGAGGTATTTTTCTTCAATCTCATGAATTCTGTCTTCCATTGATTCAATTCTACTCCTTTGTTTTCTATAAATTTTAGGGATAAGTCCCTTGTCAGATAATGTAGCTATAGACAAGTATGACTTTGTTGCTGTCATTTTGTTATATGCTTTTTCATGGTGTTGATTTCTTTGTCCCATGTAATTTTCTGTGCTGAGCTCAGTTTGTTGTCACTTCCTTCATTGCAGCTGTTTTAGTATTTGCTAAATATTTGTACTGGTCCTCTTTTTAATTTTGATGTGAAGGCTTATCATTTTTCTTTGAGGTTACCCTGTGATTTATAATTTTCTTCCCAAGTTTAGAACAGTCTGTTCTGTCTTGTAGTTGTCTTGACTTCCCTACCATTTAGAAATTCTGTAACTACACAATTTTTTCCGTCTTTTTGGTTTGTAGTTATCCTCGTTTGTCAATTGATGTCTCTGGTTCCCTGTTTACAATCTTGTAGCCTTATTTGGATACTTTCATAACTGCATTGGTTTCTGGATTATGTCATCATGTGTGTTAATGGTCAGTTGTTGTTTGCTGTCGTTGGTTCTCTGTTCAAAAGACTCCCTTTAGTATCTCTTGTAACGTTAGTCTTGTTTTAACAAATTCCGTTAATTTCTGCTTATCTAGAAATGTCCTAATTTCACCATCATATTTGAGGCACAGTTTTGCCAGGTACATAATTCTTGGTAGGAAATTTTTCTCTTTCAGGGTTTTGTATATACCATCCCATTGTCTTCTTGCCTGCATGGTTTCTGCCAAGAAATCCTAGCTTAGTCTTACTGGTTGCCCCTTGTAGGTAACTTTTTGTTTTTCCTGTGCTTCTTTTAGGATTCTTTCTTTGTCTTTGGTTTTGGTGAGTTTGATGATGATACATCTTGGTGATTTTCTTTTGGGGTGTGTCGTGTTTGGAGTTTGTTGGACTTCTTGAATGGATATGTTCTCATCTTTCATCATACCAGGAAAATTCTCTTCCAACAAATCTTCAACAATTTTCTCTGTGATTTTATTGTCTCTTCCTGTCCTGGAATTCAGATTACTTGTAGGTTATTCCTTTTGATGGTATCCCACATGAACCTTAGGCATTCTTCATTTTGTTTTGATCTTTTTTCTGAATGACTCCTTTCCAAAGAAGTATTCAGGTATTTTTCTTCAGTCTCATGAATTCTGTCTTCCACTGATTCAATTCTACTCCTTTGCCCTTTCAATGTGTTATATATAGTTCTGAAAATTTAGTATCAATCTTTTGGATTTCTGTCTGTAGATTTTATATCATTTCTAATTTTTCATTTATATTGTCTTTCAAAATTGTTCTAGGGTTTTCTCTGTTGTCCTCAATTTTGTCACTGTTTTCCTTGATCTGTCTCTCAATTCATTGAAGATACCTAAATATAATTCTTTTGAATTTTTTTATCAGGGAGTTCCAATGCTGCATCTTCCTCAGGGATGTGTTTTTTGTTTTGTATCCTGGTCCCTTGTTTCTCCTGCTTTATCTTGCTTCTTTGTGTGGACTGTGATGCTCTGTTGTCTCCGAGGTATTGTGACATTTTTGTGTTTATATAATTGGTTATTGTATGTTGGAATGACTTGCCCATGATTTTCATTTTCTTTGTTTTGTTTGTATGTTATCTACGTATGCAGAGTACTGTGCTGTGCTCTTCAGTTCTTTAGTTGGCAGCAGTTATACACTTGCCACCTGTCTCCTTTCCTGTTGTTTTCCTCCCATATGTCCCTGCCGTCCCTGGCAAATGGAGCCTATTCTTAGGTCCCTGGAATCCAAATGAGAATGCTGTCACTTTAAAATCCAAAATGACCTGCTGCTTGTAAGCATTCAATAACAACAATAACTCAGTCACTTTAAATATCCAAAATGGCTTCTGCTTGTAAGCATTCAAAATGGCTGCACCCTCAGTCACTTTAAGTATCCAAAATGGCCACTGCTTGTAAACAACCAAAATGGCTGCACCCTTGGTCACTTTAAATATCCAAAATGTCTGCTGCGTGTAAACAATCAAAATGGCTGTACTTTCTGGACAGCTGAAAGTCCACAGCTCAGGTTGTGTCCCTCATTGCTGTTTCCCTTCCTAGTCATAGGCCACCAGCACAGTGACCAGGGCTGATCTTTACATCAATTCTCAGGTCCCAGTACCACTTGGAAATATTCAGGCTGTTGGTCCTGTCAGAGTAGCTGAGAGTCCACTGCTCCAACCGTGTCCATACTCACTGTTTTCATTCAGGTTTTTCCACTAGTTGTGCCTAACCACTTCTGTGTAGTTGCTTTCAAAGCTCAGGGCTTCAGGATTATCTTCTGTATCTCTGTCAATTGGTTTCACTTTGCTCTGTTGAAGAGGGTCTGTGTAGTTTATCTGCCTATTCCGCCATCTTACCAGAAGTCTATTGTCTTTATTCTTGATTTTAAGATTTCTTTTGTATACTAGCAGATTTGTTTATTTAACTCTGGTGTATGTGGCAAGCATTTTCTCCTACTTTGTCATTTGTCTTGGTATTCCCCCCACCCCATTGAAAATATTTCTTTTTGTATGATCATATTATCAACATGATACATTATTTGTTTTTGATTGTGTTCAGTTTTAGGGGCTCACTCCTATCTTTATTAATTTAATAAATATATAAATCATTAACATGGTTTAAAACTAAAACCATATAAAAGGATATATTTAGAAGTCTGACTCATTTTCCTGTCCCTTCCACTCTGGGGAATGACAAATTGAAGAGGAATGACTTCTCATTCATTATCAAAAAGATTGTGAGATCTATCCTAAAGTGCAATGCTGTCAGTGATAGAATAATATCCATACACTTAAACAAAGAACAGTTAATACTACTATTCAAATTTATGTACTAGCTACTAAAGCCAAAGTTAAAGAAAATGAAGATTTTTACCAACTTCTGCAGTCTGAAATTGACCAAACATGCAATCAAGATGTATTGATACTTACTGGTGATTGGAATACGAAATTTGGAAACGGAGATGCACTCGTAGTTGGAAAATATGGCTTAGGTGAAGAAATGGCACTGGAGATAGCATGATAGAATTCTGCAATACCAATGATTTATTCATTGCAAATACCTTTTTTCAGCAACATAAATGATGACTCTGCACCTGAACCACACCAGAGGGAATACACAGGAATCAAATTGACTACATCTGTGGAAAGAGACCGTGGAGAAGCTCAATATCATCAGTCAAAACAAGGCCAGGGGCCAGCTGTGGAATAGACCATCAATTACTCATATGCAAGTTTAAGTGGAAGCTGAAGAAAATTAAAATCCAGGAAAGCCATAATACAACGTTGAGTATATCCTACCTGAATTTGGAGACTATCTGAAGAGTAAATTGGATGCATTGGACACTCATAATCGAAGACTAGAGTTGTTGTGGGATGACTTCAAGGACATCATACATGAAGAAAGCAAAAGGTCATTAAAAAGACAGGAAAGAAAGAAGAGACCAAAGTAGATGTCAGAAGAGACTTTGAAATATGCCTTGAAAGGAGAGTAGCTAAAGTGAATGGAAAAATAAATGAAGCAAAAGATCTGAACAGAAGATTTCAAAGGGCAGCTCGAGAAGACAGAGTTATAATGAGATGTGAAAAGACTTAGAGGTAGAAAATCAAAAGGAGAGAGATCCAATGGATCTACCGACTCAGTAGCAACTTGGGTCTTATAAGCTTTCAGCTGGCCATACAAGATGTAGCTAATGGTCTCCTATTGTCGGAAGTGAAGAAGAGTGCCCCCCCCCCCCCAAAAAAAGGGAGCATTTGGAAGCAATCAGCCCTAGGACACAATGGCCCTCAAGACCAGAAGAACTAGATGGTGCCTGGCTACCAATACCAACCACTCAGGAAAGGATCAAATCTGGAGATCCTGGATAGAGTGGGAGGAAAAACGTGGAACAAAATCCAAAAACTCAATAATGACCAGAATTACTGGTTGGATGGAATCTGGTGAGAACCCCAATACCATATCCCTGGGATACATTATGGGCCTGGAATAAAACTCACACCCAGGGCCTGGCTCTCAGCCCAATAATAAACAAGATGTACATGCAGACCACTCAACCCTGGGTGACGCACCCACATACTCTATGGAAATTAATCCCTTGGAGCAATCGACCACGGGGCACCAGAGGGGCAACATTCGCACGGAGGAAATGTAGGACACACAGAAGTACATAACTATGAGGGGCACGGCAGGGGCAAGGATTACTGGACAGGGAGGGTGGAGAGTGGGTTAGGGTTGGAGATGGTAATTGGGGAGTGAAACTAAATGTACATGTAATGTTGAATGTAAAACAAACTGCTCTGCACCTAAAGCGTGCACGTGCTCATGCACACACACACACACACACACACAGGTGTTAAAGGGCAAAGATGTCATTTTAAAGACTAAGTTGTGTTCAAACTAAACCATGGTATTTTCACTTCATATGCGTGTGAAAACTCCAAACCAAACTCACTGCCCTCAAGTCGATTCAGACTCATAGTGACCCCTCCTTGGGTTTCTGAGGTGATATCTCTACGGAAGTAGATTGCCCAGTCTTCCTTCCGAGGAGTGGCTGGTGGGTTTGACCCTCCACCCTTCTTGTTAGGAGTCATATGCCTTAGGCACTACACCACCAGAGCTCCCATGTGAAAGCTAGATAGTGAAAAAGGAAGACCCATAAAGAATGGATAGTTTTAATTATGGTGTTGGTGAAATACCATCAACTGCCAAGAGAACAAACAAATCTGTCTTGGAAGAAGTACAGCCTGAATGCTCCATAGAAGTGACAGTGGCTAGACTTCATCTCTCATACTTTAGTTGGTTTGGTTACCTGTTGTTGTTGTTGTTATGTGCTGTCGAGTCAGACCCGACTCATAGCGACCCCTCCTTGGGTTTCCGAGGCAGTATCACTATGGAAGTAGATTGCCCAACCTTCCTTCTGAGGAGTGGCTGGTGGGTTTGAACCGCCAGCCTTCTGGTTAGCAGTCAAGTGCCTTAGGCACTATGCTACTAGAGCTCTTGCATGCAGGGTTTAAGCATGCTATAAGCTGGAGACCATTCATTCCCAAAGCTATTTCTTATATACAGGAAGCAGACCACATCCCTAAAGCAGCTACTCAGCTGGTCCTGTACATTCCACCATGCAGTTAATTACCAGTCTTAGCATGGGGAATAACTACACCCAGCTGCCCAGCCACTCAACCAGGCCCAGCCAAGTTGACACACAAACTTAACTACCACATTGGTCATGTTTTCAGGAGGGACTGTTGTTACGTGCCGTCAAGTTGGACCCGACTCATAGTAACCCCTTCCACTTTGGGTTTCCAAGGCAGTATCTCTATGGAAGTAGATTGCCCAAACTTCCTTCCGAGGAGTGACTGATGGATTTGAACCACCAGCCTTCTGGTTAGTAGTCAAGTGCTATAGGCACTATGCTACCAGAGCTCCCTCAGGAGGGACTAGTCCCTGGAGAATGATATCATGCTTGGTAAAGTAGAACCGAATGAACTGAAGTCACTGCTGTCGAGTCTGTTGTGACTCATAGTGACCCCTCCTTGGGTTTCCAAAGTGGTGTTTCTACAGAAGTAGAGTGCCCAGTCTTCTTTCTGAGGAGTGGCTGGTAAAGTAGAGGGTCAGCAAAAAAGAGGAGGATCATCAACGAAATGGTTTGACACAATGGCTGCAACATTGGGCTCAAACATGGCAATGATCGTGGGCATGGTGCAGTACCAAGCAGTGTTTCGTTCTTTTGCACGAAGTGTGGCTATGAGTTGAGATGCACTTGATGGCAGCTAATAGCAAGAGCTTAATGAGAATTCTGTAGTGTTTTCCCATAAATAAGATGCTGGATTTAGGAGTGAAGTATATATATTTTATGTTGTTCAGGAATCAGTTCGTTCTTATTCCTCTATTGTGTTGAATTTTGTAAAACGATTTTTTTTATAATCTATGGAATTAGTTATATGATTTCCCTTGTAAGTTATATTAATAGGTTAAATTGTATTAATGGTTTTCCTAATTTCAAACTGTTTTTATATTACTGGAGTAAATCCAAGTTGGTCATGATTTTGTGTCAGGTTATATTTAGTAGTACTTCGTTAACAATATTTACATTAATGTTCATAAGTTAGATTTGTGTGTTTGTGTTTTTTTAATGCTCTTTACAAGTTCATGAAGAATTTGGCAATATTCCTTTTTTTCTGTGCTCTGGGAAAAGTTAACGTAGCTTTGGGTTATCTAGTCTTTGAAGGTTTGATAAACTTTTCGTGTGAAACTATGAAAATGGGCCTGATGCTTTTTTCTTTTTTTTTTTTTTCTTTTTTGGTAGCATGGTTCTTTGATAACTTTCTTTCTTTTATTGAAATTGATCAGGTTATACTTCCTGTCTCTACTTGTGTCAATTTTGGTAGATTTAGAAGTTATTAATTTTGTTTAGTTTTCAAATTCATTCCCATATTATGCAAAAGTAGTATCTTAATATTATTTTGAACATCTTATTGAAAGATAACACTCCTATAGAAAAATTAATAAGTTGTTATTGTTAAGTCTGGGAGCTCTGGTAGCATAGTGCCTAAGGCATGTGACTGCTAACCAGAAGGCTGGCGATTCAAACCCACCAGCCATTCCTCGGAAGGAAGGTTGGGCAATCTACTTCCGTAGTGATACTACCTGGGAAACTTAAGGAGGGGTCGCTATGATTCGGGTCTGACTGAACGGCACATAACAACAACAACATTGTCAAGTCTTATGATTTTAAAAAATTTCCTCTCTTTTCATTGTCTGTTTCCCCTTTGTCATTTCTTATGTTATATATTTTGTTTTCTCCTCATCCCACTCCTTCCTTTTTTTTTTTAAGTTAGCTACTGGTTTGTCTATCTTGTTGACTTTTTTCCTCGAAAAGAATTAGGATTTTAATTATTTATTAGTGCCTGTTTTTCTGTTTTCCACTTAAATGCAGCCACATGAGCACACATAGATGAAACCAATAGCAGAGCTGCCCAGCTAATTGACAGAATCATGAGAAATAATAGAGAGGTTGTTTTAAATCACAAGGCTTAGGGTTGGCTTGTTGTTATATAGCAAGAGATAACTTATACAACACCTTGTAATATAGTTGTGATTTCTGAAATGATTTTGACTTTTCTATTTCTTTAGTGATAAATTGCCTCAGAAACCCAAGGAGGGGTTGCTGTGAGTCAGGTCTGACTCGATGGCACCTAACAACAACAACAATTTCTTTAATAGGAGCTCTGGTAGCATGGTGCCTAAGGCATTTGACTGCTAACCAGAAGGTTGGCGGTTCAAACCCACCAGCCACTCCTCAGAAGGAAGATAAGGCTACTTTCATAGTGATACTGCCTTGGAAATCCAAGGGAGGGGTCGCTATGAGTCCTGACGTGAAGGTGAATTTTCACCTCCTCACTCAAAAGCTTAGAGACTGAGACAGACTAGGAAGAAGAAAGAGGCTGTCCACTTCTCAAAGAATTGGCCAGGGAAAACCTTTTGAATAGCAAAGAAACACTGTTTGATACATTACCGTGCAACTTTATGAATAGTCTGGTTAGTTTAGAAGGTTCTCAAAATAGAACTGGGAGAGAGTTGCATCATCTGAGTAAACCCAGCCTTACTCCTATGGATAAGGTAAAGCTTTCGAGACCTCCATTTGCTGATGTAGCACCACTCAAATTGAAGAGAAACAGCTGCAGACATCCATTAATCATTGGAACATGGAATGTACGAAGTATGAATCTAGGAAAATTGGAAGTTGTCAGAA
>NW_006921652.1:6411360-6422666 GCF_000298275.1 Orycteropus afer afer
TTTACTTGTGTTTTATTGACTATGCAAAGGCATTTGATTGTGTGGATCATGACAAATTATGGATAACATTGAGAAGAATGGGAGTTCCCAAACACATGATTGTACTCATGAGGAACCTGTACCTTGACCAGGAGGCTGTCGTTCAAATGGAACAAGGGGACACTATGGTTTAAAATCAAGAAGGAAGTGTGTCAGGGTTGTATCCTTTCCCCACACTTATTCAATCTATATGCTGAGCAAATAATCCGAGAAGCTGGACTATATGAAGAAAAACGTATCAGGATTGGAGGAAGAATCGTTAACAACCTGAGATATGCAGACGACACAACTTTGCTTGCTGAAAATGAGGATGACTTGAGGCATTTACTGTTGAAGGTTGAAGAATACAGTCTACAGTATGGATTACATCTCAATATAAAGAAAACAAAAATCCTCACAACTGGACCTATAAGCAGCATCATGATAAATGGAAAAAAGACTGAAGTTGTCAAAGACTTCACATTGCTTGGTTCTACAATCGATGCCAATGGAAGCAGCACTCAGGACGTTAGACGACGTATAGTACTGGGCAAGTCAGCTGCAAAGGACCTCTTTCAAGCGCTGAGGAGCAAAGACATCTCCTTGAGGACTAAGGTGCACCTGACACAAGCCATGATATTTCCAATCACCTCATAAGCATGTAAGAGCTGGACAATGAATAAGGAAGACCGAAGAAGAGTTGATGCTTTTGAGTTGTGGTGCTGGTGAAGAATGCTGAAAGTACCATGGACTGCTAAAAGAACTAACAGATCTGTTCTGGAGGAAGTGCAGCCAAATTGCTCCTTCGAAGCGAGAATGGCCAAACTTTGTCTCACCTATTTTGGTCATGTTGTCAGAAGGGAACATTCCCTGGAGAAAGATGTTATGCTTGGTAGGGTGGAGGGTCGAGAAAAGAGGGGCAGGCCTTCAACAAGACGCATTGACATGGTGGTTGTGATGATGGGCTCAAATATAGCAGGGAACATGGAGCGGCGCGGCATCGGGCAGCCTTTCATTCTTCTGTGTACGGGGTCGCCATGAGTCGGAAAGGACTTGACGGCACCTAACAACAACAACAGCAACAAGAAGTTATCATAACTTTGCCTTGTTCGCTCTATTATGTATATGGACATTCTTATAGTACATTTTTGCAGCCACTGTGTCCATCCATCTCATTGACAATCTTCCTCTGTTTTGCCGACACTCTATTTTTCCAAGCATGATGTCCTTTTCCAGGAACTGGTCCCTTCTGACAACGTGACCAAAATAGCTGGGACAAAGTTTGGCCATTCTTGCTTCTGAGGAACATTCCAGCTGTACTTCTTCCAGGACAGATTTATTCATTCTTCTGGCAGTCCATAGTATTTTCAGTATTTTTTGCCAATACTGTAATTCAAAAGAATCTACTTTTCTTCAATTTCCTTCTTCATTGTCCAGCTTTCACATGCTTATGAGGCGATAGAAAATACCATGGCTTGAGTTAGGTGAATCTCACTGCCGTGGGGTTGAATCCAACTCGTAGTGACCCTTCCTTGGGTTTCTGAGGCAGTTCAGAAACCCAAGGAGGGGCCACTATGAGTTGGGTCTGACCTGATGGCACATTACAACACACAGCAACACATCACTGTGGAAATAGATTGCCCAACCTTCTGAGAAGTGGCTGGTGAGTTTGAACCACCAGCCTTCTGGTTAGCAGTCAAATGCCTTAGGGACTACACCACCAGCTGCTGATCTCTTTTGTTTTTTGGAAGGTGTATATTGTGAGTTTAGAATTTAAGTGGCTCCAGTGTATCTACAGGAAGTTAGAATTCTTCATTTTTATGACTGTCTAAGATGTAATTTATCAGACTTTAAAATGAAGTTTTGGTTAAACCTAGTAACTTGATTATCAATAAGTAAACTTGGTTAAACTTTTAGAATAGTTTGAAGTGTTATGCCATTAAAAAAAAATGGGGTTGATTTCAACTGTGCTTCAGAACTGTGCTTAACTGGGTTTTCATTTGGTGATTTTTTAGATAGATTAACTTTTCTTCTGAGGCACTCAGGGTAGACTTTAACCTCCAATTTTTCGGTTAGTAGCTGAGTTTATTAACCATTTGTACCACCAGGGATTCCTTTGTTTTTGTTAGCTGCTGTTGAGTTGTCCTCTACTTATGGTGACCCTGTGCACAACAAAACTAAACATTGCCTGGTCCTGTGCCATCCCTCTAACTAGGTGGCAGATCTGAGTGTTGTGATCCATATGGCATCCATTGCTGATTTTTGAAAGTAGATCACCAGGCCTTTTTTCCTAGTCTCGCTTTGTCTGGAAGCTGTGCTGAAACCTTAACATCATTATAACACACAAGCCTCCAATGACAGATGGGTGGTGGCTGTACATGATGGTGCTTTGGCCAGGAATTAAATCAGGGGTCTGGCATGGATAGTGAGAATTCTACCACTGAACTGACTTCTTGTACCATTATAGCTTCTATCTCCTGTAGTCTGAAAAGGAGCTCTGGTGGTACAGTGGTTAAGTGCTTGCTTGCTCATCGAAGGTAGGTATTTTGACCCACCAGCTGCTCCATTAGAGAGAGATACACAGTCTATTTCTCTAAAGATTACAGCCTTGGAAACTCCATAGGAGCAGTTCTATGTCCTATATGGTTGCTATGAGTTGGAATTAACTTGCAACCAGCAATGGATTGAGTTTTTTGTTTTGGATTTAGTGTACTCTTTTGAGGCCTTGAATTTCTTTGCTTTTTTATAGCTTTTCTGTCTACTTTCATACCATTGTCCATCATTTTACCCTCTGTTGTCAGTGTACTGTCTAGTAAACCCTATCCACTTTCTTACCTATTGCAAATAGAGAATTAGGAATTTGGATAACCCATTTTCTTAGACTTGAGTAAGACATTAGAATAAACTGGAGCAAATGGTATTCTGAGGGCCTCTTGGGACTTTACCTAGGCCCGTGAATTGTCTCAAAATGAATACATATTAAATAGCGATTTTTGCCTTATTTCCAGTTATTTACTGTGTTCTGGCTTAGACAGTTAAGCTGCTGTCAAATCTGACAAAATGATGTTTTACATTCAACTATGTGGATTGTAATAAATTGTGGGTAACAGTGCAAAGAATGGAGATTCTGGAACACTCAGTTGTGCTCATGAGGAACCTGTACATAGACCAAGAAGCAGTCATTCAAAAAGAACAAAGGCAGCCAGTTGGCCTCTGTCCTTTTGTGTGGCCTGATCATTGCTGGGGCTTCTGGTATATTGTTCTTTCAGTTAGTAGCTGAGTAGATGATATCTTCCCCATAGTTAACTCTTCCGTATGTCCTTCCCTCCCATGCTCTCCTGCCCCCCAACCTGTCTTTCTGTGTAAACACTGCCCTTCTGTTCTCCCATGATTGATTGATTGCTCCAAGGAGTATATCTGCCTGATGTAAATATTCACTCCATATGCCTGTCTATTGCTGAACTCACAGGAGTATGTTCAGTTCCAGACCTGAAGGTTAACTTGAGGCCATAGTCTCAGGGTCTCACCAGGCTCTATAAGACTAGCAAAACTGGTCTTTTTTTTTTTTTTTAAATAATTTTGAGTTTTGTTCCATATTATTCTTCCACTATATCCAGGATTTCCTGCACAGATACCCTTCCGAGTAGTTGACAGCGGTGGCCAGGCACCATCTACTTTTCTGGTTTCATGGTCATATAGGCTGAGGATTGCATGGTCTGCTAGTCACTTGAACTAATTTTTTCCATGTGTCTTTGATTTTCTTCATTCTTCTTTGCTCTGTAAAGAAGAGACTCATTGTTGAGTCTAGATGGCTGCTTACAAGCTTTTAAGACCGAGTTGCTACTCACCAAAGTAGGATGTAGAACAATGTTTTTGTGTACTAGATTATACCAATTGAGCTTCCTGTTCCCTGCAACCATGGCCCTGAGCCCACAGGTCCAGCTACTTGCTCCCTCAGGGTAGCTGGCTGTGGCCAAGAAGCCACCACAACCTTGCCCCTTGTCAACTTTGCTATACACCCAGATGTTCTTACTGCACATAAAAATAGTCAGATAGAAATATCGTCTACCAACTCTATACATAGTCATGGGCACACTCCCCCTAGCCTAGACGTACCTGGTCATTCAATCTGTCTATATATCTATCTACTCATAGATCAATGCTTGCCATCACTGACAATGCAGTATGGTACATGCAGAAGGGTTCATCTTTGTTATCTGTACCTCCCACGTACATCTCTATGTCTTCCTCTTTCTTGGTGACACCATGTTGATCACTCACTTTTAGTACATTGCCCTTTCCTTTACCCAAATCAATTCTTATCTCTGTCTAGAAGTGTTCCCCCCCATCTCCTCCCATCCCTGGTACCCAACAGAGAAAGTTTCCTTCCATATATAAACCTTTCCTTGACTTTTTATAATAGTGAAGTAATACAGTATTTATCTTTCTTTGATTGATTTATTTCACTCAGCATAATATCCTCCAATTTCATCCATGTTATGTGTGTTTTGCAGAGTCTACATTATTCTTTAGTGTTGCATGGTATCCCATTGTATGTGTGCGCCATAGTTTGTTTATTCATTCTTCTGTTGATGAGCCCTTAGGTTGTTTCCATCTCTTTGGTATTATTAATAGTACTGCAATGAACATGGGTGTGCATATATCTGTTCTTGTCCTGGCTCTCACTTTAGGATATATACCCAGTAATGGATAGTGGCTAAGGCACTTGACTGCTAACCAGAAGGCTGGTGGTTCAAACCCACCAGCCACTCCTTGGAAGGAAGGTTGGGCAATCCTACTTCCGTAGTGATACTGCCTCGGAAACCCAAGGAGGGGTCGCTATGAGTCAGGGCTGACTCGATGGCACATAACAACAACAACAACAATGGAATTAGAGGATCAAATGGTATTTCTATTTCCAGCTTTTTAAGGAATCGCCATACTGCTTTCCACAGTGGTTGTACCATTTTACAGTCCCACCAGCAGTGTATGAGAGTCCTAATCCCTCTACATCCTTGCCAGCTTTTGTTATTTTCTGTCTTGTCAAACTTTGCCATTAGTGCTGGGGTGATATGATATCTTCTTGTTTTGATGTGCATCTCTCTAATAGCTAATGATTGTGAACATTTCTTCATGTGTTTGTTGGCTGCCAGATATCTTCCTTGGTCAAGTGTCTATTCATATCTTCTGTCCAATGTTTAATTGAATTGTTTCTCCGTGTTGTTGGGGTGTTGAAGTTTTCTATAAATTTTAGAGATAAGTCCCTTGACAGATATGTCATTGCCAAATATTTTTTCCCAATCTGTGGGTTTCCTTTTTAATTTTTTTGGAGAAGTCTTTGGGAACACATAAAAATTTTATTTTTGAAGATCCCCATCATCTAGTTTATCTTCTGCTGTTTGTGCATTTTAGGTGATGTTTGATAGTCTATTTATGTCATTAATTGTTGTTGTTTGTTGTTGTTATATGCCGTCGAGTCGGCCCCGACTCATAGCGACCCCTCCTTGGGTTTCCGGCCCCGACTCATAGCGACCTCTCCTTGGGTTTCCGAGGCAGTATCACTATGGAAGTAGGATTGCCCAACCTTCCTTCCGAGGAGTGGCTGGTGGGTTTGAACTGCCAGCCTTCTGGTTAGCAGTCAAGTGCCTTAGGCACTATGCTACCAGAGCTCCTATGCCATTAATTAGGGCCCCTAAATTTGCCCCTATTTTTCCCTTGAGGAACTTTATAATTTTAGGTTTCACATTTAAGTCTCTGATCCATCTGGAGTTAGTTATTATGTGTAGTGCAGGTATGGATCTTGTTTCATTTTTCTGCAAATGGATAACCAGTTTTACAAACACCTTTTGTTAAAGAGACTATCGCTTCCCTATTGAATGGATTTTGGCTCTTTGTCAAAGATCAGATGACCATAGGTTGACGGATCTTTTTCTGGATTTTCAATTCTATTCCATTGGTCTATGTGTCTGTCATTGTACCAATACCAGGCTGTTTTGATTACTATGGCTGTATAGTAGATTTTGAGATCTGGGCACGTGAGACCTCCTACTTTGTTCTTCTTCAATAGTGCTTTGCTAATCCAAGGTCCCTTTCCTGTCCATATAAAATTAGTGATTGGTTTTTCCATGTCCTTAAACAGTGTTCATGAGACCTGGATTGGGATTGCACTGAATGTATAGATTGCTTTGGGTAGAATTGACATTTTCTCAATGTTTAGTCTCCTATCCTTGAGCATGGTATCTTCTTCCATTTATGTAGATCTCTTATGGTTTCTTGAAGTAGTGTTTTCTTTGTACAGATCTTTTGTGTCCCTGGTAAGATTTATTCCTAAGTATTTTATTTATTTTTTATTTTTTGGTAGCTATTGTAAATGGTGGGAGCTCTGGTAGCATAGTGCCTAAGGCACTTGATTGCTAAACAGAAAGCTGGCAGTTCTTGGAAGGAAGGTTGGCACTCCTTGGAAGGAAGGTTGGGCAATCTACTTCTGTAGTGATACCGCCTCAAAAACCCAAGGAGGGGTCGCTATGAGTCGGGTCCGACTTGATGGCACACAACAACAACATTGTAAATGGTAAGGAGCTCTGGTGACATAGTGGATAAGACATTTGGCTGCTAACCAGAAGGTCAGCAGTTCAAACCCACTAGCTGCTCCATGGAAGGAAGATGGAGCAGTCTACTTCCGTAAAGATTTACAACCTCAGAAACCGGGTGGGGTTCGCTATAAGTCAGAACTGATTTGATGGTAGTGAGTGTATTTTTGTGGTATTGTAACTGGTGTTGATTTTCTTATTTCCTTTTCAGCAGTCTCTTTGCTGGTATAGAGGAATCCAACTGATTTTTGTATGTTAATCTCATAACCTACCACTATGCTAACTCTCTCAATTAGTTCCAGTAGTTTTCTTGCTGAGTCTCTTGGGTTTTCTTTGTATGGGATCATGTCATTGGCAAATAGGGATTGTTTTCCTTCTTCTTTACCAATTTGGATGCCTTTGATTTCCTTTTCTTGCCTTATTTCCCTAGCTAGGACTTCCAATACAGTGTTGAATAGAAGTGGTGATAGAGGGCATCCTTGTCTGGTTCTTGTTGATAAGGGGAATGGTTTCAGTCTCTCTCCATTGAGAATGATGTTGGCTGTTTTATGTACATCCCCTTTATTAGATTGAGGAATTTCTCTTCTATTATTATTTTTCTGAGAGTTTTTTTTTTAATCAGGAATAGGTGTTGGATTTTATCAAATATCTTTTCTGTATCGATTGATATGATCATGTGTTACTTTTCCTTTATTTTTCTTATGTCATGTATTACATTGATTGTTTTTCTAATGTTGAACCATCCTTGCATTACCTGTTATGAATCCTACTTGGTCATGATGTATTAGTTTTTTGATAAGTTGTTGAAGTCTCTTGGCTAGGATTTTGTTGAAGATTTTTACTTCTATATTTATGACTCATACTGGTCTGTAGTTTTCCTTTTTAGTTATATCTTTGCCTGGTTTTGGTATCAAGGTTATGCTTGCTTCATAAAATGAATTTGTGAGGATTCTATCCTTTCCTGTGTTCTGTAATATTTTGAGTAGGATTGGCGTCAGTTCTTCCCTGAACGTTTGGTAGAATTCTCCAGTGAAACCATCTGGGCCAGGACTTTTTTTTTGTTGGTAATTATTTTCTGACCTATTCAATTTCTTATTTTGTTAAGGGTCTGTTGAAATTTTCCACCTCAGTTTGTGTTATCTTAGGTAAGTAGTATGTTTCTAGACATCTGTTCATTTTTTCTAGATTTTCAAATTTGTTGGAGCACAGTTCTTCATACTATCCTGATATTACCCTTTTTATTTTAGCTGATTCTGTTGTAGCATCACTCAATTCATTTCTCACTCCTATTATTTGTATTCTTTCTCTCTTTTCCTTTGTTAAGTTTGCCAGTGGTTTGTCAGTTTTATTAATCTTTTCAAGAAACCGACTTCTTGTCTTGTTGATTATTTCTGTCATCTTCCTGTTTTATTTCTGCTCGAATCTTTTTTTTTTTTTTTTTTTTCTTCTGTTGACTGTAGTTTTTCTACTGCTCTTTTTCTGATTTTTGGAGATGTTGGTTTAAGGTATTGATTTTGGCTCACTCTCCTTTTTTAGTATGTGCGTTTATGGCTATAAATTGCCTCTCGATCACTGCTTTTGTCGTGTTCCAGAGATTTTGGTGTGTTTTCATTCTTGTTTAGTTCAAAGAATTTTTAAATTTTGTTTTTAATTTCTCCTATTATCCAGTTGTTTTTAAGGAAAGTGTTACTCAGTTTCCATGTGTTTGCTCTTTTTCCATTGATCCTCTTATTGTTGATTTCTAATTTTATTATATTGTGTACTGAGAAGATGTTTTGCAGTATTTCAGCATTTTTACATTTATTTAGGCTTGTTTTATGACCTAACATATGGTCTATCCTGTAGAATGTTCCATGTGCAGTGGAAAAGAATATATATTGTGGTGGTGTTGGGTGAAGCATTCTTTAGATATCTTTAAGGTCAAGTTTGTGGATTGTGTTTAGTTCTTTTGTGTCTTTGTTGAGTTTTCTTCCAGTTCTATCTTTCATTGAAGGTGATATACTAAGGTGTCTTCCTATTACTGTGGAGTTATCTATTTGTCTCTTCAATTTTGTTAGTCTGCTTTATGTATTTTGGGGCTCTTACATTGGATGCATAGGTATTTATTATGGTTATGTCCTCCTGTTCAATTCATCCTGTAATCATTATGTAATGTCCTCCCTTGTCTCTTATGGTGGTTTTTGTCTTAAAGCCAACTTTATCAGAAATTAATAATGCCACTTCTGCTCTTTTTTGATTGCTCTTTGCTTGATATATCCTTTTCTGACCTTTGATGTTTAGTCTGTTTTTGTCTTTGTCTCTACGGTGTGTCTCTTGTGGACAGCATATCAATGGGTTATGCTTTCTTATCCTCTCTGCAATTTTCTGTGTCTTGAGTGATGCAAGTAATTCATTTACATACAGTGTAAGTATCCACAAGTATGAATTTGTTGCTGTCATTTTGTTATATGTTTTTTCATGGTGTTGCTGATTTCTTTGTTCTATATAGTTTTTTGCACTGAGCTCATTTTGTTTATGAATCTTGTTATCATTTCTTTTGTTGCTACTGTTTTAGTATTTGCTGAATATTTGTGCTTGTCCTTTATTGTGATGCAAAAGTTTATTATTTTTCTTTGAGGTTACCCTGTGATTTATAATTTTCTTCCTCTTTTGGTTACCTATGCCACTCTAATGATATAGCCCAGGTGGAATGGCTTGAACAAACAGGAGTTTATTCTCTTAAGTTTTGGAGGCCAGAAGTCCAAGTTCAAATGCCATGCTCTGGCTGAAAGCCCCTCAACCTTCAGCTCTGCCTCCTGTTCCTGGCCCACTGAAGCTGAAGGCTTTTCTTCACTTAGGCAGCTGTTGGCTGCTGAGGCTGACAAACCCAAGGTCGACAAGTAAAAAGGCACAGTCCTGATATTACCAGACAACATAGCAGCTCACTAATTCAAGTCCAGAAAAAGTTCCAAGATTGGCAGGGCATGGCAGGGTGCTGAACAATGACTTGGCTACATGCAGGGTTCAAGCATGCCAAAAAGCTAGAGACCTTCCTCAGAGCTGCTTCTTATATACTGGAAGCAGACCACATCTCTAAGGCAGTTACTCAGCTGCTCCAGTAGATTCTACCATGGAATTGATTGCCAATCTCACCATGGGGAATAACTAATCCAGGTGCCTAGTCACTTAGCCAGGCCCAGTCAAGTTGACACACAACCTTAACTACCACACTTTCCCAAGTTTAGAACAGTCTGTTCTATCTTGCAATTGTCTTGACTTCCTTAGAAGTTCTGTAACTACACTATTTATTCCCCTGCTTGGTTTGTAGTTGTCCTTACTTAACCAATTGATGTCTCTAGTTCCCTGTTTACAGTCTTGTAAGCTTATTTTATTTTGGATACTTCTATAACTGGGCTGATATCTGGGTTATGTCATCATGTGTGTTAATGGCTGGTTATTGTTTGCTGTTGTTGGTTTTCTGTCCAAAGGACTCCCATTAGCATCTCTTGTAAGCTTAGTTTGATTTTAACAAATTCCCTCAATTTCTGCTTATCTGGAAATGTCCTAATTTCACCATCATATTTGAGGTAAAATTTTGCTGTCTTGGTTGGAAATTTTTTTCTCCTGGGTTTCATATATATCATCCCATTGATTTCTTGCCTGTATGGTTTCTGCCAAGAAATCAGAGCTTAATCTGATTAGTTGTAGGTAACTTTTCATTTTTCCCATGCTGCTTTCAGGATTCTCTCTTTGTCTTTGGTTTTAGTGTGTTTGATGATGCAATCTCTTGGTGATTTTCTTTTGGGTCTGCCCTGTTTTGGGTTTGTTGAACTTCTTGAATGGATGTATTCTTGCTTTTCATCATCAGGGAAATTTCATCAGGGAAATTCTGTTCCAACAAATCTTTTATAATTTTCTTTGTAGTTTTATTTGTCTCTTCCTGTTCTAGAATTCTGGTTACACACAGGTTATTCCTCTTGATGATATTCCACATGAATATTAAGCTTTCTTCATTTTGTTTTGATCTTTTTTTCCTTACCAAAGTAGTTTGCGTTATTTGTCTTCAATATCACTAATTCTGTCTTCCATTGATTCAGTTTTTCTCCTTTGTCCATTCGGTATTATCTATTTCTGAAATTTTAGTATTAATCATCTGGATTATTAGCTGTAGATTTTGTATCATTTCTAATTTTTCATTTTGTTCTTGGATTGTCTTCTCAAATTGTTCTGGGGTTTTGTCTGTGTTTTCCTTAATTTTGTCAGTGTTTTCCTTGAAGATCCTTTCCTTTCTCAATCCGTTGAAGATACTGAAATATAATTCTTTTGAATTCCTTATCAGGGAATTCCAATGCTGGTTCTTCCTCAGGGATGTTTTCTGGGTCTGTATTCTTGTCCCTTGTTTCTACTACTTTATCTTACTTCTTTGTGTGGACTGTGATGGTCTATTGTCTCTGAGATATTGTGACATCATTTTATTTATATTTAATTGGTGAGTATATGTTTGGTGTGATTCACCTACGATGTTTTTTTCTTTGTTTTGTTTTGGTATATCTGAGTAAGCAGGATACTGTGCTCCTCTATTCACTGTTGTTATGTGCCATCGAGTCAGACCTGACTCATAGTGACCCCTCTTTGGGTTTCTGAGGCAGTATCACCACAGAAGTAGATTGCCCCATCTTCCTTCCGAGGAGTGGCTGGTGGGTTTGAACTGCCAGCCTT
>NW_006921652.1:6423075-6433069 GCF_000298275.1 Orycteropus afer afer
ATAAGCAAACAGGAATAATCACAAAATAAATAAATAAATAAGAAGAAGACACATTTTCAAAATACATTAAAAAAGGATGAAAGAAAGCTAATGAGAAAAAGAGAAAAAGAAAGCCACACTATCTGGAGAGGGAAGAATGAGAGAAAAGAGCACTAGTAATAGGAAAACTGCAAAAGGATAAACAAGGGATGGGAAGAACTAGAAGAAAGAAAAGGGAACAAGACAAAGGGATGAGAAAAACAAACAAACAACCAACTAAGAACCAGACACAGGAAAGAGGAAAAAAAAGCAAGAAAGGAGGAAGATAAGAATAATTTAAGAACAAAACTGTGGAGGACAGGCTATGGCACCCAGGCTCTGCCAGGGCACTGACTGGGGTGGAACCCCCATAGGTCAAGAAGGTGGGTGGAGGTGGGGATGGCCTCATCTCTTTTCCCCAAGAGGGTGTTGAGTATAAGAGTAACAAGGGTAGTATTGCACCTCTCAGTCCTCTGCCTCCAGTGAGGTTACTCATGCTGTCCTCAGCAAGTGGAGCCCACTTCCAGGTCACAATCCAAGCAAGAAGGCCACCCACATACCCTCCAAACAGCTATGCCACCTCCTTGCAAATATCCAAAATGGCTGTACCCTCAGGACGGCCACTGGCAGACCACAAGTCTGCCTGTCACCTTCCTAGCTGTTCTTCCTTGTAGGCATCAAGCACCAGTGCAGTCCCTGCCTGTCCAGTCCTTCATGACTGATGGCTATTGGAAATTATTCAAAATGGCAGTGCCCTCAGAACAGTTGGCAATCTGTTGCTCTGTTTGTCTTCTTACTCAGTGTTTCACGTAGGTTCTTCTTCTAGTTGGTATTTAATCCACTTCTTTATCCTTCCCTTCAAAGCTCAGGGTTCCAGGATTGTCTTCTATATCACTTTCAAGTAGTTTCTCATTGCTTTGTTGCAGAGGGTTCCTGTAGCTTGTCTGCCTATTCTGCCATTTTGCCGGAACTGGCAACACATTAGTCATTCTTATTAATTAGATTGTGAATTTGGAGTACTGCCTATTCAGAGTGACCTACTGCATTTTTCCCCCACAAATAATGCGCCCATGTAAATAACACACCCACACATATAACACACATAACATGCATAGTAAAATCACACATGAGGGTATTGCATACTTGGCAAAAAAAATCGTATGTGTGTTATTTGCAAAGAAATACAGCACTTAAATTTTCTCAGCTTCAGTTTCCAAATATGTAAAATGTGAACAATAGATATAACAGTGTTATGATGATTCTCAAAATTTAAGTAAAGTTCTATGCAAATGATAAAGTGAGCTGTTGGATAACTGGTATTGTTTTGGCCCACCGAGAGAAAAGCACATGAAGGTACAGAAAATAGGGACTTTGAAATTCTTGTCCTGTCTCTTCTGGGAGTTAGGAGATATTAGTTTATATTTACTTTTCTGAATTAGCTATTATGGCTAATAACATATGTATTAGACGGACTATCTTTAAGATACTTTGTTGTTGTTGTTATGTGCCATCGAGTCGCATCCGACGCATAGCGACTCCTCCTTGGATTTCTGAGGCAGTAGCAGTACAAAAGTAGATTGCCCAACCTTCCTTCCACGGAATGGCTGGTGGGTTTGAACTGCCAGCCTTCTGGTTAGCATTCAAGTGCCTTAGGCACTACACTACTGGAGCTCCCTAAGATACTTTAGAAAATGTAAAAATTAAGTTTAGTAGGGTGAAAAATTCACTTACGTGGAACTCAGTCTGTTGTGATGTTTGATGTTGTTATTGTATATTGTCATAGACTTAAATGTGAAACTACTACTTTTTTTTTTTTTTTAAAATGAGTACTAGGGAGTCTCTGAGTGATGCAGTGGTTAGGCACTCAATTCCTAGCCGGAAGTTTGGTGTTTTGAACCCACCCAGAGGTGCCTCTAAAGATAGAGCTGCAGTCTGCCTCCAAAAGGTCACAACCTTGAAACCCTGTGGTGCAGTTCTACTCTGCATATATAGATTACCTTGACTTGGAATTGTCTTGACAGCAACTAAAAAAAACAACATTCACTGAAAACTTCATCTTTCCCTGCTAAACTACCAAAAAAAAAAAAAAAGAAAATTGATTCTTGGCATTTCATGTTTTTGGAAGTTTTAGCAGAACTAATTGGTATAATTGAATTTATGCATTGTTGTAGTCTGCTTTTTCTGATAATTTTGTTCCTCATATGGTTGATAGAAGAGTTCGGGTGATTAGAAAGAAACCAATAAATGGTCCACATAATTATGGTGTTAAGTAAACTTGATGCGTAAATTGTTTTCATTATATGTGCTCACAGATTAAAAAGGTAATCTTAAACTTTGTGTTTACATAAACAGGGAGGGCTTGATTGGCATTTTCAGTAGCTAACGTGCAGTGTTTGAACTCTGATGTGCAGAAATGATTCTGAGCATAAGTGGAATACTGTTGGCTCAAAACAGGAAGCAAATAAAAAAATAAATGGTAATCTCTTCTTCATTGTAAATATTTGGTTTTCACTACTTCCTCCTCCCACCTTTGCAATTTCTTAACTATTACTGATGGCTCTGATGTCGAAGTCTGCCTGACGTTGGCCTGCCTGATCCCAAAGCCTGTAGTCACAACTATTTTATCAGGCTGTCTCTTTTTAAAACCTTTTGTCACTATGATATACTATGGTTTTTTTGTATTTGCAATGTTTTCTAATAGATACATATTATATAGATTTCCCCCCTCATTTTATGAATTTTAGTGGTAAAAGACACTACTAAAGGTATGTCTTGAATGGAAGCCCTATGAGGGTTTGCGATCTATTAAGATTCCCAGCTTGAGTCTTAGCTCTACCATTTCGTCTTCTATGACATTGGGCAGCTCCCTAAATCTCTAAGGTGTTTCCTTATCTGATAAATGAAGACAGTCATTTCATTATACAGTTGTCGAATGAGTGATATATTTCATATCTAGCCTACTGATTTCAGAAACTTTGTTTTAAAAAAGAAGGTGGCATTTTGAAATTTTAATTTTTTTCCCTCTAGATAACAGATAAAAGAGTATCCAGAAGACATGCCATTCTTGAGGTGGTGGGTGGTCAGCTTCGAATCAAACCGGTAAATATGTTAATTGGTTTATTATATCTTACCCTTTTTAGTTCTTGATTCATTATTTTCTAAGGTTATAGAAATAGGGAATTAATGTTAGAATATAGTCTTCTCATTGCCAGACAATAATTGGATGGTAAAGATGTAGATTATTTTAATTTCCTGTTTTCCCATTGAACACTGCTACATTTCCATGGTTAGAATTTTAATAAAAGATGATTACCAGTTTACATTACCATTTTGTTCAAAACAAGACATTGCAATATAAGAAAGCCTATAAGAAAGCCCATGACTTATTTAGTGGTTGATTTTTCAGGGTAGGCAGAGGGTCAAAGTCACTTAAGAGTTATTTCTTACTTATTTATTACTTACATATATAAGTAATCTCTATACTTATATATGTAGAGTTGCATATTTCTAAAATTTAGAACTAGTTTTAGAATTTCAAAAATAATTTGAATATTTTTTTTGAAGCTAGAACTTTAAATGCTTGTTTTATAGTTTAAATGCTAAGTGATTTTTCTTTTCCTTTTGGATAATCTGTTGTGTAGGAGAATGAAAAATGTATGAGGGGCCATTTATTTTGGACTAGATGGTTGTGGTAAAATTATTGTCATGCAACTAAATTCATTAATTTATTTTCAACATTCTTCATTCTTGCACCTCTTTGTATTTTCATCTTATATGTAGTAGCTCTTTATTTTATCAGGTAGTACTTCCTTTTACTATTCTATGCTGACTGGTTCCCAAATTTGACAAGTATCCTTTTAACTTTAGTATTGGAAAAAATTTCAAACAAAGCTGAACTCATCCCATTTGAACTTTGAATAAATACATATATTTTTTGACATGGGTCAATGCCCTTTTTTGTTTTTTGCAGTGTTCCCTCCCCTCCCCTCCCATCCCTGGTAACCAACAAAGAAAGTTTCCTTCCATATATAAACACTTCCTTGACTTTTTACAATAATGAACTAATACAATATTTGTCCTTCTGTGATTGACTTATTTCACTCAGCATAATGTCCTCCAAGTTATCCATGTTATGTGCTGTTCTGCAGATTCTACGTTACTGTTCAGTGTTATAGTATTCCATTGTGTGTATGTACCACAGTTTGCTTATCTATTCTTCTGTTGATGGGCAACTAGGTGGTTTCCATCTTTTTGCTATTGTGCATAGTGCTGTGGTGAACATGGATGTGCATATCTGTTCTTGTCCTGGCTTTCACTTCTTTAGGATATGTACCTACTAAGAGGATTGCAGGGTCAAATGGTATTTCTGATTCCAACTTCTTAAGGATCACCCTACTGCTTTCTACAGTGGTTGTATCATTTGACAGTCTCACCAGCAGTGTGTGAGAGTCCCAATCTCTCCACATCCTCACCAGCACTTGATATTTTCTGTCTTGTTGAGCTTTGCCATTGGGGCTAGGGGGAGATGGTATCTCATTGTTGTTTTGATTTGCATCACTGTAATGGCTAATGATTGTGAGCATTTATTCATATATCTGCTGGCCTTCTGAATATCCTCTTTGGTGAAGTGTCTTGAATAAATATTTTAAAAAAAGATTTTGTTCTCACATTCTCATTTTGCAGTTGTCATCATCTCTTGTAAATTATTTATGTTTGTAGCCAGCACTTCATTGAGAATCTCTTTATTTCCTGTCAGTTATTTCTCTTGGGTTCTCCCTCAAATATCTTACTCCTTTTAGAAGAGACTTACAGATCATAAGCTCCTTGAGTATAGGAACTCTAACTTATCTTTATATCCCTAGTATCTATCATAATGCCTAGCACATAGAAGTATTTGTTGAATGCTTGAATAAATGCTTCAGTGAGAACTGTATATGGCCTTTTTAGGATTGAGGACTGTGATGGTTAAGGTTATGTGTCAACATGCCTAGGCCATGATTCTCAGTGGTTTGGAAGATACTGTGTAACCATCCTCCTTTTGTGATCTGATGTGAGCAGCCATTCAGTTGAAAGGGGAGTTTCCTTGGGGTTGTGGCCTGCATCCAGTATATATGCGTGTTCTGGCAAAGTGACCTCTCTCTCAGTTCTGCATTTGATCCTGCATTCATCTTGTCTTCCTCTGACCTCTGGTTCTTGGGAAGTGAGCCAACAGCCTGTTGCATGCCCTGCATATTTTGGATTTGCCAGGATCCACAACTCTGTGAACCCACAACTCCATGAGCTGGAAGCCTACCTCCTGCCCTGCAAATTTTGGTTTGTCAGCCCCTGCTATCACTTGTGTCAGGAGAAGCCTCCAGCCTGCCAGTGACCAATGGATTTGGGACTCGCCAGCCTCTACAATTGCATGAGCCATTTCCTTGTAATAGATCTCTCTCTATATACTTATATGTATGCCTCGCTGGTTTTCTTCTCTAGAGAACCCAGCCTAAGACAGGGACATACTGGAATTTTGCAAAATTGTGTTATTTTTCAGTAGCTAATTTCTTAATACCTTTCAAATGAACCACCATGGCCTAAAATAAAGAAATTATTTTTGTTGCTGTTACTGGACTCCTGAAGGACATTAGAGGAAGAGTATAGGGATTTTTAAATTCCTAATCTGTCTTTTCTTCCAGAGCTAGCATTATGTATCAGTAGAGAAGACAGCAATTTTTGAAATAAATGGTATTGGCACAGTTTGGGAAAATTGTTTGGGATAAAAGAAATTAGACCTCTACTTCAAGCCCTACCACCAAATCAATTCCACATAAATGTGAAAGTCAAAACTATAAACCTGTTAGAAAATAATATAGGAAAAGACCTTTATGACCTTAAGGTAGATAGGAAAGAATTTTTATTTATTATTATTATTATTTATTTATTGTTTTAATCATGCCTTGGGTGCAAATTTACAAAGCACATTTGTTTTACATTCAGCAGTTCATGCACATTTGACTTCACAGCCCTGATTACCATCCCCAACCATAAAAAACTCTCTTTCCCTCTCGTCCCTGTGAGTACCCCCACCTGTGCCCTTCTTATCTATGCATTCTTGTCTGTCCAGCTTTCCCTGTATGTGAATACTGCCCCTCTGGTGTCTCATGGCTGATTGATCTAAGGGGTACATCTCCCTCGAGTAGGTGAGTGCATTGCTTTAGGATAGGTGTTCCGTATGTAGGTCTTTCTACTGTTGGGCTGAGAGCCAATCCATGTAAGTGAGTCCATTTCTAGGCCTGAAGGGTAACTGAGGACCATAGTCTTGAGGGTTCCATCAGTCTCTATCCAACCAGTAATTCTGGTCATTTTTGTGTTTTTGAATTTTGTTCCACATTTTTCCTTCCACTTTATCCAGATCTGCAGTTTTGATCCCTTTCCAAGAGGTTGGCATTGGTAGCTGGACACCATCCAGTTCTTCTGGTCTTGGGGTTGTGAAGGCTGAGGTCCTCGTGGTCCACCTTATCTTTGGACTAATTGTTTCCAGATGCCTTTGATTTTCTTCACTCTTCTTTGCTCCAGATGAGAGGAGACCAATAGTTGCATCTTGTATGGCTGCTCAAAAGCTTTTAAGATCCCAGTTGCTACTCACCAAAGTAGGTTGTAGAACATTTTTATGTACTGTGTTGTGCCAGTTGAGCATGATGTCCCCTGAGACTATGGTCCTGAGTCCACAGGTCCAGTGATTCTCTCTCACAAGGTGTTTGGTTGTCTTTGAGAAGTTATTCCAACCCTGTCTTCTGTTGTTTCTGTAATGTATATGGCTAATTTTGTAGCACAAGTGCATATATAAGATTATCCTCAGCCAAATATATCCTTAGTTTTGGGTATATTCCTCTTTGCCTACTTCTACCTGATTTTCTCACCTATCTATGCATTTATCTGTAGCCTAATGTTTGGTGCTAGTGGAAGTGCAGTATTGTGCATGTAATAGTATTTGCCGCTGTTGTCTGTATCTTTTATGCATGTTTCTGTGTCTTTCCTTTCCCCATTGTCACAATGCTGGTCACAAACTCATTCCATACTGCCCCTCCCCTCACCAAATCAACATATGACCCCCAACTGGTCTGAGATTTCCCCTCCCTTTCCCTCCCGTCCCTGGTAGCCAACAAAGTGAATTTGCTTCCTTATGTAGACCTCTCCTTGACTTTTTGCAATAATGGGCTCGTAAAATATTTGTCCTTCTGTGATTGACTTACTCAGCATAATGTTCTCCAAATTCATCCACATTGTGAGACAATTCTTGTATTCTTCATTATTCTTTAATTGCATAGTATTTCATTGTGTGAATGTACCATAGTTTGGTTATCCAATCATCTGTTGAAGGGCATTAAGGTTGTTTCCATCTCTTTGCTATTGTGAATTGTGCTGTGATGAACATGGGTGTTCATCTGTTTGTTCATGTCCTGTCTCTCACCTCTTTAGGATATATTCCTAGTAATGGAATTGCTGGATCAAATGGTATTTCTACTTTTAGTTTTTTTAAGTTTTTTAACCATTTTCCACAATGGTTTTACCATTTTGCAGTCCCACCCATAGTGTTTGAGAGTTCCAAACTCTCTGCAGTCTCACCAGCAGTTGTTATTTTCTGTTTTGTTGAGCTTTGCTATTATTGCTGAGGTGTTTATTTCTCTGTCTTGTTGCCTTGTTGATCTGGTTAGGACTTCCAATACAATGCTGATAGAGGGCATCCTTGTCTGGTTCCTGTTCACAAGGGAATGCTTTGAGTCCTTCTCCATTAACAATAATGTAGGATGTTGGTTTTGCGTATATGCTCTTTATTATGTTGAGGATTTTTCCCTTCTATCCCTAGAGCTGGGGTAGCTCTTTTTTAAGGCTGGGGCCCAAGGTACACAGGCACAGAGTGGTTAGGAACAGCTAAGGGAGATGAACTTGTCTATCAGTTTGTCGTCCTGAGGTGGCCTGCATGTTGCTGTGAGGCTGGAGGCTATGCCAGTGGTGCTGCAAATGCCAGCAGAGGTACCCAAGTAGACAGGTTTCAGCAGAGCTTCTGGGCTAAGACAGACTTGGAAGAAGGAAGAGGCTATCTACTTCTCAAACAATTGGCCAATGAAAACCTTATTAATAGCAGTGAAACACTGTTTGATGTAGTACTGGAAAACTTTTGAATAGCCCTGAAACATTGTCCAACATAGTGTCAGAAGATGAGTCCATCAGGTTGGAAGGCACTAAAAATTTTACTGGGGGAGAGCTGACTCCTTACAGTAGAGATGACCTTATCGATATGGATAGAGAGAAGCTTTCAGGACCTCCATTGGCTGATGTGGCATGACTAAAAATGAGTAGAAACAGATGCAAACTTCCATTAATAATTGGAACATGGAATGTACAAAGTATAAATCTAGGAAAATTGGAAGTTGTCAACAATGAAATAAAATGCATAAAGATCAATATCCTAGGCATTAGTGAGCTGAAATGGAATGGTTTTGGCCATTTTGAATCAGACAACCATATGATCTACTATGTTGGGAATGACAAATTGAAGAAGAATGGTGTGGCATTTCATCACCACAAAGACTGTTTCAAGATCTGTCCTGAAGTACAACACTGTCAGTGGTAGGATAATATGCATACTCCTACGAGGAAGACCAGTTAATACTACTACTATGCAAATTTACACAGCAACCACCAAAGCCAAAGATGAGGAAATTGAAGATTTCTACCAACTTCTGCAGTCTGAAATCAATCAAACATGCAATCAAGACATGTTGATTATTACTGGTGACTGGAATGCAAAAGTTGCAAACAAAGAAGTTACCAGTAGTTGGAAAATATGGCCTTGGTGATAGAAATAACACTGGAGATCTCATGATAGAATTTGCAAGACCAGTGACTTATTCATTGCAAATATATTTTTTCAACAACATAAGCAGTAGCTATACATGTGGACTTCAACGGATGGAATACACAACATCAGATTGACTACATCTGTGGCAAGAGGCAACAGAGAAGTTCAATATCTTTGGACAAAACAAGGCCAGGAGCTGATTGTGGAACAGACCGTGAACTGCTCATATGCAAGTGTAAGCTGAAGTTGAAGACAATTAAAACAAGTCCATGAGATTGAGAGTTCTGGTAAGATGGCAGAATAGGCAGACAAACCACACAGACCCTCTTCAACAAAGAAAAGGGGAACCAATTAGCACAGATACAGAAACTAATCCTGGAGCTCTGAGCTTTGAAAGGAAGGATTCAGAAATGGACTAAACTCCAACTAGTAGAAGAACCTGCATGAAGACACTGAAAAAGGAGACACATGGAGCTGCAGTCTGTCACCAATCCTAATGGCACGGACAGCTTGGATATTGTCAGTGGTGTTAGGATCTAAGAATTAACCAGAAAATCAGTACTGCTAGCCAGGGGCTGCATGGAGGACAGCACTGGTGGCTGGTGAATGAAAAGGGAAGCAGCAAAAAGGGAGATGGGCTGAGCTGTGGAATTTTGGCTTTCTGGAGGGTGCAGCCATTCTGAATGTTTACAAGTGGTTTGACCATTTTGGATATTTAAAATGACAGTGTTCTCTCAGATTCTAGGCACCTAAGAATAGGCTCTACTTGCCAGGGACCGCAAGGACATTCCGGACACAAATGACTGGAAAGGTGTGCTATTCTTATGCCATGCACCCTCTTGGTGAACAGAGGTGTGGCCATCCCTCACTCTCACTCACCTTCTGGGCCTGCGGGAATTCCATCCCAGTCTGTGTGTGCTCCAGCAGAGCCTGGGTGGGTACCCTGCCCTGTCCTGCCCAGTTTTTTTTTTTTTTTTTTTTTGTAGTTTGTTTGTGCCTGTTTTAAAATTATCATTAGCATTCTTCTTCTTCCACTTCTTTTTTGGACTTTTTACTATTAGTCTTTCTTTTTCTCTTCCCAGGTTGTAGTTTTCAGCTTTTTCTCTCTTCCCTGTTCATGGTTTCCATATTTTT
>NW_006921652.1:6434464-6442643 GCF_000298275.1 Orycteropus afer afer
CTTACAAGAGATACTTAAAGGGGTCCTTTGAACAGAGAACCAATTACAGTAAACAACAACTAACCAGTAATATACAAGATGACATAACCCAGAAACCAACACAGCTATGGAAGTATCCAAAGTAAAATAAGCTTACAAGATTGTAAACAGGGAACCAGAAACATCAATTGGCCAATGAGAACAACTACAAACCAAAACGAGGGGAAAAAATAGGGTAGTTACAGAACTAAATGGTGAGAAAGTCAAGAGAGTTGCAAGATAGAATGGACTTTTCTAAACTTGGGTAGAAAATTATGAATCACAGGGTAACATAAAAAAAATGATAAACCTTCACATCACAATAAAAAAGCACAAATATTTAGCAAATATTAAATAGCAACAAAGGAAATGATAACATGATTCATAAACATGATGAGCTCAGCACATAAAATTATATGCAACAAAGAAACCAGGAACACCATGAAAAAGCACATAACAAAATGACAACAACCAATTCATACTTGTCAATAATGACAGTGAATGTCAATGGATTAAATGCACCACTCAAGAGATAGAAAGTTGCAGACTGGATAAGAAAACATAAGTCATCAATATGCTGTCTACAAGAGACACACCTTAGAGATAAAGACAAAAATAGACTAAAAATCAAAGGTTGGCAAAAGATACATCAAGCAAATGGCAATCGAAAAAGAGGAGGAGTAGTAATATTAATTTCTGATCAAATTGACCTTAAGACAAAATCTACCATAAGAGACAAGGAAGGACATTATATAATGATTAAAGGATCAATTGAACAAGAAGATACAACCATAATAAATATCTATGGATCCAATGAAAGAGCCCCAAAATACATAAATCAGAGTTTAACAGAATTGAAAAAGCAAACAGATGACTCCACAGTCGTGGTAGGAGACACCACTTTTAATGAAAGATAGAAGAACTAGAAAGAAACTCAACAGAGATGCAGAAGAGCTAAACAATACAATCTACCAGCTTGACCTTATAGACATCTACAGAGAACATCGCCCAACAACAGCACAATATACGTTCCTTTCTAATGCACATGGAACATTCTCCAGGATAGACCATATGTTAGGCCATAAAGCAAGTCTTAATAAATTTAAAAACATTGAAATACTGCAAAGAATCTTCTCAGATCACAATGCTATCAAATTAGAAATCAACAATAGGAAGATCGCTGGCAAAAGAGCAAATGCATAGAAACTGAACAACACCCTCCTTAAGAAAGACTGGATAAGAGAAAAAATAAAAAATGAAATAAAAAAAATCTGTTGAATCAAACAAGAATGAAAACACAATGTACCGAAATCTTGGGGACACAGCGAAAGCAGTGATCAGAGGCCAATTTATAGTAATAAACGCATACATCTAAAGCAAGAAAGAGCCAAGATCAACATTTTAAGCCAACATCTCCAACAATTAGAAACAGAACAGCAAGAAAAGCCTACAGACACCAGAAGAAAGGAAATAATAAAGATTTGAGCACAAATAAATGAAACAGAAAATAGACAATAGAAAAAATCAGCGAGACTGGAAGTTGGTTTTTTTTAAAAGATTTATGAAATTGAGAAACTACTGGCAAATTTAACAAAGAAAAAAAAGGGAGAGAACACAAATAACACAAATAAGAAACAAAATCAGCAACATAACAACAGAACCAACTGAAATTAAAAGAATAATATCAAGATACTATGAAGAACTGTACTCCAACAAATTTGAAAATCTGGAAGAAATAGACAGATTTCTAGAAACACATTACTTACCTAAACTAACACAGACTGAGATGTAAAAGTTGAACAGAGCCATAACAAAAGGAGACATCGAACAGGTCATAAAAAAATTTATTTCCAACAAAAAAAAAGTCCAGGCCCAAATGGTTTCACCAGAGAATTCTACTAAACATTCAAAGAATAAGTGTTACCAGTCCTATTCAAAATATTCCAAAACATAGAAAAGAACAAAATCCTTCAAAATTCATTTTATGAAAGCAGCATAATCTTGATACCAAAAACAGGTAAAGACATCACTAAAAAGGAAAACTACAGACCAATATCCTTCATGAATACGGATGTAAAAATCTTGAACAAAATCCTAGCCAGTAGACTCCAACAGCATATCCAAAAGCATAGTGCCTGAGGCATTTGACTGCTAACCAAAAGGCTGGTGGTTCAAACCCACTAACCACTCCTTGGAAGGAAGATTGGGCAATCTACTTCCGTAGTGATACCGCCTCAGAAATCCAAGGAGGAATTGCTATGAGTTGGATCTGACTCGATGGCAATGAGTTGTTTGTTTGATGATCAAGTGGGGTTCATATTAGGTATGCAGGGATTGTTCAACATTAGAAAAACAATCAAAGTCATCCACCACATAAATAAAACAAAGGAAAAGAATGACATGATTATTTCAATCAATGTGGAAAAGGCATTTGGTAAAATCCAATACCCATTCTTGATCAAAACTCTCAGCAAAATCAGAATAGAAGGAACACTCCTCAACATAATAAAGGGCATATATGCAAAACCAACAGTCAACCTTATTCTCAATGGAGAGAGACTGAAACCATTCCCCTTGCAAACAGGAACCAGACAAGGATGCCCTGTATCACCACTTCTGTTCAACATTATATTGGAAGTCCTAGCCAGGGCTATAAGGCAAGAAGGGGAAATCACAGGCATCCAAATTGGTAAGGAAGAAGTCAAACAATCCTTATTTGCTGATGATATGACGTATACCTAGAAAACCCAAGACACTCAGTAAAAAATCTTTTAGTATCATGGCAGTTTATAAGATCAACATCCAAAAATCAGTTGTATTCCTCTGCATCAGCAAAGAGGTTGCTGAAAAAGAAATAAGGAAATCAATACCATTTACAGTAGCTATGAAAAAAAATAAAATACTTGGGAATAAATTTTACCAGGGACACAAAAGACCTATACAAAGAAAACTATAAGAGACTACTTCAAAAAAACATAAGAGATCTACATAAATGGAAGAACATACCATGATCGTGGATAGGAAGATTGAACATTGTGAAAATGTCAATTCTACCCAAAGCAACCTATACATTCAGTGCAATCCCAATCCAGATCCCATTAACATTCTTTGAGGATATCGACAAACCAATCACTAACTTTATATGGAAAAGAAAGAGACCATGGATAAGCAAAGCATTATTGAAGAAGAACAAAGTAGGAGGTCTCACACTGCTGGATCTTAAAACCTACTATATAGCCACAGTAGTCAAAACTGCCTGGTATTGGTGCAATGGCAGACACATAGACCAATGGAATTGAATTAAGAACCCAGAAATAGGGCATTGACTTATGGTCAGCTGATCTTTGACAAAGGGCAAAATCCATTAAATGGGGAAGAGATTGTCTCTTTAACAAATAGTGCTGGAAGAACTGGATATCCATTTGCAGAAAAATGAAACAAGATCCGTACGTCACATCATACACAAAAATTAACTACAGATGTATCAAAGACTTAAATGTGAAACCTAAAACTATAAAGTTCCTCAAGGAAAAACTAGGGGTAAATTTTGGTACCCTAATATATGTTATAAATATTATGACTGTCAAGCATAACCCAAAATGCACAAACAGCAGAAGAGAAACTAGATGAATGGGACCTTGTAAAAATTAAATTGTTATGTGCTTCCAAAGACTTCTCCAAGAGAGTCAAAGGAGAACCTACAGATTGGGAAAAAAAAAAAAAAAAATTAGGCAATGACACATCTGACAAGGGACTCATCTCTAGAATTTATAGAAAACTCTAACACCTCACCAACAAAAAGACAAATAATCCAATTAAACAATAGGCAGAGGCCATGAATAGACACTTCACCAAAGAGGGTCTTCAGGCGGCCAACAAACATGAAGAAATGCTCACGATCATTAGCCATTAGAGAGATGTAAACCAAAACAACAATGAGATGCTATCTTGCCCCAGCACTAGTAGCAGAGTTCAACAAGACAGAGAATAACAAATGCTGACGAGTATGTGGAGAGATTGGGATTCTAATAGACTGCTGGTGGCACTGTCAAATGATACTACCACTGTGGAAAGAAGCATTTTCCTTAAAAAGTTGCAATTAGAAAGACCATTTGCCCAGACATTCCATTACTAGGTATATATCCTAAAGAAGTGAGAGCCAGGACAAGAACAGATATATGCACACTCATGTTCTTTGCAGCAGTATTTATAGTAGCAAAAAGATGAAAACAACCTAGGTGCCCATCAACAGAAGAATGGATAACCAAGGTATGGTACATACCCACAATGGAGTACTATGCAACCCTAAAGAATTACCTAGAATCTGCAAAACACTGCATAATGTGGATGAACTTGGAGGACATTATACTTAGTGAAATACGTCAATCACAGAAGGACAAATGCCGTGTTAGTACATCATTGTAAAAAGTGAAGGAAAGGTGTATTTATGGAAGGAAATTTTCTTTGTTGGTGACCAAGGGTGGGAAGGGAGGGGAGGAACACTGTTAGATAGGTAGAGACAAATATTGATCAGGGTGAAGAGAAAGGCAATGTACCAAATGTGGAGTAATCAATACGGTGGCATTGAGGAAGAGGAAGACATAAAGAGGTGCATGGGAGGTACAGACAACAGAGATGAACCCTTCTGCACATAAAGTACTGCATTGTCAGTGAAGGCAAACATTGATATATGGGTGGATAGATGGGTGGACAGGCTGAACTATTAGGTATGTCTGTGCAGGGAGGAGTGTCCCCATGACCATGTATAGAGTTGGCCAACAATATTTCTACAAGTGTATTTGTATGTTCTGTAAGAATTTCCAGGTATATAGTAGAGCTGACAAGAGCCAAGGTTGTAGTCACCTCTTGGACATAGCCAGCTACCCAGAGGGAGTGAATAGTTGGACCTGTGGGCTCGGGACCATTGTCGCAGGGGACATGAGGCTCAATTGGCATAACAGACTAAACAAAACCATTGTTCCAAATCCTACCTTGGCAAGTAGCGACTGGCATCTTAAAAGCTTGCAAGTGGCCATCTAGATGCAATGATGGGTCTCTCTTTGTCCAGAGCAAAGAAGAATGTAGAAAACCAAAGACGCGTGGCAACAGTTAGTCCCAGTAACTAGTACACCATAGGATCCTCAGCCTATAGGACAATGAGACCAGAAGACTAGATGATGCCCAGCTACCACTGTCAGCCACTTGGAAGGGAAACTATGTAGGAGATCCTGGACAGACTGGGAGAACAATGTAGACCAAAACTCAAAATCATTAAATAAATAAATAAGGGACCAGGTTTGCTGGTCTGATAGAGCCTGGTGGAATCCCTGATACTATGGCCCCTAGCTACCCTTCAAGTCTGGAACTGAATCCACAGCTGTGGCTTCCAGCCAAACAAAGGTCAGGCATATGAGGAATGTTTCCATTAGGTAGATGCACTCCCTGGAGAGATCAATCATGGGACAATAGAAGGGCTGTGTATGTACAGGGAGATAGCTTTAGGAGCAGGAGCACATGAGAGGGAAGGACACAGGGAAGAGGATACTATGGGGAGGACGTGGGAGCTATTGCACCGTGGGAAACTGCATTCAATGTCATCAGATAAAGTGTATGTGAGCTGCTGTATGGAAAGTGAATTTGCTCTGTAAACTTTCAGGCCCCCCCCCCCCAAAAAAAGTCCATGAGAGCCAAAATAAGATCATGATAATATCCCTCCTCAATTTTGAGACCATTTAAAAAATAGATTTGATGCATTGAACACCAGTGACTGAAAACCAGAGGGATTATGGGATGACATCAAGAACATCATCCATGAAGAATGCAAGAGGTTATTAAAAAGACAAGAAATGAATAAAAAACCCAAATGGATGTCAGAAGAGACTCTGAACCTTTCCTTGAGCAGAATGTAGCTAAAGCAAATAGAAGAAATGACAAGAGAACAGATCTGAAAATAAGATTTCAAAGCTCAGCTGGAAAGACAAAGCCAATTGCTATTATGAAATGTGCAAAAACCTGGAGTTAGAAAAGTAAAAGAGAAGAACATGCTCAGCATTTCTCAAGCTGAAAGAACTGAGGAAAAAATTTAAGCCTTGAGTTGCAATATTGAAAGATTCTATGGGCAAAATATTGAATGATGCAGGAAGTATTAAAAGAAGATGGAAAGAATACACAGTCACTGTACAAAAATGAATTGGTCAATCTTCATCCATTTCAGGAGGTGGCATATGATCAAGAACCAATGGTATTGAAGGAAGAAGTAGAAGCTGCACTGAAGGAATTGGCAAAGAACAAGGCTCCAGGAGTTGATGGAATGAATACCCATTGAGATATTTCAACAACTGGATGCCCCACTGGAGGCACTCACTCAGCTATACCAAGAAATTTGGAAGACAACTACCTGGCCAACTAACTGGAAGAGATCTGTATTTGTACCCATTCCAAAGAAAGGTGATCCCACGGAATGTGGAAATTATCGAACAATATCAAACTCAAGTAAAATCTTAACTGAAGTAATTCAAAAAACGTTTGCAGCAGTATGTTGAAAGAGAGCTTCCAGAAATGCAAGTTGGATTCAAAAAAGGACGTGGAATGAGGGATATCATTGTTAATGTCAAATGGATCTTGGCTGAAGGCAAAGAATGACAGAAAGATACTTACTTGTGTTTTATTAACTATGCAAAAACATTTGATTGTGTGGGTCATAACAAATTATGGATAACATTGAGAATAGGAATTCCAGAATACTTAATTGTACTCATGAGGAAACTGTGCACAGATCAGGCGGTGGTTGTTTGAATAGAACAAGGGGATACTGCATGATTCAAAATCAAGAAGGAAGTGTGTGAAGGGTGAATCCTTTCACCATACTTATTCCACCTGTATGCTGAGCAAATAATCTGAGAAGCTGGAATATATGATGTAGAACATGGCATCAGGATTGGCAGAAGACTCATTAATAACCTGCTATATGCAGATAACACAACTTTGCTTGCTGAAAGTGAGGTTGACATGAAGTACTTAAAAGATTAAAGACTGCATGCAGTCTGCAGTGTGGGTTGCATCTCGATATAAAGAAAACAAAAATCCTCATAACTGGTCCGATAAACAGTTTCATGATAATGGAGAAAAATTTGAAGTTGTCAAGGACTTCATATTACATGGTTCTACAGTCAACCCCAATGGAAGCTGCAGTCAAGACATCAGAGGACAAATTGCATTGGGCAAATTTGCCACAAATGACCACTTGCAAGTGATGAAGAGCAAAGATGTCTCCTTGAAGACTAAGGTGTGCCCGACCCAAGCCATGACATTTTCAGTCACCTCTTAAGCATGTGAGAGCTGGTCAATGAATAAAGAAGACTGAAGAAGAGTTGATGCTTTTGAGTTGTGGTTTGGGAGAAGAATGCTAAGAGTACCATGTTGTTGTTGTTGTTATGGGCCGTTGAGTTGGACCCGACTCACAGGGACCCCTCCTTGGGTTGCTGAGGCGGTATCACTACGGAAGTAGGTTGCCCAACCTTCCTTCCGAGGAGTGCTGGTGGGTTTGAACCGCCAGCCTTCTGGTTAGCAGTCAAGTACCTTAGGCACTATGCTACCAGAGCTCCTAAGAGTACCATGGTCTGCTAAAAGGACTAACAAATCTGTCTTGGAAGAAATGCAGCTGGAATGCTCCTTGGAAGTTAGAGTGGCCAGACTTTGTCTCACCTACTTTGGTCATGTTGTAAGAAGGAACCATTCCCTAGAGAAGGATATCATGCTTGGTAAAGTGGAGGGTCAGCGAAGAAGGGGAAGACCCTCAATGGGATGGTTTGTCACAGTGACTACAATGATGTGCTTAGGTATAGCAAGGATCGTGAGGCTGGCACAGAACTGGGCAGTGTTTCATTCTGCTGTGCATAGGGTTGCTATGAGTAAACGACTTGACAGCACCTAACAACAACAACAACAAACCCTATTTTGCTGAGAGTTTTGAATAGGAATGGGTGTTGGATTTTATCGAATGCCTTTTCTGGGTTAATTGATAGGATCATATGGTTCTTTTGTTTTGTATGTGGTGGATTACAATGATTGTTTTTCTGATGTTGAACCATCATTGCATACCTAGTATGCATCCCATTTGGTCATGATGTATTATTTTTGTGATATGTTGTTAGATTCTGTT
>NW_006921652.1:6442743-6443221 GCF_000298275.1 Orycteropus afer afer
AACTGTGGGTATATGACTCAACCACACCCTCACCTTCTGCAGCTCCACTTACTGAGTGAGAGCCATCACTTCTTTCTCAACCAATTGGCCAACGATAAATGACCACCAAGAAGAACCTGACACACCCTTAACTGCTCTTCATAAACAGTTAACAGAGATCTAAATGCAACAATGTCACAATGTCTCGGGGAAAGCAGACCATCACAGTCAACACCAAGAATCAAGATAAAGTGGTAAAAACAAGGGAGTGGAATACAGACCCAGAACACATCCCTGAGGAAGAAGCAGCATTGGAATTCCCTGATAAGGAATTCAAAAGAATTATACTTAGGTGTCTTCAAAGGATTGAGAAACAAATCAAGGAAAACACTGACAAAATTGAGGAAAACACAGAGAAAACCCTACAACAATTTAAAAAGATAATACAAGAACAAAATGACAAAATAAATGAAAAATTAGAAATGATACAAAATCTACA
>NW_006921652.1:6443814-6460764 GCF_000298275.1 Orycteropus afer afer
TAGTTTTCCTTTTCAGTGGTATCTTTCCCTGGTTTGGGTATCAGTGTTACGCTTGCTTCATAGAATGAATTTGGGAGTATTCCATCTTTTCCTATCTTCTGGAATAGTTTGAATAGTATAGGTGTCAGCTCTTCCCTGAATGTTTGCCAGACTTCTCCAGTGAAGCCATTTGGGCCAGTACTTTTTTTTGGGGGGGGGAGGGAAGATTTTTGTGACCTGCTCCATTTCTTCTTTTGTTATGGGTCTGTCAAAGTATTCTGTCTCCAACTGTGATCATTTAGGTAGGTCTTGCATTTCTAGAAATTTGTCCATCTCTTCTAGGTTCTCAAATCTGTTGGAGCACAGTTCTTCATAACATTCTGTTACTATCTTTTTTTATTTCTGTTGGTTCAGTTGTGATGTTCCTCTTTTCATTTATTATTCATGTTATTTGCATCTTCTCTTTTCCCTTGTTAAATTTGCCAGTGGTTTGTTGATTTTGTTAATGTTTTCGAAGAACCAGCTTCTTGTTTTGGTGCTTTCCTCTATTGTTTTTTTGTTCTCTGATTCTTTTATTTCTGCTCTGATGTTTATGATTTCCTCACTTCTTAATACTGTAGGTTTTTTTTGTTGGCTTTTTTTCTAATTTTTGGAGTTATTGAGTTAAAGTGTTGATTTTGATTCTTTCCTCTTTTTTGATGTGTGCGTTTATTGCTATAAATTGACCTCACTGCTTTCACGGTGTCCCAAAGGTTTTGGTAAGTTGTATTTTCTAACTCATTTGTTTCTAGGAATTTTTTTATTTCACACTTTGTTTCTTCTGTTACCTAGTAGTCTTTGAGTAGCGTATTATTCAGTTTCCACGTATTTAATTTTTTTTCCTTGGTCTTCCTATAATTGATTTCCAATTTTATAGCATTGTGATCTGAGAAGATACTTTGCAGTATTTCAGTGTTTTGGAATTTATTGAGACTTGTTTTGTGTTTTAACATATAGTCTATTCTGGAAAATTATTTATGTGCACTGGAGAAAAATGTGTATTTGTGCTTTGTTAGGTGGAGTGCTCTGTATATGTCTGTGAGGTCAAGTTGGTTGATTGTGTTGTTGAGTTCTTCAATGTCTTTGTTGAGTTTTTTCCTAGTTGTTCTATCCCTCCTTGAAAGTGGTATGTTCTATCCCTCCTTGAAAGTTTCTTACTGCTATTGTAGAGTTACCTATTTTTCCTTTCAATTCAATTAGTATTTGCTTTATGTATTTTGGAGCTCTTTCATTGGGCACATAGATATTTATTATGTTAATGTCCTCTTGGTCATTTGACACTTTTAGTATCATATAGTGTCCTTCTTTGTCCCTTATGCTATTTTTCACCTTGAAGTCTATTTTATCAGAAATTAATATTGCCAATCCTGCTCTTTTTTGTTGCTATAAACTTGATATTTTTTTTGTACTCCCTAAATTTTAAGTTATTTTTCTTTTTGTCTGATGTTGATCTCTTGTAGGCAGCATACTAATGAGTGTTCTTTTATTATCCAATCTGCCACTCTCTTTCTCTTGACTGGTGCATTTAGTCCATTCCCATTGAGTGTAATTAATGATAGGTATGAATTTATTGCTGTCATTCTATTGTGTTTTTGCTGTGTTGCTGGTGATTTCCTTGTTCCAAATATTTTTCTGTGCTGAGTTCATTCTGTTATCAAGTGTTTTTTTCTCTTTTCTTCATTATTGTTGATTTTGTGGTTACTAGCCCTTGTGATTTTCTTCTTTCTTAGTTTGGTTAGAAGAATTATTCATTTTCTTTATGGTTACTTTGAAGTAAATTCTTATCTTTGTAAGTTTGGAACAGTCTTTTCTGTAATGATATTGTCCTATCTTCCTCCTCCATTTGGAAGTTTTGTAATTAAAAATTTTATTCCCTCTATTTGCTTTGTTGATGGTGTCATTTGCAGATTGACTCCCTTATTTCTCTATGTACATTTTTTATGAACTTTTTTTGAGAATCTTTTTCTGGTTTGGTTTCTAGGTGGTGGTGTCAAATGTCTTGATTTTAATTTATTGTTCTCTGTTGTGGGTTCTCTATCAGAAGGACTCTCTTTAGCATTTCTTGTAGGGTTGGTCTGTTTTTCACAAATTCTCTTAATTTCTGTTTGTCTGAGAATGTCTTGATTTCACCTTCATGTTTGAGGGACAATTTTAGTGTTCATTCTCTGGATATCTAATTGCTGCTTTTGTATGAGTTCTAATTATGTATTTATCCATATAATTCTTGGTTGATAATTCTTTTCATTCAAGGCTTTATATATGCCATCCCATTGCCTTCTTGCCTACATGGTTTCTGCTGAGAAATCGGAGCTTTAGTCTTACTGGTTGTCCATTGTAGGTGACATTTTGTTTTTTCCAAGCTGCTCCCAAGATTCTTTGTCTGTCTTTGGTTTTGGAAAGTTTGATTGTAATACGTCTTGGTGGTTTTCTCTTGGGATCTATCCTGTATGGGGTTCTTTGAGCTTCTTGGATGGATTTCTTTTTTTCCTTCATGATATGGGGAAAATTTTCTATTAGCACTTCTTTGACAATTTTCTCAGTGTTTTTTTTGTTTTTTTATTTTGTTCTGGTATTCCAATCAGGCTTATGTTGTTTCTTTTCATGCTATCTCACATAACTCTTTCTCTGGGCTTTTGTTTCTGTTATCTTGTCCGGTTTTTTGTTTGATTTGAGGTTGTCTGTTGTTTCCTAGACATTTTGAAGTTGTTATCTTTAATTGTTGGTTATGTATTGATTTCTGTTCTGTTCCTGACTTTATATTTTATTATATCTAGAAGTGTGGAATAGGTGTACTTCTTTGGTTATTAACTTGACTGTACTGGCTCTCTCTCCAGCTCTCTGTGTTGGTGGAATCACTGGTGGGAATGTGGGTACAGGTCTCTGTTCATTGTGAAGAGAATTTGGAATTGGGATGAGCAGGTGTTGTCCACCATCTGTTGTTGATCCTGTGGCACAGGAGCTATTAATGTTACCTGTCTATTTAGACAGGTAACCTGATATGTTCAGTGTGATAGCTATGGTTGTCTAGTGGAGGTTTAATGTGTTCCTCCTACTGGATGAGCCAGGGGAGAACAGGGCAAAAAAAAAAAAAATGCTCCAGAAGTGAACCGCAGGATAGAAAGGCAGGAGTTTTATGCATTTGGGGCAAGATAACTCAGTCAGTGATGCAAGGCAGACTGGGTGTCTGGGGCTTTCTGCTGCTGATGACACCCAACTATCAACTAAAGCTCCACAGTTCTTACCCAACAGTCGCCCAAGATAACAAAGGGCCACCCCTTTCTGCATGAACTGACAGGCCACAAACTCCTAGCATACAGATCCACTCTGTGCCAAAAAGGATGCCAAGAGTTGGACCAGAGCCCACTGCCATGCACCTGCTCCAGGTCTCCTTTTACTCGGAGGGAGCTCCTCCTCCTCTTCCCCCACTTCCTTCTAGATGGACTCCGCAGCAGCCCAAGCCAAGGGGGGTCTTGATCCATTTCCCAGTAAGATCTTTACTCCCACTCAAAACTCCAGCTTATCTCAAAAAACCTCCTGTGTGTCTATTCTGAGTCCCCAATGCTTGTGGGTTCCATGATGTGTTTATTTTCTTTTTCTTCCTTCTCTCCTCCTTGACCTCTTTTTTATTTCTGATAACTCATCTCCATCTCTGCCGGCTGGGTGGGCCTGCCTATTTGTCCCAGTCGTTTAACTTGCTCCCTTTCTTCGCCTTCACTGGGTCTAATACTTTATCTTCTCCTTAGTTGCTCATAACTCCAGTATCATTATTTGTATCTGCTTTACCTAGTTACTCAGAATTTCATTTGGAAAAGGGCCTGAATATGCAGAGTATCTGTACGACACCATCTTCCTTCCCCCAGGGAAGTGTTTTTAAACAAGATATATAAAAAAGCAGAAATCATAAAGGGAATATTGAAAAGGGTCAATTACATTAAGAACCATCATTTATTAAAAGACACTGATGAAAAAAACAGGGAGAAGATATTTAAAACATATATTTGACATGTGAGTGACAAAGGATTGATATCCAAATATCACTAATGTATATTTACTTTTTTGAAATAGCACAAGTGACTAATACTACACTAGCCTCCTCAAGTGGAAGACCCATGACTTAGCAATGACATTCTGCATTTAGATCTATTCTTCTATAACTCATGTTAATGAAATGGGGAACTTACAGTGAGTGCTTTTTTTTTTTTTTTTTTTTTAAAGGGCATTTAAATAAGCCTTAATAATTATTAAGGCTTATTTCTGTTATTTTTTTTTTTTATATCAAAGCAAAGAATATCAATTCCTGCAGTAGGCTTACAGAGTTTTCTAGATTTGTATTTAGTATTCTTATTCTACTGACAGATATATATACAGATGTCATAGAAAGGAAATCAATAAACCAATAGTGCTTATTACTCCACTTATAAAGACAAATTCCTGTAATTCTTTATGGTTTTGCAGCTTTGCTTTTGTGCCTAATGACATCTGAAAAATTTATAGTATTAGAAGAGTTGTAAATAATGAAATCCATTTTAAAAACTCAGCATATTTATATCTTACACTATTCACAACTGATTTGTGAACAACAGAATAAATGTCAGATATTCGCTTTACCCCCTTATTTACTCAATGCTGAATAGGAACCATTCTTATAATAAAATTTATATAACATTGAAATTTTTATATATCAAAAATAGGCCACTAGGAAGCTATCATTTATACTAATGCATGAATATTTTAAAACCTTATTTCCATATTTTTCTCATTGTTAATCAAGGACGTTTATATTTTAAAGCCTAGAATGTTTTTCAAATTAGTTTAATAAAGGTGCTTATTTGAAGTTGTGTCTATACCTCTATGAAGAGTATTCAGATATAGTTTGAACTTCCTTGGCTATTCAAAGAGTAGTACTAATAATCTAAAACGAGTATACCTAAATTAAAGGTTATTTTATTAATGAAAAGTCCTCTTTTTGAGTTAAACTTTATCCAGTATGTCATGGGTCAGTTTTCTGTGTGGGAGGTTAGGAATGGTCAGTTAATAGAAGACATCTACTAGAGAATATTCTTCTATCTTGTTGGTCTTTATTTAGATTGTACTCAGATCATAAAACAGATACATGGAGTCCTTAAGTGTTTTTTGATCACCAAACTCTTGTAGATATAATACTAGAAGTTAGAGCGAATTTCTTATAAAATTATAGATATAAGCTGAAATTTTGAATGATAAGCTTTATTTAAATTGTACCTCTGGTTATGTTTATATTTTAAATATTTCATATAATTTTATGGACTTTTCAGTAAATGTGATCTTATTGGCACATCTTGTTATGGGAGAAATGTATTTCTTTTAAATTTATTTTATTTTTTTTTACCCTTTTCTTGATAGCCTTATTTTGACAACTCAGGTTGTGAAGTCCTTCTGGACAATGTTTGATTGTATGTAGAAGTTTAGAATGGAATTGGAACCCTATGTAGGTTCTTTGCAACGTGTAGTATTTTCTTTTTTTTATGCTTCCCAAGACAAGATTCTCTTGTCTTTGAATTGCCCTTCTTTAAATCAGTTTCTTGAAGTTATGACTGATTGTTGATTTCTCTTAACATTATAGTTGACATAGACTTTTAGAACTGAAAGCAACATTACATTCAGACTCATGTATTGTGGGAATGTGATTTAGGCCAGAGCTGGCAATGTATATCAGTGAGGAAGAGGACCTTCCACCCCCCACCCCAATAAATGGGATAGTTAGTTATTTATTTTTTGGGAAAAAAATTAGACCTCTACTTTAAACCATATCCAAAAATCAATTCTAGGTAAACTGAATGCAGAAGTCAAAACTATAAAGGTGTTAGAAGATAAGGTAGGGGAAAAAAAAACCAAAAAAAACTCTGTATGACTTTAGGGCAGAGTAGGTTTTTTTTTTTTTTAATATTTTATTGTGGTTTAGGTGAAACTTTACATAGCAGATTAGTTTCACATTCAGCAATTTATACACAGATTATTCCATGACATTGATTGCAATCTCCGCAATGTTAGCACTCTCCCCATTTCTACCTTGGGATTCCTGTTTCTGTTCACGCTGTTTTCTTGCCTTCCTAATTTTGCTTTTGGACAAATGCTGCCCTTTTGGTCTTGTGTAATTGATTTTTCTGAGGAGCATGTTCCTCCTGGGTGTTATTGTTCACTTTATAGGCCTGTCTTTTATGTGGCTGAAAGATGATCTCTGGGAGTAGCTTCAGTTGTAGGTTAGAATGGTATTTAAGGGCCATAGTGTTGGGAGTTCCACTTGTCTCTCTTGGACCAGTAAGTTTGGTCTTTTTCATGCATTTGAATTGGGTTCTGCCTTTTTCTCCCATTCTTTCTGGTACCTTCTGTTGTGATCTCAGTCAAAACTAGGTTGTGCTAGCTGAGTGCCATCTAGTTCTCTGGTCTCAGGTTACTAGAAGCTGTGGTTCATTAGTTGTTTAGACTAATTGTTTCCTTGAGTCTTTGTTTTTTCATCACTCTTTTTCATTCCAGATTGGGAGAGACCAATAGTTCCACCTTAGATGACTGCTCATAAGCTTTTAAGACCCCAGTTGCTACTTACTAAAGTAGAATGAAAAACATTGTCTTTATGGCCCATGTTATGCCAATTGACCTAGATGTTAGGGTCAAGTTTAAAAATAGGATAAAAAAGCAGTAATCATAAAGGAAAGATTGAAAATAGTCAATTACATTAACTTTAAGAACTGTTATTTATTAAAAGACACTATGATGAAAATTAAAGCAAAACAGAGAAGATTCTCAAAACATATAATTGGCAAAGTATCGATGTCCAAAATATGTAATACATTCCTTCAGTCAATGAGAACAAGATAAAAATTCAGTAGATAAATGAGCTGAAGAATGGCACTTTGCAGAAGTAGAAACCTAGCTGGTTAATAAATATGCTCAAAAGGTACTCAACCTCTTTATGAAGTGGAGAAATGCAAATGAAACAATGCATTACATTTTACATCCATCAGTTTGCAAAAATTAAAAAGGTCTAACAATTTCAAGTGTTGGTGAGGATTTAGAACACTGGAATAGTTATGCACTGTGAGTAGGAGCTTAAATGGTACAGCCATTTTGGAAGATAGTGTGATATTATTTTCTAAAGATAAGGGCATGTCTGCCACAACTCAGCCCATTACACACATGCACCAAGAGACATGTAAAATAATTTCCATAGCACCGTTTTTTATAATGACAAAAAGTATTAGAAACTATAGAATCTATACATATACTGTAGTAGAGTCATTTTACGTGATTTATAAATTTATAAATTATAAAATGACTATACAAGAGCAATGAAAATGAATCAATTATAGTAAAAATATGAAAAAACAAATTAAAATCAGGAATGTGATATTAAATAATAAAGTCAAGCACTGGAACAATATATGTAAATGTATACACATGGACAGTATAGCTTCATGTATATAAAATTAAAGATCTTGCAAAAAAGCAATGTACTTTGGGTCAAACATAGATGGTGAATCCATAAAGAAAACCAAGGAAGTAATAAACACAAAAATTAGGGGACTGAGAGAAGACTGGGATGGGAAAGGACTCACAGGGATGGTAGTTTCTATTTTCTTAAACTAAGTGGTGGATCCATACATAGTACATATGTTATGTCTTTAAAAACTATTATGAACATTCACAACATAAAAAAGTATAAAGAACAGTATAATATACTACAGTTACTTCTGTAATACCAAATAACAAGGCATTGGAAGATATGAAAAAGTTGTACTGTATTTATTTTTAAGGAAATGTAGAGCTGTAGTATTAGAATTTGATTGCTGTTTTAGAAAGATATTTAATTGGATTTTGAATCTTATTCCAATAGTTGAAGGACCTTGAACTTGGTGACACATATATGTATAAGTCCTTTGCTCTATGTAGTATTTGGTTTCTTGTAGTTTTCAATAAAATAGAGTTTTCACTAAAATACATACCACTTGAAATTCATTTATTCAGCTACTAATTGTAGCTGTACTTGCAAAGTGGAATTTGGAGAAATTCTAAAACTGACTTAAATTGATAATGGAAGCTTTAAATCTTGAAAATAATGAGAATGAGAAGACAAGTGACGTCCAGTTCATTCATTTTATATTTTTTTCCTTACATAAAATTTTATTTTATTTTATTGTTGAGAATATACATAGCAGAACATAGACCAACTCAACAATTCCTACATGTACAATTCAGGGACACTGATTACATTCTTCAGGTTGGGCAACCATTATCACCCTCCTTTTCTGGATTATTCTTCCCCCATTAACATAAATTCACTGGCCTCTAAGCTTCCTGTCTAACCTTTTGAGTTGCTGTTGTCAATTTGATCCCATATTGATAGCTGTGGAGAGCCAGTCTTCCTGGTAGGCTGAATCCTGAGATATGGTTTCAGAGATACCAAGATCACTTTCCTGTACTTCCAAAAATCTCTCTTGCTCTTTGGTTTTGGTAGCTCTCAAAAAAAAAAAAAAAAAACCCAAACCCAACAGGTTGCCATTGAGTTGATCCCAACTCACAGCAATCCCATAGGACAGAGCAGAACCACCCCACAGGGTCTCCAAGGCTGCATTCTCCATGGAAGTAAATCACCACATCTTTCCCCTAAGGAGTGGCTGGTGAGCTCAAATCACTGACCCCCAGGCCTCAGCACCTAACCTCTCCCCCACCAGGGATCCCTTTCTGTAGCTTTAGATGTCAAAAGGAGCCAATTAAAATTTGGTGGCTCAAACCTATCAGCTACTTCACAGGAGAAAGATGCAACAGCCTCCTTACTCAAAGATTTTCAGCCTTGGAAACCCCATAGGGCAATTCTACTCTATCCCACAGGGCCTCCACAAGTTAGAATCAATTTGATGGCAATTTTTTTCTTTTTTTTTTTTTTTTTTTATGCTAAAAATTGTCACTAAAGCCTTTGTTTTAAGACCTTTTAGGAGAAGGTTCCCATTTCGCCATTGCATGTGTGTGAATGAGTTCATTAGCACTATTCCTGAGGACAGGTTTTGATAGTAGCCCAGAAAGATAGTAAGTCCACTAGCTGCCCTGAGGAACACAACCATACCCAGAGGAGATTACAAGACTAAAAGGCCAACACTCTTCCTGTGTGGTTTTGTTGTGGCTATCCTTGCTAGGCACACACTAAAAGGTCCCAACGTGATATTTTAGATGGACACATAATTTTTCTGAACCTCAAAAGGGCATTTGGCCAAAATGTCCAGACAGATCTTTGTTAAACAACAAGCAAAGTATGTAACCCAGTTCCTCTTCTGCCTAGGCAGCACTGTAAAAATGTCATGACAGTGGGGGTGTCTGACCTCCTTTAACTTCACAAGGAGGGGGGAGAATCACCATCAGCAGCATCAACCCAAGACTGATTCCCATGAGGTGGAGGTCAGACATACCTCCCCCTCCAACTTTTTTTTTTTTTACCAGTTCTGACACCAACCATTTTTTCCCACAGTACTCTCTAATTCTCTGCTGAGTTCTGTAAGTCATTGCAGTAGCCAAACAATTCACAGACCATACTCACAGGTTATGGTGTTTATTAGAGAAGTAAAAAGTTACAATTCAAGATACAGTTCTTCAGTCAAGGTAGTTGCTTCTCAGCTGTGCCTGCAACCATGCTTCTTCTGGCCTCTTGGCTTCTTGGGCCAATGTGGCCTTGCTGTCCTACTCCAACAAGTATTACAAAGCTCTTTAGCTCTGCTGATAAGTGGCTAGAGGCACCCTTCTTTGTCAGGAAGCCTCCTACCTGAAGGCGCTCAACTCTCTTGCTCTGTGAGTTAGCGAGCCTACCTCCCCTGACAAGTGCCCAGAGTGCCAGGAAGCCTCCTGCTTGAAGTCACTTAGCTCTCTTGCTCCATGGGTTGGCACCCACTGTGGCCATCTTGTTTCATGGGCCAGGAAGCCCACTACAACATCTCACTGGTCTCTTGGTTCTGCTACTGCTACTTCCACTGTTTCTATGCTGCTTTCCATCTCTTGCTATCTCCGGTGTTACTGCTCTCTCTCTGTCTCCTGGGTCCCGGAAGTTCCCTGTGCAGGAAGCCAGGGTACAAGAATGTATTCCATCTACTCCTGTTTCTTTTTCTTGGTGGTAGTGAGGCCCCTGTATTTTATCTTAATATGTGTTGTATTACTTGCTGTTGAGACAGCTTCAACCTTATATATAACAGAATGAAACATTGTCTGGTCCTGTTTCTTCATGATTGTTGATATGTTTGAGTCCCTTGTCATGGCTATTGTATTAATCCATCTCTTTGAGGTTTTTCCTCATTTTTGTTGACCCTCTACTTTGCCAAGCGTGTTTTCCTTTTCTAGCAATTGGTCTTTCCTGGTAACATGTTCAAAGCAAGTGAGCTAAAGTCTCCTCATCTTCACTTCTAAGGAACATTCTGGTTGTATTTTTTCTGAGACTGATTTGTTTGTTTCTCTAGCAGTCCACTGTCTATTCAATATTCTTCGCCAACACCACAATTCAAATGTATCAATTCTTCTGTCTTCCTTTTTCATTGTCCAGCTTTCACATGCATATGAGGTGATTGAAAATATCTTGGCTTGGGTCAGGGGCACCTTAGTCATTAAAATGATATCTTTACTTTTTTTTGCACTTTAGAGAGGTCTTGTGCAGCAGTTTTGCCCAGTGTAATACATTGTTTGATTACTTGACTGCTGCTTTCATGAACATTGTTAACTAAAGTGGAATGAAGCTGTTGATAATTCCAGTTTTTCTCCGTTTATCATGATGTTATTTACTCTGCCAGTTGTGAGGATTTTTGATTTCTTCAAGTTCTGGCATAATAGTACTGAAGGCTGTATGTATAGTCTTTGACCTTCATCAGTAAGTTCTTTAAGTTGTCTTCATTTTTGGCAAGCAAGGTTGTGTCATCTGCCTATTGTTGATTGTTAGTAAGTCTTCCTCCAATCCTTATGTAGTCTTCATCATGTAGTTTGCTTTTTGTTCAGCATAGAGATTGAATAAATAAGGTGAAACGATGCAACTCTATTCTTTAGTCATTCACAAATTCTTTGATCTGCTAAAGCAAGTTACATGTAAAATTGTAGTAAAATGTTTGAAAGGGAAGTTTTAGTTTAGCAACTTTGTTTAAAAAAAAAGTGAATATAGCAAATATTTTGATATGATGGTACTCTTTGTATGTTATGTACCCCAAAATAGGTTTAAGCAATTCTAATATTTTTCTGCTTTCCTTAATATTGGAAATCCAAACCAACCATTCTGTAGAAAAAGTAGCTGTGACAATGATGTTGTTTGCTGTCCAGTCGGACCTGACTCATAGTGACCCCTCCTTGGGTTTCCAAGGCAGTATCACTATGGAAGTAGATTGCCCCATCTTCCTTCCGAGGAGTGGCTGGTGGATTTGAACTGCCAGCCTTCTGGTTTGCAGTCAGGTGCCGTAGCCACTATGCTACCAGAGCTCCTGTGACAATGATAGTTGAGTGAAATTAAGGCAATTACTAACTTGTACATCTGAACTGGATGAATTTCTCCCTTCTTTCCCCTCTTTGGTATTTCCCCTTTAAAAAAAGGACTTTAGCTCTCAGCAGTTCTTACAAGTAGTTCACGAGGAGATGATGTTAGCTTTTTTATGTGTCATTTAAATTTAATCTATAGTCTTGTATCAGCAGGTAGCTTTTTTTATGTGTCATTTAAATTTAATCTATAGTCTTGTATCAGCAGGAGGAAATGCATCATAAATGCAAACTGATAATGCTCTTTGTAAATGACTATCACCAGTGCTTGGTTATATCCTTAGGGTGAATCCATAGCTGTCATTGCTTTTATTTCATTTTAATAAAATTTTAATGAAATGTTGTTGTATGATTGAAGTTATAATTCTAAAACTACACGTAAGTTGGAAAAGATCTTTTTTATGATATTGATCCATCAAAATACATATCTTTGGATGATGTGTTTTTGTGCAACAGTTCTTGAGTTGTGATTGTTTTTCTTCCCGTGAAATTTACTCTTGTAAATTTTACACTTGTTGAATATCTCTAAAATACTGCAGTAGCCTTTCCTTCCTTTACTTCTTCTTCTTCTTCTCCTTTTTTTTTTTTTTTAAGTAATGGTTTTGAAATTGAAAAAAAAATACCAAAGACAAGGAGAACCTTTTTTTGGGTGCACATCAATCTCACTTTAATATTTAATGATACTCCAAGAGAAAGCTATAGAAAATTGATTTATATTTTAGTTTTATTTCTTCAGGGATAATACGTCCTTTGCATCACTCTAAAATTATAGCTTACTCTACTTATGTTCACATTTATAATCCATGGATGTTAAAAGGCACACACCAACAACTTATCTTTCAAATGGGGTAGCTTATATCATGTGTTTGTTGTGTATTTAGGTTTGCCAGTATTTTGTCTGTATTTGTCTGCTTTTAGAATCAAAATTAAACCAGCCTCACTGAAGGAATTGGGGAACCTTCCCTCTTTTCCCTGGCTCTGAAAAAGTTTGAATGTTCAGAAAAATCTTTACATCCACTTGGGTCTAGTTTGGGGAGGAGTTAGGAAGATTTTTAATTGCTGATTGTATTTTTTAAAATCATAAGTCTAATCCAGTTCTCCTTTTCTTTTTTATAATACTATTTAAACTAGCCACACACACACATACACACACACAAGTCCTTTATTTTTTTAATCAGTTTGGTGTGTTTATTCTTTAAGATAATTAGCAGTTTTGCCCATGTTTCAGGTCCCTGGGTGGTGCATATGGTTAAGTACTTAGCTGCTACTGAAAGGTTGGCTGTTTGAATCTACCCAGAGGTGCCTTGGAAGAAAGACATAGAAATCTGTTTCTGAAAGGTCGCAGCCATAGAAACCCTACAGTTCTACTCTACACATACGGAGTTGCCATGAGTCAGAATCAACTTGACAGCAACTGTTTTTTGGTTTTCTCCATATTTTCATATATATTGATATGGTAACAATATTCTGTTTGTCTTCAAAAGTTTTGTTGTATATGTGATTGACATTTTTGAACTTAAAATATTTGTGTTTATTTGTGTCCAGTCTCCTTTTGTGTACTCAATACTGCTAGAATTTTTTCTTTAAATTAAAAAAAAAAAAAAAGCAAATAACTGCCTGTTGACTTTATTGCTCTTCTCTATGTATTTTCCATTTCATTTGTTTTCATTAATAGCTGCTCTGATCTTTATTAGCGCCATTTTTATGCTTCCTTTAGATTTTATTGTTTTCATTTTCTTAACTTCTTAAGTTAGATATAATTTTCAGTCTTTCTTTTTTTTCTAAAAGAAACATTTAAGGGAACATATTTTCCACTAAGAACAGCTATAGCTGCATCCACTAGATTTCTTTAATTAGTGTACTTTAATTATTGTTCAGTGTTTTTCTGGTTAAAATTATGGTATTTTTATTGATTCGAGTTTTTGAAGCATGTATTAAATTTCCACATCTAAGTGGGGGAAGAGATGGTTCTTTTTGGTTTTGAGTACTCAACCTAAATTTAAAAAAAAAAAAAAAAAAAAAAAAAAAAAAATCCTACAGAAAAACAACCTACCAGCATCAAATTGATTCCAACTCATGGCAACCCTACAGGATGCAATAGAACTGTCTTACAAGGTTTTCAAGGAGACAAATCTTAATAGAAGTAGACTGCCTCATCTTTCTTCCATGAAGCAGCTGGTGAGTTCGAACCTCAGACCTTTTGGTTTTCAGCCTAGTGTTTTAACCTTTGAACCAGCAGAGGTCTTTCGATTTAAATTCGCATTGTGATTATAAAAAATAATGATCTGATACTGACATGTTGACATTAATTGATATTTTCATAAATGCTTTATGTTAGCTTGAGAAAAACATTGACATTCTAATTTTTTAATATAAGTATCCATATCCTTGTTAGATCAAGGTTGTTTTCATATATTCTATACATTTACTGATTTTTGTTTGCTTGATCTAAGTGATTTTTTATAATCCAGTCTAACCATTTCGGTTTTTTCACTGGCACATTTAGTCCATTTATATTTATGTAGTCTATTTATATTTCTGATATATTTGAATTTATTTCTACAATCATATTTTATACTTTTAATTTGCCCACCTTTTCCTTCAAATTCTTTCTCTCTTTTCTCTCTCCCTTTTGGTTTCCTTTCCTTCCTTTACTTTGATTGAATTATTTACATTCAGTTCCTGTCATTGCCCCCCCCCCATTTCTTTGGAAATTATATATGCAGTTTCTGTTGTTTCAAAGGTAACCTTTAAGTTTTTAACATGAATACATTAAATCTAATTTCTTTCTCCCTTATGAAAAACACAGCGACCTTAAGCTGTTTTACCCCGATCAACCGTCTTACAACTTATTTTGTCCTGAGTTTTAGTTTCATCTTGTTTGTTCTCCACAAATTCATCATTATTATTAGAGCTTTCTAGTGTCAGTATTTGTTTATATTTACCCACCTACTTACCATTTTCTTTGCTCATGCTTCTGTTTCCTTCTCAGGCTTACCTTCTCAGTTAATTTTTCTTATTTCTGAAATACATTCTTTAGAAATTTCTCTTGTGAGAATTTTTTGATGGAAAAACTTTGTTTTTGTGTTTTGAAAATGGCTTTTTTTAAAAAAATATTATCATCATTTTTCCTGAATGATAATTTAGTCATTTAGGTAAAATTCTGGTTAGTTATTTGCTTTTGACAAATTGAAGATAATCTATAGTCTGAAGGCTTTTAGTTTGCTATTGCAAAATCAGTTTGACTGTAGTCTATTGTATTTTATATAGGTAATTTATTTTTCCTCTTCTAGCTGCTACTAACATCTTCTCTTTGCTTTTGGGTAACTGTTGACCATTTGGTGTCATATAGTTAATTGTTTAAGGGACAAATTACTCACGGGTGATAATTGCAAACTCTTTTCAGCTGTGTCTGTTTTCTTTTCTAAATTGTGAGTTGGGTGAAATTTTACAAAGCAGATTCATTTACATTCAGCATCTCATATACATTTTGTCTTGTGGCACTGGTTCCATTGGCGGTAGTGTAACAGCTCACCCCCTACTTCCTCCTTGAGGTTACCCTTTCCCTGTGTCTTTCTTGCCTGTGCATTCCTGCCCCGCTACCTTTCCCCGTGCAAATGCTGCCCTTCTGATCTCCCTTGGTTATTTATTCTAAAGAGTGCATCTTCTTGGTGTAGGTGTTCAGCTGATAGGCATGTCTGTTGTTTGGCTGAGAGTTAAGCCACACGAGTGAGTTCAATTCCAGGCCCAAAGGGCAACTCGGGGTTTGTAGTTTCCGGGGTTCCACCAGTCTCCATCAGACCAGTAAGCCTTGTCTTTTTATTTTTTATTTTTAACAGTTTTGGATTTTGTCCCACATTTTCTTCCCACTTTACCCAGGATCTCAATTTTGATCCCTTTCTGAGTGGTTGGCATTGGTCTCTCCAGCTCTGTCTGATCTGTTTAACTCATTATTGAGTTTCACATACTGATGATTCTATTTTTCATTTGTAGAAGTTCTGCTTTGTTCTTTTTCAAATAAGCCTAGTCCTTTTTTTTTTAATTGTGTCATGGTCCTTTCTCTTTTAAAATTCCATCTTTTATTTGTTTTTTAAAAAATTTGAACATATTTAATATTTCTTGTCAAGTATTTATTTTATTGGAAGTTTCTGAAAAATTAATCATGTCATTTATTGTTATTTTTTTCATTCTCAGTGGGCTGTTTCTCACCTGTTTTGTAACATTAGATTATGAGCTCAGGTTCCCTGGGGCTTTATCTGTTGTACTCTTACATGGTCTAGTTGAGGGTGAGTGAATTCAGAGAGTATATGTTTGTTTTTATCAGACAGTCCAGGGTGCTACAAATCTAGAGCCAATTTCTGTTTTTATTTCAACCTTGGATTTCTGGTTTGTACACATGGTTTAAATTTGAAAATCAAACTACTAAAGCCAGAACTATGAATATAAATTCTCAGAGGAATTTTTTCTTTATTCAGTGTTTAAGCTGCGTAAGTTTCCCTGCCATATCCCTTTGCTGATAAACAAATCTATTTTCTTCTAAAGGACGTAGTCTTCCAAGGGTCTTAGCTTTCTCCAGGAGTCATACCTCCAACTCCTCACATTGTATGGGACTAAGGCTTTATCTCCTAACTCCTAGTAGTTGCTTGAAAATTCACAATGCCTCAAAAGTAGGTAGAAGGTCTGTTTTTCATCTCTCTCTCCATTTTTGGTCCTGGGAATTTCCCTTATTCTCTAATAAGCCTAGCTATATTTTTAAAAAAGATATTTACTGTAGTTTTCCAGAATTTTTAGTTGGTTTTTATCAGAAGGATCAACTTGGGAGGTAATTTTTCCAGAAATGGAAATTCATGTATCTTTATAAAAGTCTGAAAAATTATTATAGTTCAGAGATACTATGTTGTTATTGTTGTTGTTACGTGCTCTTGAGTCAGACCCGACTCATAGCGACCCCTCCGTGGGTTGCCGAGGCAGTATCACTTCGGAAGTAGATTGTCCAACCTTCCTTCCAAGGAGTGGCTGGTGGGTTTGAACTGCCAGCCTTCTGGTCAGCAGCCAAGTGCTTTAGGCACTATGCTACCAGAGCTCCTAGAGATACTATACTGACTACTAAATATTAATTCATGTTAGTGATGGACTTCATAGATGTGTGGCTTTCTAGTTAAAAATGCATGTTGTTAACGTAGTGTTTTGATTGTATTCAATGCGTATTATTTCTTTAGATTTAAATTATTGGATCAAATATTAGACTTTCTTGAATGTCATTTTCACTCTTAGTTTTTGTGGCCCCTGTATGAACAATTTTAGGAAAAGGAAAAGATGATCATGTGCCACATTCACTGGTCTATCCTTATGGTGTTTAGATTTGTTGAATGCCTAATATTTAAACTCTTATAATTTAAATATTAA
>NW_006921652.1:6460864-6466040 GCF_000298275.1 Orycteropus afer afer
AAATATAATTCATGTAAACTGAATATTTTTTGTTTTTGTTTTATGATGCTTTTAAAAATAAGCATAATTCATTTCCTTTCTTAAGTATTTTACCTTTTCCACTCTTAGAATTTTATGTCTTTATAGTTAACATCTTATCCTTTATAAGCATTTCGTTGTAGTTAAGTGCCATCAAGTCAGTTCCGAATCATAGTGACCTCATGTATAACAGAATGAAACACTACCCAGTTCTGCACCATGTTCACAATCATTGTTATGTTTGAACCCATTGTTGCAGCCACTGTGTCAGTCCATCTTGTTGAGGTTCTTCTTCATTTTTGCTGACTCTCCAGCAAGCATGATGTCCTTCTTTAGGGACTTGTCCCTCCTGATAACATGTCCAAAGTGTGTGAGATAAAGTCTTGTCATCCTTGTTTCTAAAGAGCATTGCTGGCTTTACTTCTTCCAAAACAGATTTGTTCATTCTTCTGGCAGTCTGTGGTATATTCAGTATTCTTCACTACCTTAATTCAAATGCATGAATTCTTCAGTCTTCTTTAGGACTGTCAATATTTAATGCTGTTTAGAGATTCATAGAAATCTTTAAAATATTGATTAATAAGAAGATAGTCCTTTCTTAGTCTATCTTAAAAAGTTAATCTCATTTTTAAAATATTCAGAGTTGAGGAAGAAGCTGTGAATATTCCTGTTTTGACTCGATCTTTCCCATTTCTCAAGGAAAGGGAGACGTCACTTAATAGGTTGAAGAGTGCCAGGGAATGATTTGTAAGCCCAGTGGTGTGCATAGGCTCATAACCTGCTGCTTGGTTATATGTTTGGTGTACTCAAAAGCTCTACTTGCCATCAGTCAGGGACCCTCATTCTGAAAGAAATATATTAGGGTGGCTGTTAGCACAGTGAAAGGTTTTTAAACTTGATGTTCAAGATACAACTTAATTTTAAAAATGAAAGGTTCACAAGTTAACAAAAAGACAAAAATGCAATAAAAAAAATGGGCAAAAGACTTGAACAGACATGTCACTAAAGAGTATATTCATATGGCCAACAAGCCCATGAAGAGATGGTCAGTGTCATTAGCCATTAGAGAGATACAATTCAAAACTATAATGAGATACCACCTCACCCCATTAGAATGAAAATAATTTAAAAAAATAATAAAGAAAACAACAGGTATTAAGGTTGTGGAAGACTGGAACCCTCAATCATTGCTGTTGAGTATGTAAAATGGTACATCTACTATGGAAAACAGTTTAACAAAAAACTTAAAAAGTTGAACATAGAACTACCATATAGCCCAGTAATCCGCCCCCCAGGTATATAACCAGAAGAAGTGGCACAAATGTAAACAGAAACCTGTACATCAGTGTTCATTGCAGCACTTTTTAACAATACGCAAAATATGGAAACAACAGAAATGTCCATCAACAGATGAAGGATAAAGAAAATGTGATACATACACACAATGGAGTACTACACAGTCATAAAGAGAAATGAAATCCTAATGCATGCTAAAACATGGTTAAACCTGGAAAACATTATGCTAAGTAAGATAAGTCAGTCACAAAAGAACAAATATTGCATGATCTCACTTATATGAAATAAACAAATATATAAAACAGAAGATTATTAGAGGTTAATAGAAGTGGCAGGGAGGGATAAGGAAGAAGGGTTTCCTTAGGGGTTATTGAGTTTATGTTAATGGTGGTGGAATGACTTGGAAAAGAATATTGAAAATGATTGTACACCATGAAGAATGTAATCAGTGTCACTGAATTGTACATGCAGAAATTGTTAAGGTGGTGTATGTTATGTTTATTTTCACCAAAATAAAATAAAGGAAATCAAATGTTCACAGCTCTTTTTTAGGAAAATAGATTTATAAATTACATTGTATCTCATTCTTAGAATTCTTTTAGTTTTTAAAATTAATTGACCGATAATTGCCTGCCAAATTTGTATAGCTTCTTTTTAATTTCTATCTGTACTTTCTGTCTCCAAATTCTATTTAACTGCCTTTTTATAACACAGGTTTAAAGGAAATAGAAATGTTTTTTAATACCAGATATACCTGGAAAGAATTTATGGCCAGATCCTCAGAAAATTAAATTGCCAGAAGAACTAGATGTTGTTGTTGTTCTTAGTTGTAGTTAAGTCACTTCTGACTCAGACTGACCCCTATGTACAAGAGAATGAAACACTACCAGGTCCTGTGCTATCCACACAACGCTTGCTGTGCTTGAGGCCATTGTTGCAGCCACTGTGTCCGTCTATCTCATTGAAGGTCCTTATTTTTGCTGATCCTATACTTTTCCAAGCATGATGTCCTCCAGGGACAGGTCCCTCGTGATAATATGCCACAAGCACATGAGATGAAGTCTCACCACCATCACTTCCAAGGAGCATTCTGGCTGTACTTCCTCTGAGACAGATTTTGTTCATTCTTCTGGAAGTTCATGGCATGTTCAATATTCTTCACCAACACCACAACTCAAATGTACCAGTCCTTTGTTCTTTCTTATTCATTGTCCAGCTTTCATATTTGAAATTAAGATTATTGAAAAATACCATGGCTTTTGTCTGGCACACCTTAGTCTTCAGAGTGACTTTGCTTTTTAACACTTTAGTGAGGTTCTTTTGTAGCAGATTTGCCTGATAAAATAGTCTTTTGATTTCTTGATTGTTGCTTTATGGGATTATAAAGGATATTCAGGTATTTTGATTGTGGATCAAAATAAAATGAAAACCTTGCCAACTTCAATATTTTCTCCACGTATCAGGATGTTGCTTATTGGTCCAGTTGTGAGGATTTTTGTTTTCCTTACGTTGTGGTATAATCTATACTGAAGGTTGTAGTATTTGATTTTCAACAGTAAGTACTTAAAGTGCTCTTCAGTTTCAGCTAGCAAGATTATGTCATCTGTATTGGCCATTGTTAATGAGTCTTCCTCCGATCCTAATACTGCATTCTTCTTCAAATAATCTAGCTTCTTGGATTATTTTGTCAATGTACAGACTGGATAAATGTAATGAAAGAATACAAACCTTAAAGACACCTTCCTTGATTTTAAACCATGCAGTATCCCTTTGTTCTGTTAGAACAACTGCCTCTTGGTCTATGTACAGTTTTCTCAAGAGCACAATGAAGTGTTCTGGAATTCCCATTCTTTGCAACATTATCTGTAATTTGCTATGATCCATACAGTCAAATGCTTTTGCATAGTCAATAAAACACAGATAAATATCTTTCTGGTATTCTCTGCTTTCAGCCAAGATCCATCTGACATTGTTGTGCCCAGGTTATGAAGGAGATGCTCGGAGAGGAATATGCCAACACACGACAATGCAAATGTAATAGGAAAGTTTATTAGCTAACTTAAGTTAGGGTCTTTGCCCTTACCAGGTCAGTGGCTTAAGCAGAAGACCCCCTGCCCCGGTATTCTCACAAATTTATGGAACAATATGGGGAGGGGCAGCACCAGGGCGAGAGGGTACAGATGATTGGTTGTTGCTAAGGGATTTAGGGCAGTGATCTAAGATGTTGGGGGACGCAAAGAAACCCCCCGGCTCCAGAGTTCACTTAGGGAAATATTATCTAGGGAGGATGGAGGCTCAGGTATGTGGGAGACTTTCAGGAGCCCAACAAATCTCCGATACGTGCTGAATCCGGATGGCTTTTGTGATGCGTGCTGAGTTCGGAGGAAGTTCCTTGATACCTGCTGAGACTAGAGGGCAGATAAAGGCCCTAAAGAGTCCAAAAGTTCTGTTAGTAATGCTGACACTAAAAGGTTTCTGGTTAAAGATTTTCCTGGAGGCTACTAGAGCTCTCAGACTCATATTTCCCCCTTTTCTTGTTATATACACGAGGAATCATCCTGTTGCATTACCGGGGATAAAGGCTGATATTGCTGCCTCAGAACCATAAGTTGTACAGTATTAACCCGATCTTTTACAAAAGATATAAGCTTATTTATAATGCAGGGACCAAAAGTTAATGCTTATTGCTTCATAAAACGGAGGTTTTGCATCGTAACATAACCAACAAGTTTGAGTCAGATTAGGGCTAGTACGGTTAAGTGTTTGATAGGTTGCTAGCATTAAATTCCAGACAGGGTTTGTAACATCAGGAGTTATGGTGCTTGGTTCCCTCACCGTCTTCCCTGTAGGGGTATGGTTCCTTTCTCTGGAGGGTTTAACACTCCATTTGGACCTACTGACCTAGTATCTAAAAGTTCTATTTCCTGTACAATGATTATCACCCCAGAGGGATATCCCCTATACCAAATTTGGAGACCCCAAGTAAGCCCAGATTTCCACTTAGCTAACTCCTTCTTTCCCTGTTCAGTAAACGAGACTTTTATCCAATCACATTCCTTACATTATTTCAAATGGGGTCAGGTTTAGTGTATATGGGGTGTTCCTGGCCCGGTATAGCGCAAAGGGGAGGAGGGTCACCCAGTCTCCGCCAGTTTCTATTGCCAATTTAGATAGGGTCTCCTTTAGAGTCCTATTCATCCTTTCTACCTGGCCAGAGCTCTGAGGGTTATACTCACAATGTAGTTTCCAATTTACCCCCAGAGTTGAGGCTAAGCCCTGGATAACTTTACTTACAAAAGCTGGTCCGTTGTCTGACCCTAACGTTCTAGGCATTCCATACCTGGGTACTATCTCTTCTAAAATCCTTTTTGCCACTACCATAGCTGTTTCCCTCCTAGTGGGGTACGCTTCTACCCATCCTGAGAAAGTATCCACTAACACTAAGAGATATCTGTATCCATATTTACCTGGTTTAACTTCAGTGAAATCTATTTCCCAATGACGGCAAGGCTCCCTCCCCCTCCTCCTTGTACCTGCATGTGTGTTCTTCCTCTTCTCTACCTTCATGACCTGACAGGCCCGACACCGGTCCACCACACTCTGAGCTATTTGCTTCTGATGGGGCATGCGGATCTGCCCTTTGTCCAATAACTCTGACATCTTCCGCTCTCCTAGATGAGTTACTTGGTGGAGGTGTGTGAGAAGGTGCCGCCCCAATTCGTTTGGAAGGATCAGTTTTCCTTCTGAGTCCATATACCATCCATTCCGGTCCTTTTCTACCTGTGGTGATTTCTCAGCTCACCGTATGTCCTCCCCAGAATAATTGGGAATAGGAGGCAGGGGTTCCAGCTGCGGGCAGGGT
>NW_006921652.1:6470410-6495698 GCF_000298275.1 Orycteropus afer afer
AAATATTATCTAGGGAGGATGGAGGCTCAGGTATGTGGGAGACTTTCAGGAGCCCAACAAATCTCCGATACGTGCTGAATCCGGATGGCTTTTGTGATGCGTGCTGAGTTCGGAGGAAGTTCCTTGATACCTGCTGAGACTAGAGGGCAGATAAAGGCCCTAAAGAGTCCAAAAGTTCTGTTAGTAATGCTGACACTAAAAGGTTTCTGGTTAAAGATTTTCCTGGAGGCTACTAGAGCTCTCAGACTCACAACATCAGCACTGATATCCCTCATTTCACATCCTTTTCTGAATCCAGCTTTAATTTTTGGCACATTCCTGTCGACGTATAGCTATAGCCATTTTTAAAATTATATTCAGCAAAATTTTGTTTGCATATGATATTAATGATATTTTTAGATAATTTTTGTATTCTGTTGGATCACCTTTCTTTGGAATGGGCACAGTTATGGCTCTCTTTCAGTCAGCTGGCCAGCTAGCTGTCTTCCAGATTTCTTGGCATAAATGAGTGAGCATTTCCAGTGTTGTATCTGTTTGTTGAAACCTTTCAATTGATATTCCATTAATTTCAAAGGGCAGCTTGGACTTCTTTCTTTAGTACCATTAGTTCTTGATCATATGCTACCTTCTGAAATGGTGACCAGTTCTTTTTGGTATAGTGACTGTGTGTTCCTTCATTGTTCTTTTGATGCTTTCTCTGCCATTCAATATTGTGTGTGTAGAAAGAATCTTTTAGTATTGCCACTTGAGGCTTGAATTTTTTTTCTTCACTTCTTTCAGCTTGAAAAATACTGAGCGTGTTCTTTTCTTTTGGTTTTCTAACTCCATGTCTTTGCACATTCATTTGTAATACTTTTTATTTTTGAGCTGCCCTTTGAAATTTTCTGTTCAGCTCTTTTATTTCATCAAGAACATCAGAGCAAGTTTCAGAGTCTCATTTGATATCCGTTTTGTTTTTTTCTTTCCTGTCTTTTTAATGACCTTTTGCTTTCTTCTATGACCTTTTTCTTTCTTCTTTCTATGATGCCCTTGATGTCTTCCCATAACACATCTGGTCTTTGATAATTAGTGTTCAGTGCATCAAATCTATTCTTGAGGTGGTCTCTAAATTCAGGTGTGGAATATGTTCAAATTCATACTTTGGATCTTGTGGACTTGTTTTACCTTTCTCCAGCTTCAAGTTGAACTTGCATGTTAGTGGTTGATAGTCTGTTCCACAATCAGCACCTAGCCTTGTTCTGACTGATAATATTGAGCTTCTACATTGTTACTGTCTACAGACATAGTTGATTTGATTCCTGTGTATTCCATCTGGCTAGGGCCACGTGTATACTTACCGTTTTTGTTGTTGAGGAAAGGTATTTGCAGTAAATAAGTTGTTATTCTTGCAAAATTCTGTTGTACTATCTCTGATGTTGTTTCTGTTACCAAAGCCATTTTCTGATCCTTCTTCGTTCTCAGCTTTCCGATTTCAATCAGCAATAGTTATCAGTGCATTTTTATTGCATGCTTCATCAATTTCAAATGGCAGAAGTTGTCGGAAGAACTATGTAGATTATATTTATTGTAGCTCTGAAAGATATTTTTTTGATTTGGCTATATGGGTAACAGAGCTCATTTTATGACAGCTTTTGTTTTAATATTCATAATTCTATATGCCACCGCTCCACCCTTGATTAAATATATTGTTCTAGATGTCTTTTAAAATTCCATAATTCTAAAATTCTGTGGTTAGTTTAAAAGTATTATGTTATGGTATTTGATCGAGGGAGAGCATGTTCTACCTTTGAGTAGGAGTATTTGTGAAATGAGAAGTAAAGTTACTTTATGAATTTCTTGGAATTTTTAAAGGCAAGGTACTTGGTACCAGGAAGTTTTGAAAAAATTTACTTCTAAAAAATTTTATTTTATTGTGTAGATTATGTGTGTAATGTTTAAAAACAAATGATAATCCAAAGTAGCCTACCAAAGTTAGTAACATTTTTGGATCATGTATTATAATAGTATTCTAGACTTGTGTATACTCTATTTAGTTTATATTCCACTAAGCTTAAGATTTAAAAAAATGAAACTAACTAATAATATAAATTAAATTATATTTAATATAATTCTAACAAAGCCTCCTAATAAAAAGAAATTTATTAGGGGTGAAAGAAAGTAGAAGTGCTGACACATTTCTAGAATTTCACATTGTACATTCAAATTATCCACATTAAAAATAGGCCTTTTACAAATTTGCTCAACTTTTTCATAATGAATATTTTTACAGTAGGAACAGAAGGTTTTATCCTTTCATTCATAATGCGTTTTGTCATTCAAACTCAAGGTGAATAAAATATATCTTAACACCTACAGATATTGTAAATAGTTGGAATCAGAAATGATTTTGAATTATGAAAATACAGGTAGGCCAGAGGAATGTCTTAAAGTATGTTAATTAAGTGTAACTAGAAAATCTGGGAATCTGCTGCATTTGTCCAATCTCAGGGTGGTAATTCCCTTGCTGTGCTGGAGACATTATTGATGCTCCAGAAAAATCTCATTTAACTAATGAAGTAGATGGAAGGATGATGGGGAAGTTGCTCTATGTTAGATTCTAATAAAAAGTCCAAGGTGTGCATTAATGTAGATTGCTGTTGTCATACACTAAAGCCTATTTGTTTTACAAGTCAAGAGATATCAGTGTCAAAAAGGCTATGTGACCTTTGGAAATGATGAATTTCACTTGATTCTACTTATGATTTTAAGGTGCCTTTCAATAGGCTTAGTTATGGAGAGTTGTCATTATCTTTGCTTACATGGAGGTAATCAATGGCAAACATATACAAAATAGTAGATTTAATAATTTTGACTTTGACATATATTTACTCCTTGCAATTTGAATATAGATGATTATCTTCATAGTGGGTGTTTCAATGAAACAAATGATCTCTCTACAAATAGCTAGAAAGCTGTGTTGTTTGCTTGGGAGATTTGTTCAAAATCTCACTTCCTACAGTTTCTCACTTTTTAATCATAGTAAGAAATTCTTCAGAGGAAGTAAGTTAAAAAGAATCAAATCATTTTCAGGGAATTAGTGAATTTTTGATATAAAAGTTGAGGATTCAGTTTCCAGACTAAGGATTATTTTTAATGTTTCTCTTTCCTATGTTCAGTTGTCTCTGTATTAAACAAAATGGAAGAATGTACATTTAATCGATTAATTGATAAGTTTGTTTTTTCTTTGATTCTTAGAGAAATAAGAGAGTTTTTTATGTATAAATAATAATTATGGTGCTTGTAAGTGCTGGTATATTAAACTTTCAAGTCTGTATACCAACTTAAATGGTTTTGATATAAACATTTGAATCAGTTCTTACTTAGTTGTATTTTTGTCATAATTCTGAGTTACAGCATCATTTTATTCTTTTCTATTTGTTAGATACACACAAATCCATGTTTTTATAAGTCTTCTGAGAAGAGTCCGCTATTACCATTGAAGAGAAATCTATGGCGCTGGTTGAATCCTGGAGATAGTTTTTCTTTGTTAGTTGACAAATATATTTTCTGTGTTTTCTCTACACACTCTGAAACGGAAATGGAATGTACTTTAAGGTAAGAGCATCTCATGAAATGAGAGGAAGTATTGATATTTGGAATCAAATTCCTTAGCTGTCCATAAATGCTTTGGTAGAAAACATTCTAGAATTAAATTATATTGGAGATATAGCAGCTACATGATTTTCTTTGTGTGTGCATGCATGCACGTGTGTGTATGTGTAGGTTTGTTTGTTTCTAGATAACATTTGTCTTTGGAAGCCTATGACTCAATAGTGATTTCTCCCATATATGATATCTTTTACCATTGTGTTTAGAAAATGTGTTTTCTTTTTAATAGTATCAAGATAGCTTATTTGAAATTGAATACATTTTCTTCCTTTTTAAGCTTCTTTAATTTTATTAAATTGTTGACGTCTGGCTTAATCTTCGTTAATATAACTAGTCTAATAAAAATGACAGAAAATGTGGAGTAGAGACACTGAATATTGAGGTATTAGAACAAGCATCCTACTGTCTACTGTAAAGTTAAAATTCATAACCTAGTTTTGTTGGACCAGTTATTAGAAGATTATTTGGCTGTTTCAGCTTTTAAATTATATAATACGTAGCTAGAGAACAGAAATAGATGGGCAGATTATGCAAAATATGTTCTCTGATTATACTGATATTAAATCAATAACAATAAGATATCCAGAAATATATCCAACTATTTGGAAATTAAACAACTCATTTCTAAAAACCCGTGGGTCAAAGTAATCACAAAGAGAATTAGAAAATATTTTGAATAGAATGATTCTGAAAGTACAACATAACAAAATTTTGAGATGCTGCTAAAGTAGTCCTTAGAGGAAAATTTCTATTTAAATACCTAGATTAGAATAGAAGGAAGCTGTAAGCTTGCATGCTCTTTGCAGTGTAGTAAATTACTTTGTGTGGCTTTTCTACCCGTAAGTCTTTGTAAACTCCAAGGTGGGATTTTCTATGAGCAACTGAGGAGCTCCTGATTGCTTAAGGTGTCCACCTGGAGTATTTCTGTTGGGAGTGGCACAAAACAATGTTCTGGGAGGTGCCCACTCTCTCTCAGGTGCTTAGAGTTCTGATGCTATAGTTGGCTAGTTTGACCACCCTGCTGGGCTCAAAAGGAGGCCTCCTGGAGGCAGAACTCTCTCGGACTGCTGGTTGAGGAAGATGTGCTGCTGAAAGAGACACGGGCTCCTGAGACACGCATTGCTGAGTGAGACACCGAGGGACCAGCACTGCTGGGAAAGAGACTGTGAGAGACTCTTGGCTGAGGGACGGTGGGCTGGGAGAGAGACTGAGCGTTCTTCCTGAACTTAAGTTATAGCCTGGTGCTTCCCTAATAAACACCGTAATCTGTGAGTTCTGTGTGGCCACTGCAGTGAATTATTGAACCCAGGAGAGCAGTGGTGGTGTTTTGGGAGGAATGGTTGGTGAAAGGGCTGGAGGGAGGCAGCATGTTTGGCCTTGCAGTAATAGGCCTTGGATTACTGCTGGTAATCCTGTCTTCCTCTCGTTGTATTACAGGAGGTCAGAACATGTGGCCTCCTTGCCGTTTTTGCACTATTAAAAAAAAAAAGACAAACTATATCAAAGTAAGTAAAAAGAATGATGTAATAAAAATAAGACTGGAAATCAATGAAATAGAAAACAGTTAAACAAAGGAAATCAACAGAGCTAAAAAAATCTGTTCTTTGACAAAATCAGTGAAATTGATAGTTTCTTAGTAAGGTTTACCAAATGTCATAATCAGGGTTCTCTAGAGAAACAGAACCAATGAGATGGATGGATGGATAGATAGGTAGGTAGACAGACAGATTGTGTATATGTACAAGAGAAATTTGTTTATTTTAAGGAACTGGATCACATAATTGGAGAGGGTTGGCAAGTCCAAAATCTGTAGGTTAGACAGTGGATGGGCTTGTGATCTCTGCAGTCTTGTGTCCCAAGTTTATAGATTCATTGAAAGGCTAGCAATTTCTGTAGTTTCATGTCTCCAAATCTGTAGGTTAGGCAACAAGAAGAAGAGTGAGAGGCATTCTGGCAAAATGTCTGTTTGTAGTCTGGAGGTGGAATACACCTTATGGAAATTCCCTTTTACTCTTAAGGCCTCACCTGATTGGTTCAGGCCCATCCACACTATGGAAGATGTCTGCTTTACTTAAGGCCAATTGATTCAGTCACATACATGTAGCTGCTTCATAGTAACAACTATTTTAATGTTTGACCAAACAACTGACCACTATAATTTAGCCAAGTTGACACCTAAAATTAACCATCACTCTAAGAAAAGAGTAAGTGAGAAAACACAAATTACCAATATCAGGCATAGGAGAGAGAATCACTACTGATTGAACAGGCTTCAAATGATAATGAATAAATATTATTAAAAATTTTTGCAATAAATTTAACAACTAAAGTGGAATGGACATGTTCCTTGAAAATCAAAACTTATCCAGTCTGATACGGAAAGAAATAGAAATTTTTATAAGTCATATGTCCATTAAAGAAATTGAATTCATAATTTAAAAGTTTACCACAAAAAAACTTCACTAATGAATTCTATCAAGTTTTCCAGGAAAAAGTAATGCTAATATTGCACTTTTGTTTTTTCAGAAACAAAAGAAAGCACTTCTTAACTCATTTTATGAAGCTTCCATAATCCTCATAGCAAATCAGGAAAGGAAATTACAAGGAAAAAGAAAGAATCCCCTCCCTAAAAAACGATAGACTAATATCCCTCATAACAAAATACAAATAAAAACCAGCAATATGTAAAAAGGATAATACATTATAACAAAGTGGGATTTATTTGAGTTGGTGTAGCATACAAATTGGTTCATCATATAAAATCATTCAATACAATTTACTGTAATAGATTAAAAGAGAAATATCACTTTAGTGTTGTTGTTGGATGCTATCAAGTCAGTTCCGACTCACAGTGACCTTACGTATAATGTAATGAAACTTTACTCAGTTGTGGGCCTCTCTTAACAGGTATATTTCAGCCCTTTGTTGTAGTCACTGTGTCAGTCCATTTTGTTGAGGGTCTTTCTGTTTTTTCCTAACCCTATGTGTTACCAAATTAATCATGTTATTGTATATTAAAAAAAAAATCTGTATTTAGCTTGTACAAAATTTCCTTCAGGTTGGTGATTTTACTTTCATCTTTTCAAGAGTATGTTATTTTGAATTTTAAAGTATTACCATGAGAACACTGAATTTATTTATTTAAAATATATTTTATTGAAATATAATTTATATACAATGAAATACACAAAACTAAAGTGACATGAGTCAAAGCTATTTTTTTTTTGCAGTGGAGAACACTGAATTTATGATGTTCAAGTATCATTTCCAATATTTAAAAAAAAAAATTTTATTGTTATTAGGGTGAAGTTTTGCAGAGCAAATTCACTTTCTATTCAGTAAATACCAAACCAAACCCACTGCCATCTAGTCGGATCCAACTTAAAGTGACCCCTCCTTGGGTTTCTGAGCCAGTATCACTACGGATTGCCCAACCTTCCTTCTGAGGAGTGGCTGGTGGGTTTGAACCTCCAGCTTTCTGGTTAGCAGTCAAATGCCTTAGGCACTACACCACGAGTAGTTAATACCTATTTTGTTTCGTGTCATTGATTGCAGTCCTCACATTGTCACAATTCTTTTCCCACTTCCTCTCTGTAGTTACCTTTTCCCTGTGTTCTTTCTGTTGCATTCCTGCCTTCTGTGCTTTCTCCCTGTACATATGGTGCCCTGCTGATTTCTCATGGTTGACTATTCTGAAGAGTGCCCCTGCCTGGTGTAATTGTTCGCCTTATGGGCCTATCTATTATTTGGCTGAAAGTTAAGCCACAGGAGTGAGTTCAATTCCAGGCCCAAATGGTGACTAGAGGCCGTAGTCTCAGGGGTTCCACCAGTCTCTATCAGACTAATAAGCCTGGTGTTATTTATGATTTTGAGTTTAGTTCCATGTTTTTCTCCCACTCTCTCCAGGATCCACAATTTTGATCCCATTCCAAATGGTTGTCAGTGGTAGACAAGCACTACCTAGTTCTGATCTCAGGGTCATGTAGGCTGAAGTTCCCATGGTTCGCTAGTGCCTGCATCTTTGATTATTTTCTCCCTTCTTTGCTCCATACATGGAGAGACCAATACTTGCATCTTAGATGAGTCCATTATCAGCTATGTCATTGCCAAATATTTGTTCCCAATCTATAGATTCTCTTTTTACTCAGTTATAGAAGTGTTTTGATGAGCATAAGAATTTAATTTTTAGAAGGTCCCAGTTATCTAGTTTGTTGTGGTTGTTGTTAGGTGCTGTCGAGTTGTCTCCAACTCGCTTCCAAGAAGCGTTATGGCTACATTTCCTCCAGGACAGATTTGTTAGTTCTCTTACCAGTCCATGATACTTTCAGTCATCTAGTTTATTTTCTGCTGTTTCTGCATTTTTGGTTATGTTTGATAGTCTATTTATGCCATATATTATGGCCTCTAAATTTGCTCTTAGTTTTTCTTTGTTGAACCTTATAGTTTTAGGTTTTACATTTAAGTCTTTTATCTGGAGTTAGTTTTTGTGTATGATGTGAGGTATGGATCTTCTTTCATTATTCTGTAAATGGATATCCAGTTTTACCAGCACCACTTGTTAAAGACGTTATATCTTCCCCATTTAATGGGTTTTGGCCCTTTGTCAAAGATCAGCTCTCCATAGGTGGATGGATCTATTTCTGGGTCTCCAATTCTATTCAGCTGATCTATGTGTCTGTCATTGTACCGATACCAGGCTGTTTTGACTGTGGTGGTTTTGAGATTGGGAAGTATAAGACCTCCTACTGTTTTTCTTCTTCACTAGTACTCTGGTAGTATAGTGGCTAAGGCACTTGACTGCTAACCAGAAGGCTGGCTGTTCAAACCCACCAGCCACTCCTCGGAAGGAAGATGGGGCAATCTACTTCCGTAGTGATACTGCCTCGGAAACCCAAGGAGGGGTCGCTATGAGTCGGGTCCGACTCGATGGCACATAACAACAACAACAACAACAACAGTACTTTGGTTATCCAAGATCTCTTTCTTTCCCATATAAATTTAGTGATTATTTTTTCCATATCCTTAAAAAATGTTGATGGAATCTGGATTGGGATTGTGTTGGATATCTAGATTGCTTAGGCTAATATTAACCTTTTCACAGTGCTCAGTCTTTGTGTCCGTGAGTGTGGTATGTTCTTTCACTTATGTAGGTCTCTTATAGTTTCTTGTAATAGAGTTTTGTAGTTTTCTTTATATAGGTCTTTGGTGTCCTTGGTAATATTTATTCCCAAATATTTTATCTTTTTGGTAGCTATTATAAATAGTGCTGATTTCTTTATTTCCTTTTCAGAGGTCTCTTTGCTGGTATAGAGGAATCCAGCTGATTTTTGTATGTTGATCTTGCATCCTGCCACTTTACTGAGTTACTCAATTCACTCCAGTAGTTTTCTTGCTGGGTTTCTTGTTTTTTCTAAGTATAGGACCACATTATCTGCTAATAGAGATTTTCTTCTTCTTTGCTACTTTAAACCAAAAAAACCAAACTCACTGTGATCGAGTCGTTTTTGACTCATAGCAACCCCCATTGGGTTTCTGAGGCTGTAAATGTTTGCAGAAGTAGATTGCCCTATCTTCCTTCTGTGGAGCTCCTGGTGGATTTGAACCACTGACCTTCTGGTTAGCAGTCAAGTGCCTTATCCACTATGCTACCTTTTATTTCTCTTTCTTGTCTTATTGTCCTGTCTAGGACTTTCAATACCAGGTTGAATAGAAGTGGTGATAGAGGGCATCTTTGTCTGTTTTCTGTTTGCAAGGGGAATGCCTTCAGGCTCTCTTTGTTGAGAATAATGTTGGCCATTGATTTTGCACATATGCCCTTTATTATGTTGAGGAATTTCCCTTCTATTCCTATTTTGATGAGAATTTTTATTATGAGTGGGTGTTGGATTTTATCAAATGCCTTTTCTGCATCGATTGATGTGATCATGTGGTTCTTTTCCTTGATTTAATTTATGTGGTGGATTATGTTGACTATTTTTCTAGTGTTGAACCATCCTTGAATAACTGGTATGAATCACAATTGGTCATGGTGTATTATTTTTTTGAGATGTTGTTGGAGTCTGTTGGCTAAGATTTTGCTGAAGATTTTTGCATCTACATTTATGAAGGATATTCATCTGTAGTTTTCCTTTTTAGTGGTGTCAGCCTGGTTTTGGAATCAAGGTTATGTTTGCTTCATAAAATGAATTTGGGAGGATTCCATCCTTTTCTGTGTTCTGGAATAGTTTGGTTAGAATTGGTGTCAGTTCTTCTCTGATGTTTGGTAGAATTCTCCAATGAAACCATCTGGGCTGGGACTTTTTTTTTTTTGTTGGTAGGTTTTTTATGACCTGTTCAATTTCTTCTTTTGTTATGGATCTTTTCAAATTCTCTACCTCAGTCTGTGTTAGTTTAGGTAAGTAGCGTGTTTCTGGAAATCTGTCCATTCTTCTAGGGTTTCATGTTTGTTGGAATATAATTCTTCATAGTATCCTGATATTATCCTATTTATTTTGGTTGGTTCTGTTGTGATGTTACCCATTTCATTTCTTATTCATGTTATTTGCATCTTCTCTTAGTTTTCCTTTGTTAGATTTGCCAGTGGTTTTCAATTTTATTAATCTTTTAAAGGAACCAACTTCTAGTCTTCTTAACTTTTTTGTTTCATTTATTTCTGCTCTAATCTTTATTATTTCTTTTCTTCTGGTGACCGTAGACTTTATTTTGCTGCCCTTTTTCTGATTGTTGGAGATGTTAGGTTAAGGTACTGATACAGGCTCTTGGGCTCTTTCTTATTTTTTGATGTGTGCATTTATTGCTATAATTGCCCTCTGATCACTGCTTTTGCTGTGTCCCAGAGATTTTGGTATGTTGTATTTTCATTCTTGTTTGATTCAAGGAATTTTTAAATTTCCTTTTTTACTTCTTCTATTATTCAGTAGCTTTTAAGGAAGGTGTTATTATGTTTCCATGTGTTTGTTCTTTTTCCTAATGTTGATTTCTAATTTTATAGCATTGTGATCTGAGAAGATGCTTTGCGGTATTTCAATGTTTTTAAATTTATTGAGGCTTGGCATATAGTCTATCCTGGAGAGTGTTCCATGTGCTCTGGAAAAAAGTATATATTGTACTTTTGTTCCATGAAGTGCTTTGTATATGTTTATAAGGTCAAGCTGGTTAATTGTGTTGTTCAGTTCTTTGTCTTTGTTGAGTTTCTTTCTAGTTGTTCTGTCTTTAATTGAGTTGTGTTTTATAGTGTCCTGCTGTTACTGTAGAGTAATCTATTTATCTTTTTCAGTTCTGTTAAAGTCTGATAAATGTATTTTGTGGCTCTTTCATCGGGTGTGTAGATATTTATTATGCTTATGTCTTCTTGTTCAGTTGATCCTTTAATCATTATATAATGCCCTTCATTGTCTCTTACAGTGGTTTTTGTCTTATAGTCTATTTTGTCAGAAATTAACATTGGCACTTAATCTTTTTTTATTGATATTTGCTTGATGTAACTTTTTCCAACCTTTGATTTTTAGTCTGTTTTTGTCTTTGTGTCTAAGGTGAGTCTGTTGTAGACAGCATATTGATGGATCATGTTTTCTTAACCAATCTGCACCTCTCTGTCTCTGGAGTGGTACATTTAATCCATTTACATTCAGTGTAATTATTGACAAGTATTAATTTCTTGCTGCCATTTTGTAATGCATTTTTTTGTGGTGTGCTGATTTTTTTGTCCCGTATAATTTTCTGTGCTGAGCTCTTCTTGTTTATGCATTTTAAAAAATCATTTCTTCATTGCTTTTGTTTTAGTCTTTGCTAAATATTTGTGCCTCTCCTCTTTCTTATTTTGATGCAAAGGTTTATTATTTTTCTTTGAGGTTATCCTGTTATATATTATTTTCTTCCTAAGTTTAGAACAGTGTGTTTTATTTTGCAGTTGTCTTGATTTCCTCTCCATTTGGAAGTTCTGTACCTACACGTTTTATTCCTCCTCTGTGGTTTGTAGTTGTCCTCATTTAGCAATTGATGTCTCTAGTTCCCTGTTTATAGTCTTGTAAGTTTATTTTACTTTGGATACTTCTATATCTGGGTTGGTTTCAGGGTTATGTCATCATGCATGTTAATCATAGATTGTTGTCTGGTGATATTGGTTCTGTGTGCAAAGGACTCTCTTTAACATTTCTTGTAAGGCTAGTCTTGCTTTTACAAAAATCCCTTAATTTCTGTTTGTCTTGGGATGTCCTAATTTCACCATCATATTTGAGGGACAGTTTTGCTTGATATGTAATTCTTGGTTGGCAATTTTTTTTCCTTCAAGATTTTGTATATGTCATTCCACTGCCTTTTTGCCTGCATGGTTTCTGTTGAGAAATCAGAACTCAGTCTTATTGGTTGCCTTTTGTAGGTACTATTTCATTATTCCCAAGCTGCTGTCAAGTTTCTTTGTCTTTGGTTTTGAGAAGTTTGATTATGATATGTCTTGGTGACTTTCTCTTGGGTTCTATTCTGTACAGCGTTCTTCAAATTTTCAGCATGGATGTCTTTTTGTCTTTCATGATCTTGGGGAAGTTTTCTGTCAGTAAGTCTTCAATAATTTTTTTTTCTCTCTCTCTTTTTTCTTTGCTTCCCCTTGTTCTGGAATTCCAGTCAGGCATATGTTATTTTTTTTTTATATCATCCCATATAACTTTTAGGTTTTCTTCATTCTGTTTTCTGATGTTTTGTCATACAAGCTAATATCAAGGGATTTGTCTTTCCAATGTGTTATCTGTCTCCATAATTTTCATTTTCATCTTCTGGATATCTAATTGCTGTTTGCTTAAGATTTCTAATTGTCTATTTATTTTGTAATTTTCTTGTATGATTTTTCCTGAATTCTTCAAGGTTATTGTCTGTCTTTTCCTTGGTTCTCTTTGTGGTTTCCTATGTATGTTACGTGTGTGTGTGTGTGTGTAAACTTTTGAATTATTTTTCAGGTAGCTCTATTATCTATTCTTCCTTGGGGAGATTAGTTCTTTATTTTGATCACTTGCTTCCTCTATCCTGTTCTCTTTCTTTGAATTGAATTTGTCTATTGTCTCAGACATTTTGAAGTTACTGTTTTTATTTGTTGATTATGTCTTGTTTTGTTTCACTATATCTGGATGAGTGGTGCAGGTGTGTTTGTCTTTGGTTGTTACCTTGGCAGCACTGAATTGCTCCTCAGCTATCCCGTGATTGGTGGAATAATTGATGGAAATGTGGGTACGGGTTTCTTTTTGACATGAAGAGGAGCTGCAGTTGGATGAACAGGTGTTGTTCACCATCTGTTCTTGATCCAGTGGTGTAAGAGTTTGTAGTGGTGCTTATCCATTGGGTGAGGTCATCATTGCTGTAGAAATGGCTGACTAGTAGAGAATTAATATCCTATTCCTTTGGATGGGGCAAGAAAAGAAAAGAAAAAGAAGGGGGGAAAAGGAGAAGAGGAAGAGAAGAAAGAGGAAAAAGATAGAATAAAAAATAAAAAGTATAGAAAAAAGGAGGAATAGTTTAGTTAAAAGATTAGCAAAAAAATGTAAGAAGATGAAGCAGAAGAGGCACAGAAAACCAGTCAGTAAGGATAAAAATTGGGAAAGAGGGAAGGAGAAAAATAAAGGGGAAATGAGGAAAACTGAGGAGGAGGGACTTTTGTAATTATGGTCAGCTGGTAGCCCTGGGAGCAGGCAAGTATAGCAGAAACCACATTCTGCAGTATGTGCCTGCATAGTGAAAGGATCCAGTAGAAAAAGCTATAGGTATTTGTCTGCTGTGCACAGTGTAAGAAGGGTCAACCAGTGATGTACGTGGGTTTGGATTGGGTTTCTGCACGTGGTTATGGGACTTCTCGTCCTCTAGCTTGGTGGTAGGGGGAATGGTTTTGCCCCTATTTGCAGGGAAGCTGTACTTTTTGGAGCAGAGAGTGTGGTTCACCAGTCGTGATTCACCAGTGTGGGTTTGGTACCCTTCTGGGCAGACGCAGCTCCTGCCTCTACTCTAGTGAAATGCTGCCCTCTCTAACCACTCCAGCACAGGCCTTTCAGTTGGCAAAGGTGGGAGTGCCTGGCACCAGTGATTCCCCCTGAGACAGGAGGCAGCAGAGTTGTGCCTCTTGTTTCAGTGTGAAAAAGTTCTTCAGTCCCTTAAGCACACAGTGGGCGAGTTTCAGCCCCTGACTCAGTCTCCTAGAGGTGGAGGTGTCCAGCAGTTGGGATTGATAACAGCAGGCCTTCTCTGTTCACTACGTCTCTGCTTGTGGAAAGAATATTTACTCCTATGCACAGGGAAGGGTGTTCTGGTAGCGTAGTGCCTAAGGCACATGACTGCTAACCAGAAGGCTGGCGGTTCAAACCCACCAGCCACTCCTCAGAAGGAAGGTTGGACAATCTACTTCTGTAGTGATACTGCCTCGGAAACCCAAGGAGGGGTTGCTATGAGTTGGGTCCGACTCGACAGCACATAACAACAACAACAAGTATAGGGAAAGTGTGCATTTGTTAGATCACAGAGTGTATCCCTCCTATCTTGATTCCCTGGCATGGATGTGTTACCATTCTGGGTTCACACAGCTGTTTGTCCCATTCTCGGCCAGATTCAGTTGAACAAGAGATTGTTCTGAGCCCAGTTTCGTCAACTGTCCTAACGGGCCTTTCGCCAGCCCAAACCCAGCAGTTGTGAGTTGATTTCCTTTCCCATTCCCTCCTCTCTCCACAGCTGCCTGTACCACTTGTAATTCTGACCCGATTCCCTGCACCTTTCTTTCCCAGCACCTATATGTCTGTTGCTCACCTTGAATTCTTCCCAATCTATATACACTGTATCTTTATCTCTGTGTGGATCCATGGATTTTTTTTCCCCCTCCTTGTCAGCAGCTGCATCTCTATTTAAGATGTCCCCACTTTCAATGGTCTGGCCTCTTCTCTCTCCCCAGTCACTAATCTTGCTTTGTTTTCCTTTGCAGTCAGTGCTCAGTCTCATTCTTTATCCCCTCATTTGATGCTCAGAATTCCCAAATCATTATTAGTACCTGTTTCACTCAGATTTCCAGATCTTGTTATAGAGGGAATTGGTGGAATGTGTTAGCAGGTTGCCATTTTGTCGCCTATCTCTATTTCCCCCTAATGGTTTCAGAGGCCTCAAACCCAGACCCTTGCAGCACTTGACCAAGGGTAAGGTTCGGGTAGGTGAGGCAGAGGCATGGCGCTGGACCTGGGCTTTCAGACTTTGCCTGGTGGGCAGGTAGCGGCAGTGGTGAGAGCTTTGGGACTCAGGCTGCTCCTATTTTTCAGTTGAGTGGGACAGCATATGGCACTGGGTGGGCTCTGCTCCCTTCCTGCTCACTTCCTCTTGCTCTTTTCAGCTTGTGCTGCTGCTCCTGCCTGTTCCTACAATCTCCACCAGCAGCTCCAACATCAGTGGTGGTGAGGAAAATTAGAAGCAGGATTCTGAAAGTTTTTTAAGATGGTGTTCCCACTATATCCAAATCACATAACATCCTATTTCTCAGAATGGATGGTAGACATTAAGTGACATGTACCAGTATACACAGCTCCTTGTCAGTTTCAAGGCATGAGTCCTCCCAGCAGGGGGCCAGAAACTGACCAGTCCCCATTTGGTAGGCCACAGACACTTCATTTGCATAGTAGGTATAGTCATCTCATGTACATAGTGTGTTAACCAATCTCTGCAATGTGCATAACAATCAGCGGACACTTTGAAGCTGAGGACTAGACAAAAATATTAAACCAAGTTCTTTCACACCTTACCCAGGAAATGTCACTCAGTTTGGACAAAAGTAACAAACTCTCTGGGGTAGAAAACTAGGAAAGGGGCTTAGGGGAAAAAAAACAAACTGTTGTTTCGAAGAACCAAAACAAAAGGCTTCATAAAGGAACTGATTTTACTACAACATATTCTCATTTCTGCTAGATCCTGTAGCTCTTTGGTGAATGTTTACTTCTCTGCTGAAGCGAAGTCAGTATTTCCCTAGTCATGTAATTGTTCACTTAATCCTAATTATTGGCCTAAGAGCCCTGAAAGAAGGTGAGGGCAGGTATCAAGGAAGGGAGGTGTTATAATGAGAGCCAAATAGAAGACAGCTGCAGACAAGGGGCAGTTACTATCCTCTAGCAAGAGGAAATATCGTAAATTGTGGGAAAAATAGAGATCTAGTTTAAACATTTCTTGACATTATTGGTATTTTCATATATATTTAGAACTAGCCCTCTTTTGCAATCTGTACCACATAGAGCCACCACTTGTCTGTCAGTTTCTTGTACTGTGTTGGCTTGTGTGTTGCTATAAGGCTGGAGGCTATGGCACCAGTATTTCAAATACCAGCAGGGACAAGTTTGAGCAGAGCTTCCAGACTAAGATAGACGCAGAAGAAGGAAGGAGTCATCCACTTCTCAAAGAATTGGCCAGTGAAAACTTTTTGAATAGTAGTGAAACACTGTCTGATATATTACTGAAACACTTTATGAATAGCCCTGAAACACTGTCTGATACAGTGCCAGAAAATGAGGCCCTCAGGTTGGATGGCACTCAACATACGATTGGGGAAGAGCTGCCTCCTCAAAGTAGAGTTGAGCTTAATGATGTCGATGGAGTAATGCTTTCAGAACCTCCATTTGCTGATGTGGCATGACTCAAAATGGGAAGAAACAACTGCAAGCATCCATTAAAAATTGGAACATGGAATGTATGCAGTATGAATCTAGGGAAATTCGAAGTTGTCAGAAATGAAATGGAATGCAAAAAGATGATATCGTAGGCATTAGTGAGCTGCAGTGAACTGGTTTTGGCTGCTTTGAATCAGACAACCATATGATCTATTATGTTGGGAATGACAAATTGAAGAGGAATAGCATCTCATTCATCATCACAAAGAATGTTTCACGATCTATCCTGAAATATAATGTCAGTGATAGGATAATAGGCATACATCTACAAGGAAGACCAGTTAATGCTACTATTATTTAAATTTATGCACCAACCACCAAAGCCAAAGATAAGGAAATTGAAGATATTTACCAACTTCTGCAGTCTAAAGTTGACCAAACGTGCATTCAAGATGTATTGGTTATTACCGGTGATTGGAATGCAAAAGTTGGAAACAAAGAAGAATCACTGGTAATTGGAAAATACGGCCTTGCTGATAGAAATGACTCTGGAGATCACATGATAGAATTTTGCAAGACCAATGACTTATTCATTGCAAATACCTTTTTGCAGTAACATAAATGGCAGCTATACATGTGGGTCTTGCCAGATGGAATACACAAGTATCATATCTGCTACATTTGAGGAAAAAGGCAATGGAGAAATTCAGTATCTTCAGCCAAAACAAGGCCAGGAGCTGACTGTGGAAGAGGCCATCAATTGCTACTATGCAAATTCAAGTTGAAGCTGAAGACAACTAAAACAAGTCCATGAGAGCCAAAATATGACATTGATTATGTTCCACTTGAATTTAGAGACCATCTGAAGACTAGATTTGATGCACTGAACACCAGTGACCAAAAACCAGATGAGTTGTGGGATGATATCAAGAACATCATACATGAAGAAAACAAAAGATCATTAAAAAAAACAGGAAAGGAAGAAAAGACCAAAATGGATGTCAGAAGAGACTGAAACTTGCTATTGAATGGAGAGTAGCTGAAGTAAATAGAAGAAATGACAAGATGAAAGAGCTGAAAAAATTTTAAAGAGCAGCTTCAGAAGACAAAGTCAGTTATTTTAATGAAATGTGCAAAGACCTGGAGTTAGAAAACCAAAAGGGAAGAAAATACTCAGCATTTCTCAAGCGAAAGAACTGAAGAAAAAAAATTAAACCTTGAGTTGCAGTATTGAAAGGATCCTTGGGCAAAATACTGAAGGATGCAGGAAACATCAAAAGAAGATGGAAGGAATATACAGTGTCACTGTATCAAAAAGAATTGGTCGATGTTCATCTATTCCAGGAGGTGGCATATGATCAAGAACCGATAGTACTGAAGGAAGAAGTCAAAGCTGCACTGAAGGATTTGGCAAAAAACAAGGCTCCAGGAATTGATGGAATACCCACTGAGATGTTTAAACAAGTGAAAGCCATGCTGGAGGCACTTACTTGTCTATGCCAAGACATTTGGAAGACAGCTCTCTGGCCAACTGACTGGAAGAGATCCATATTTGTACCCATTTCAAAGAAGTGATTCCACAAAATGTGGAAATTATTGAATAATATCATTAATATCACAGACAAGTAAAATTTTGCTGAAGATAAATCAAAAAGAGATGTAGCAGTATATTGACAGAGAACTTCCAGAAATGCAAGCTGGGTTCAGAAGAGGATGTGGATTGAGAGTTATCATTGGTGATGTCAGATGGATCTTGCCCAAAAGCAAAGAATACCAGAAAGATGTTTAGTTGTGTTTTATTGCCTGTGCAAAAGCATTCGATTGTGTGGATCATAACAAATTGTGGATAACATTGAGAATAATGAGTATTCTGGAACACTTAATTGTCCTCATGAGGAACCTGTACATAGATCAGGAGGCTGTCGTTCAAACAGAAGAAGGGGATACTGTGTGGTTTAAAATCATGAAGAGTGTGTGTCAGATTTGTGTCCTTTCACCATACTTATTCAATCTGTGTGTTGACCAGATAATCCAAGAAGCTGGACTATATGAAGAAGAATGCAACAGGATTAAAGGAAGACTCATTAACCACCTGGAATATGCAGATGACACAATCTTTCTTGCTGAAAGTGAAAAATACTTGAAGCACTTACTGATGAAGATTAAAGGCTACAGTTTGCATTGTGGATTACCCTCAACATAGAATCAGATATCCTTACAACTGGACCAATAAGCAGCATCATGATAAATAGAGAAAAGGTTGAAGTTGTCAAAGGTTTCGTATTGCTTGGTTCCACAATCAACACCAGTGGAAGCAGAAGTCAGGAAATCAGAGGACATACTACATTTGGCAAGTCTGCTGCAAAAGACCTCTTTCAAGTGCTGAAGAGCAAAGATGTCTCTTTGAAAGCTAAAGTGCACCTACCCCAAGCCATGGTATTTTCAGTAGCCTCATATGCATGTGAAAGCTGGACAGTGGGTAAGAAAGACTGAAGAAGAATTGATGCATTTGAGTTTTGGTGTTGGTGAAGAATGCTGAAAGTACCATGGACTGCCAGAAGAATAAACAAACCTGCCCAGAAGAAGTGTAGCTGGAATGCTCCATGGAAGCAAGAATGGCCAGACTCCGTTTCACCTACTTTATCCATATTGTCAGAAGGAACCATTTTCTGGAGAAGGATATCATGCTTGGTAAAGTGGGGGGTCAGCAAAAGAGGGGAAGGTCCTCAAGGGGTTGGATTGACGCAGTGGCTACAACAGTGGGCTCAGGTGTAGCAAGAATTGTGAGATTGCCACAGGACTGGGCAGCGTTTTGTTATGTTCTATATAGGGTCGCTGTATGTTAGAGCCAACTGCACAGCACCTAATGACAACAATACATAGAAACCATTATTGTGCAAGCTTTATATGTATGAATTTTTTAAACTTTATGACATTCTTTATGAGAAATGGCAACTGTTATTAACCTTCTTTTATAGACAAGGTTGAGCAATCTACTTCTGTAGTGATACTGCCTCGGAAACCCAAGAAGGGGTCGATATGAGTTGGATCAGACTCGACAGCAGTGAGTTTGGTTTTGGTTTGGTTACAGACAAAGAAAATGAAGTACAGAGTATTGTGATATGCCCAAAGTTAACACAGGTAACTTATCTATGTGATAGAATTCAAGCCAAATAGTTCTAGAGCTGGTGCTTTTAATAACTACCCTTTGCTGTGTGAGCACACTTACACAATACTCATTCCAGCAGTGAAAACAGTCAGGGAATGGCTAAATAAATTTGGTGTAGTTCTACAATGGAGTAAAAGTGAATGAACTAGAGAAAAGTCCCAGTTAAAACATGGATAAATCTCTGTATCGAATTGTTGAGAAAAAGATAACCAAACAAAAAAGTTGCAAATCTTTAAAGTATGTAATACTTGTATCAAATAATGGATATAAATAGAAGTAGTAAATGTATAAGGACATGCATGGTGTGATGGTTATGTTTGTACATCAACTTGGCTGGGCCTGTTTGAGTGGCTGGGCAGCTGCAGGTAGTTAGTTAATCCCCATGAGGAGACTGGTAATCACCTCCATGGTGGGATCTACTACAAGCAGCTGGTAGCTGCCTTTGGGTATTTGGTCTGCTTCCCGTATATAAGGAGAAGCCTTTGGGTATGGGTTCTAGCTTATGGCACGCTTGGACCCTACATGTAGCCGTGTCTTTGTTGAGCAGCCTCCTATGCTCTGCTGACCTTGGGTCTTACAATGGACTTAAGCTAATGGCCTGCCATGTGGTCTGGTAACATCAGGACTGTGCCTTTTTACTTGTCAACCTTGGGGCTTCCAGCTTCAGCAGCCAGCAGCTGTTTGAGTGAAGAAACGCTTCTAGCTCCAGTGGGCCGGGAGCAGGAGACAGAGCTGGATCCCAAGGTTGAGGGGCTTTCACCAGCCCCTAAAGCCTGGCACTTTGAACTTGGACTTAAAGCCTCCAAATTTTAAGAATAAACTCCTGTTTGTTAAGGCCATCCTATTTGTGGTATATTCTTGTCAGAGTGGCTAGGTAACCAGAACACATGGGAATAATAAACATCAAATTCAAGTTAGTAGACCCCTTTAGGGAAGGAAATGGGAGGAATAGAAACAGGTTCAGCTGGGCACACAGAGTATTTTAATTGTATTTGTAATGAATCTGGAACAAATATGAAAAATTGTTTCTATTTGAGTGGTGTGTACACAGAATTTAGGTAGATTGGAAGAAATAGAGCGAGAAAGAAAAAAATTATAAATTCTCTATACCATTGTTCTTCATGTTGAGATAGTTTAAAATTTAGATAAGAAAACCTCTAGGCTTTGTGATAGTTGTCTGTACTTTGGTGCCATGATAATTTTTTCTAATCAGTTGTGAATTTAGTAATGGCTCTGATTAATAACACAAATACCAAAACATAACAGCTTATTTCTTTAGATTTTCATTTAACTCATGCTAACATGCTGTTTCATATAGTACTTAGATTCTGCTTTTTCATTGACCCTCCACTTTACCAAGCATTATATCCTTCTCCAGAGAATGGTTCCTTCTGACAACATGGCCAAAGTAAGAGAGATGAAGTCTGGCCTTTCTTGCTTCCAAGTGCAGCATTCCAGCTGCACTTCTTCCAGCACAGATTTGTTAGTTCTTTTAGGAGTCCATGGTACTCTCAGTATTCTTTGCCAGCACCACAATTCAAAAGCATCAACTCTTCTTTGGTCTTCCTTATTCATTGTTCACCTTTCACATGCATAAGAGATGACTGAAAATCCCAAAGCTTGGGTTAGGCGCACCTTAGTCTTCAAGGAGCCATCTTTGCTCTTCATCACTTGAAAGAAGTCTTTTGCAGCAGATTTACCAATGCAATACGTCATCTGATGTCTTGACTGTTGCTTTCATTGGTGTTGATTGTAAAACCAAGTAATATAAAGTCTTTGACAACTTTACTCTTTTCTCCATTTACTGTGTTGCTGCTTATTGATGCATATCTCATATAGAAGCATCAGTATTACTTTTGTATTTCTATTGCCTGTGCAATAACAAAAAACCAAAACCAAACTCACTGCTGTCAAGTCAGGTAAATGTTGGCTTTTTGAATATATGAATAAAATATTTGAGGATATCAGTGTGATATTGTGATAAATGTAGCATAATGTATTTGTAGCTAAATTTTATTACTGGTAAGGAAGTATGAAGTTGTCTCTCTCAGATGACTGTTTTCTTTGTTTCAAGAAATTCTTGAGGAAAGTAAACTAAATCTTTTATCAAGTGCACTAAATTACTGTATTTTCCCAAAAATTTTCAAAGTTTTTAGTACTTAGTTTCCATGTTGTAATGATGGATGACATTGTGAAGCATGGGAATTCCAGAACACTTAATTGTGCTCTTGTGGAAACTGTACATAGAGCAAGAGGTATTTGTTCCAACCGAATAAGGGAATACTGCATGGTTCAAAATCAGGAAAAGTGTGCATCAGTGTTATGTCCTTTCATCATATTTATTCAATCTGTATGCTGAGCACATAATCCAAGAAATTAGTTTCTATCAAGAACGTGGCATCAGGATTGGAGAAAGACTGCGCTATGCAGATGACACAACTTTGCTTGCTGAAAGCAAAGAGAACTAGAAAGAAGCACTTACTGATGAAGATCAAAGACTGCAGCCTTCAGTATGGATTACACCTCAACATAAATAAAACAAAATATTATATGATTCCATTTATATAAAATATCTAGAATATGCTAATCTTAGAAACAAAAAGTAGGTTAGTGGTTTCCAGGAGCTGGAAAATTGGAGAATAGAGACTGAGTGGTAATGTATATGTGATTTCTTTTTGAGGTGATGTTGTTGTTGTTATATGCCATCGAGTCGGACCCAACTCATAGCGACCCCTCCTTCCTTGGGTTTCCGAGGCAGTGTCACTATGGTAGTAGATTGCCCAACCTTCCTTCTGAGGAGTGGCTGGTAGGTTTGAACCACCAGCCTTCTGGTTGGCAGTCATGCACCTTAGTCACTGTGCTACCAGAGCTCCCTTTGAGGTGATAAAGATGTTCTAAAATTAGGTACTAGAGATGATTGCATAAATATACTACAAACCACGGAATTGGATAAAGGATGAATTTCATAAGTATGTTAATTATATATAAATAAAATTTTTATATCTCAATAAAGAATAATCCAGTTATATCTATTATACTATATATACATTTTCAAGTTTTAAATATTTAACAAATTCTTGTAACACTGTATTGTACTTCCTGGGATAGATGATTACTTATAGGAGTATTGAGGAAAAAAAGGCTATATCATATTTACCAGTGTTGGATATTTAAGGTATAATAGAATAATTTGTACCTTGACCTTTTTGGAACTGAATGTTAAGTATATTTTGTTCTGGGATTGGATTTTATGCTGTTACACAGAGAGTATGTATGTATTAGTTTTGAATTTATGCCAAAATAGGAAATAAGTTAGAAATGGCATCTATTTTTACGTAATTTTTAATTACTATGTTTGCTTAATTTTTAATACTATAAATTGTGAAAATCCATTGTACTATTCCTGATTTTTTTCTTACTATTTTTCAAATTATTTTAACTTGAGAAAAAGAAGTTGTAATTTGGAAGCACATCTGTGTCCTACAGAAAAAACGGTCTGGGTATTGTGATGAGAATGAAGTTTTACAGACAAGACAATCTTACAATTTCATGCCTGTATCCCTAGTACCTGGCACAGTGCCTGGCAATATTTATTGAATGAACTAGAAATTTTGATACCACATGGTAATTTAGTCTAAATAAATTACTCTCTTTTGGTAGATTCCTGCCATTATAGTTCAAGTCTGTCTTTGAAGAGGATTATTCCTTGTGTAAGAAATACTAAAACAAGCCATTCATTAGATTTTTTTTTTTTTCAGCTAGAATCTAAAATCTTATATCTTCAGTTTTTTAAATTCATCTTTATTGGAAAACGGTTTTCCTACAGTAAAATAAATGTACAATTCAATGCACTTTGAGAAGTATATATAGTCATGTAACTGCCACCACAATGAGAAAAAAAAAAATTTCCATTTCCTGAAAGAGTTAACCTCATGCCTCTTTGTAGTCAATTCCTTTGTTCCTTTTCCAGCCCCTGGCAAACACTGAACTGATTCTATCCCTATAGTGTTACCTCTTTAGAATGTCATGTAAATGGAGTCATGCAATATGTAGCCTTTTGTGTCTGATTTATTTTATTGTGATTTGGGTGCAAATTCACAAAGATTTGTTTTACTCTCAATAGTTCATGCACATTTGATTTCATGGCCCCGGTTACAATCCCCAACCATAAAAAACTCTCTTCCCTTCTTCTCCCTTTGACTACCCTTTCCATGTGCCCTTATCTATACATTTGTGTCTGTCCAGTTTTCCCTCTATGTGGATACAGCCCCTCTGATGTCTCATGGCTGATTAATCTGAGGGATGTATCTCCCTAAGGTAGGTAGGTGCATCTCTCTGGGGTGGATGATCTGCTTGTAGATCTTTCTGCTGTTGAGCTGAGAGCCAGTCCACAGAAATGAGTCCATTTCCAGGCCCGAAGGATAACCTGGGGCTATACCTTTGGGAGCTTCACCAGCCTCTATCCAACCAGTAATTCTGGTCATTTTAGTGTTTTTGAATTTTGTTACACATTTTTCTCCCACTTTATTCTGGGTCTCTAGTTTTGATCCCTTTCTGAGTGGTTGGCATTGGTAGCTGGGCACCATTTAGTTCTTATGGTCTCAGGGTTATGAAGGCTGAGGTCCTTATGGTCTGTCATACCTTTGCATTAATTGTTTCCAAGTGACTTTACTTTTCTTTATTCTTCTTTGCTTCAGGCAAGAGGAGACCAATAGTTGCATTTTAGATGGCCTCTCAAAAGCTTTTAAGACCCCATTTGCTACTTACCAAAGTAGGGTGTAGAACAAGATTTTTATGTGCTATGTTGTGCCAATTGAGCATGATGTCCCCTGAGACTATGGTCCCAAGCCTGCGGGTCTAGTGGCTCTCTCCCTCAAAGTGTTTGGTTGTCTCTGAGTACCTACTCCAGCCTTGTCCTCTCTTACTTTTGTAATATATTTGGATAATTTGTAGCACAAGTATATATATAAGACTATCTTCATTCAGCCAAATCTATCCTTGGTCTTGGGTATATTCCTGTTAGCCTACCCCCATCTGATCTTCTCACCTGTCTATGCCTAGTGTTTGGTGCACTGTTGTTGTTGCTGTTGTTATGTGCTGTCAAGTTGGACCCAACTCATAGCGACCCTTCCTTGGGTATCCAAGGCAGTATCACTACAGAAGTAGATTGCCCAGCCTTCCTGGTAGTGCAATATTGGGCATGTAATAGAATTTGCCTCTGTTGTCTATATCTTATGTGTACGTTTCTGTGTCCTCCCTTTCCCCATTGTTCCTGTGCTGGTCACAGACTCTTTCCATGTTGCCCCTCCCCTCACCCAAGTCAACATGTGACCCCCAACTAGTCCAATGTTGGTCATAAACTCTTTCCATACTGCCCCTCCTCTCACCCAAGTCAACATGTGACCCCCAACTAGTCCAAAATTTTCTTTCCCCTTCCCTCCCATCCCTGGTAGCTGTGTCTGGCTTCCTTTGCTCAATATAATGTCTTTGAGAGTCATCCATTCTATTAACAGCATATGATATGTAATCATTGGTTCTGTACTTTTCATTGCTGAATAATATTTCTCCTACATTTTCATATTTTCAAAATGACAAATTTGTTGCATTATCAACAACATGTGTGCGTTTCCCTATACTCAGGATTTTCTTTTTTTTCCTCCAATAGTACCTAGCTTATTCGATACTCTTAGAGTTTATGTTTTACTCATCAGATGCTGATGAGTAATATTTGGACAAATATTAAATAAGTAAATAGCTCTTAACCTTTGTTTTTTATTATTTTATTTTGATTTGGGTGAAGATTTACAGAGTAAATTCACTTTTCATACAGCAGTTCACATATACTTTGTCTCATGTCATTGAC